>NC_065593.1:56422082-56740415 GCF_024542745.1 Macaca thibetana thibetana | reverse complement strand
ATCTCGAAGTGCCGAATGAAAGCACAGTAGGAAACCACGAACTCCAACTAGAACAGGCAACGTTAAAAAGTTGACAACACCAGCCGGGCGTGGTGGCTCATGCCTGTAATCCCAGCACTTTGGGAGGCCGAGGCGGGTGGATCACCTGAGGTCAGGAGTTCAAGACCAGCCTGGCCAACATGGTGAAACCTCGTCTCCACTAAAAATACTAAAAGTCAGGCGTGGTGGTGCATGCCTGTAATCCCAGCTACTGGGGAGGCTGAGGCAGGAGAATCGCTTGAACCCGGGAGGCAGAGGTTGTGGTGAGCCAGGATTGTGTCATTCCACTCCAGCCTGGGAGACAAGAGAGAAACTCCGTCTCAAAAAAAAAAAAAAGTTGACAACACCAAGGTCTGGCGAGGGGCTGGTGAGGAGTTTGAGGGACGGGAAACTTCTCATGCAGACGGCGGGGACAGGGGCCCAACGGCGGCGCCCGGGGACCTGTCTCACAAAACCAAACACGCGCCTGGCATCGCTTGCGTCCAACCCTAGGAACGTGCCCCACAGACAGGAAAACGTCGGAAGCGTGGCTGTTGCACCGGGTGGTGGCTTGAGTCCTTCCTGTGGCAGTGATAAGCTTCCTTCAGGCCAGACCTGCCCTCAGGAACCTGTTTTCACTTTGTCTCGTTTTGTTAGAAATGGGGTTTCCTGGTGCTGCCCAGGTTGGTCTTGAACTCCTGGCCTCAACCAATCCCCCTGCCTTTGCCTCTTGTGCTCGTGGGACTACAGGCATGAGCCCCTATGTCCGGCTATAAACCTGTTTCGAACCAAGAAAACATCAGGTTTTTTCTTATTTAAGGGCCTATGATGGTCGCCCACAGAGAACTCCCTACCAAAGGTGGGTGTCTTCAGGCGCTGCCATGCCCACCTCCAAATCTCAGACTCACCTGCCCTCCCATCCTTCCTCTGCGAACGCAGAAGCGGATGCACTTTCCAGTCAGGAATCTCCCTGTCTTGCATGTTTTGGCTCCTGGCGACCGTTTCTGCAGCCCCCTTGGCCCTGGCTTGGCCTCCCAGTCTGGCTGCCTCAGGCTCCGCACCACCCACGTCCACCCGGTTGGTTCCCTGCTGTCCTGGCCGCCTGTCCTTCAGCTGCTCCACCCCGGGGCCCACAGAGAGGGAGCTGAGGATCAGCCCCACACCGAGCGTCTGGCTCAGGGCGCCCTGTCACTTCTGCTCTTCTCATTTCTCTGGAGAGGACTTGGCAGAAGCCAAGGAAACACTGTCCATCCCCGTCTTGGTGGCCGACACTGCTGTTGTCCCTGTCACCCGAGGCCTCCTCAGGCCCCAAAGCCCTCACTTGCTCCAGCCATGGCCCCATCACAGCTCTAATCCCTGAGCCCCAGGCCCTGGCCCCTAGCCCTGATCCCTGGTCCTGATCCCTGGTCCCCAGCCCTGATCCCTGGTCTCTGGTCCTCATCCCTGGTCCCCAG
Organism: Macaca thibetana thibetana; assembly: GCF_024542745.1. Lineage (NCBI taxonomy): Eukaryota > Metazoa > Chordata > Mammalia > Primates > Cercopithecidae > Macaca > Macaca thibetana. Next base: position 56,738,943 of record NC_065593.1, on the reverse strand, counting down.
CCCTGATCCCTGGTCTCTGGTCCTGATCCCTGGTCTCTGGTCCTGATCCCTGGTCCCTCGTCCTGATCCCTGGTCCCTGGTCCTGATCTCTCGCCCCTAGTCCTGACCCCTGGCCCTGATCCCTGGCCCCTGGCCCTGGTCCCTGGCCCCTGGCCCTGATCCCTGACCCCTGGCCCTGGTCCCTGGCCCCTGGCCCTGATCCCTGGTCCCTGGCCCCTGGCTCTGATCGCTGATCCCTGGCCCTGATCCCTGACCCCTGGCCCCTGGCTCTGATCCCTGGTCCCTGGCCCTGATCCCTGGTCCCTGGCCCCTGGCTCTGATCGCTGATCCCTGGTCCCTGGCCCTGATTGGTCCTTGGCCCTGATCCCTGACCCCTGGCCCTGATCCCTGACCCCTGGCCCTGATCCCTGGTCCCCGGCCCTGACCGCTGATCCCCGGCTCTGATCCCTGGCCCCTGGCCCTGATCGCTGATCCCTGCCTGGCCCTGCTCTCTGGTCTCAGAACAAGGGAGGGATGGGCTTTTCCTTGAGGAGCTCCCCATCCAGGCTGCGGCCTCATGCACTTCTGAATCCTGAGGCTGCTCGGCCACAGTTTAAGGATGATAAGATCCTGAAATCAGGCCGGATGTGGTGGCTCCTGCCTGTGATCCCAGTGCTTTAGGAGGCTGAGGCGAGCGGATCACTTGAGGCCAGGAGTTTGAGACAAGCCTGGCCAACATGGTGAAACCCCGTCTGTACTAAAAATACAAAAATTAGCCGGGCGTGGTGGTGTGTGCCTGTAATCCCAGCCACTCGGGAGGCTGAGGCAGGAGAATCGCTTGAACCCAGGAGGCGGAGGCTGCAGGGAGCTAACACCACTGCACTCCAGCCTGGGAGACAGAGAGACTCTGTCTCAAAAAAAAAAAAAATCCTTAAATCAGTGTTTCCCATGGAGCATCTTCTGTTAACCATTTCCCACACGGCTTCCTGCCGGCCCCAGCGACGGCCGCGCTTCCTGGCCGCACCTGCTTGGGGCTACACCCACCGCCATCGGTGTCCTGGAGATTAACTATGGGGAGCTGCAGGCTGAGAGCCTGCCCCACCCGGGAAAACACGGCTCTGCCCTGTCTGCACCCCAGAGACCTGGACCATGAGGGACACCCAGGCCAGGGTCCGAGGTAGCGGGGCAGTGGGGACCCTGGTGTGGCCAGGCCCACGTGAGGCTCCATGTGGCCCCTGTGAGCTGCTGAGCGCCTGACCCTGTTGTCCCGATGAGGACGCCGAGGCCCAGGGCAGGACAGACGAACCTGGTCCCTGTCACAAGAGTAGGAGGTGGAGGCCAAATCTCAGTCACTGGCCTGGGGTCTCTGGACCCCCAGGAACCCTGTGCCAGGACCCTCCACTGGTCTCTGTGTCCAGTCTCCCTGCAACTAGAGACCAGCATGGGCAAATGTGGCCGCTCTCTGCTGGTGACACGCCAGCCCTGGGCTCCTCAGTCCCCACAGGGAGGCAGAGGCTAGAGCGGCCCGGTCTGGACATGGACGCTTTCAGGCGCACCCTGACAGGGAGGACGGGGACATGGACGCCTGCAGATGCACCCCCACGGGGAGGACGGGGACATGGACGCCTGCAGATGCACCCCCACGGGGAGGACGGGGACATGGACGCCTGCAGGTGCACCCCCACGGGGAGGATGGGGACATGGACTCCTGCAGATGCACCCCCACGGGGAGGATGGGGACATGGACGCCTGCAGGTGCACCCTGGAGGGGAGGACGGGGACATGGACACCTGCAGATGCACCCCCACGGGGAGGATGGGAACATGGACGCCTGCAGGTGCACCCTGACAGGGAGGACGGGCAACATGGATGCCTGCAGGTGCACCCTGGAGGGGAGGACGGGGACATGGACTCCTGCAGGTGCACCCCCATGGGGAGGATGGGGACATGGACTCCTGCAGGTGCACCCTGGAGGGGAGGACGGGGACATGGACGCCTGCAGATGCACCCCCACGGGGAGGATGGGGACATGGACGCCTGCAGGTGCACCCTGACAGGGAGGACGGGCAACATGGATGCCTGCAGGTGCACCCCCACGGGGAGGACGGGGACATGGACGCCTGCAGATGCACCCCCACGGGGAGGATGGGGACATGGACGCCTGCAGGTGCACCCTGGAGGGGAGGACGGGGACATGGACGCCTGCAGATGCACCCCCACGGGGAGGACGGGGACATGGACGCCTGCAGATGCACCCCCACGGGGAGGACGGGGACATGGACTCCTGCAGATGCACCCCATGGGGAGGACGGGGACATGGACTCCTGCAGATGCACCCCCACGGGGAGGACGGGGACATGGACTCCTGCAGGTGCACCCTGACAGGGAGGACGGGCAACATGGATGCCTGCAGGTGCACCCCCACGGGGAGGACGGGGACATGGACGCCTGCAGATGCACCCCCACGGGGAGGACGGGGACATGGACTCCTGCAGGTGCACCCTGGAGGGGAGGACGGGGACATGGACGCCTGCAGATGCACCCCCACGGGGAGGATGGGAACATGGACGCCTGCAGGTGCACCCTGACAGGGAGGACGGGCAACATGGATGCCTGCAGGTGCACCCTGGAGGGGAGGACGGGGACATGGACTCCTGCAGGTGCACCCCCATGGGGAGGATGGGGACATGGACTCCTGCAGGTGCACCCTGGAGGGGAGGACGGGGACATGGACGCCTGCAGATGCACCCCCACGGGGAGGATGGGGACATGGACGCCTGCAGGTGCACCCTGACAGGGAGGACGGGCAACATGGATGCCTGCAGGTGCACCCCCACGGGGAGGACGGGGACATGGACGCCTGCAGATGCACCCCCACGGGGAGGATGGGGACATGGACGCCTGCAGGTGCACCCTGGAGGGGAGGACGGGGACATGGACGCCTGCAGATGCACCCCCACGGGGAGGACGGGGACATGGACGCCTGCAGATGCACCCCCACGGGGGAGGACGGGGACATGGACTCCTGCAGATGCACCCCATGGGGAGGACGGGGACATGGACTCCTGCAGATGCACCCCCACGGGGAGGACGGGGACATGGACTCCTGCAGGTGCACCCTGACAGGGAGGACGGGCAACATGGATGCCTGCAGGTGCACCCCCACGGGGAGGACGGGGACATGGACGCCTGCAGATGCACCCCCACGGGGAGGACGGGGACATGGACTCCTGCAGGTGCACCCTGGAGGGGAGGACGGGGACATGGACGCCTGCAGATGCACCCCCACGGGGAGGACGGGGACATGGACTCCTGCAGGTGCACCCCCACAGGGAGGATGGGGACATGGACTCCTGCAGGTGCACCCTGGAGGGGAGGACGGGGACATGGACGCCTGCAGATGCACCCCCACGGGGAGGATGGGGACATGGACTCCTGCAGGTGCACCCTGGAGGGGAGGACGGGGACATGGACGCCTGCAGATGCACCCCCACGGGGAGGACGGGGACATGGACTCCTGCAGGTGCACCCCCACGGGGAGGATGGGGACATGGACTCCTGCAGGTGCACCCCCACGGGGAGGACGGGGACATGGACTCCTGCAGGTGCACCCCCACGGGGAGGACGGGGACATGGACTCCTGCAGGTGCACCCTGGAGGGGAGGACGGGGACATGGACGCTTGCAGATGCACCCCCACGGGGAGGACAGGGACATGGACGCCTGCAGATGCACCCCCACGGGGAGGATGGGGACATGGACTCCTGCAGGTGCACCCTGGAGGGGAGGACGGGGACATGGACGCCTGCAGATGCACCCCCACGGGGAGGACGGGGACATGGACTCCTGCAGGTGTACCCCCACGGGGAGGATGGGGACATGGACTCCTGCAGGTGCACCCCCACGGGGAGGACGGGGACATGGACGCCTGCAGGTGCACCCTGGAGGGGAGGACGGGGACATGGACGCCTGCAGGTGCACCCTGGAGGGGAGGACGGGGACATGGACTCCTGCAGGTGCACCCTGGAGGGGAGGACGGGGACATGGACGCCTGCAGATGCACCCCCACGGGGAGGACAGGGACATGGACGCCTGCAGATGCACCCCCACGGGGAGGACGGGGACATGGACTCCTGCAGATGCACCCCCACGGGGAGGACGGGGACACGGATGCCTGCAGGTGCACCCTGGTGAGAATGGGCTCCTCTTCTTCCTCTATCGTCCCAGAGACAGCTCTGCAAACAGCTTCCGTGTTCTGTGCTTTCCCACACATAGCTTTTAAACCAGGATGGTCACCTGGAGCCGCTGCAAGTCAGGTGCAGACGCTCGGGGCGTCCACAGCCTTCACACAGAAACCCCCTGCTTTCAGCAAAACAACTGAGATGCTGGCGGGTGCCAGGAGGGGCATGGCAGAGCGGAGGGTGGCCAGTGTGCGGAGCCCACACACAGAGGACAGGGCCCCAAGCCCGGGGGAGGGACCCGATTCCCGCCTCTCGGCCCTTACCTGACCTCCCTCGTCAAAGGGGCCCACGTGGGAAAACCATGCCCGCGAACAGAACCAGGTGGGCATGATCACCGTTGGACCATTTGCGGTGAAAACCTAGGAGCAATTAACGTTGACAGAGTTAGCAGAAAAGAACAGCTTGTCACAAACAACCTACAGTTTATTTCCACAAAGTGTCACGAGACAGTGACACACGAATCCGTGTCCCTTCTCCATAGGGACAGGGGCTCAAGGGGCTTCATGACAGAGCTGACGTGTCTGGGCCCCGCGGCTGAGAGATGAGGGGAGGAGGCAAGGGGAGACCAGCGGCCAAACCCAGTCCCACCTGCAGGCCTCACTCCCGAGCTCACTGGCTGTGCCTCACCAAAAGGACTCCTCTCTGCTTCTGATAGACGGAAAAGTTTTCTGTGGAAATCCAAAGTAAACATGCTCCTTTTAATCAGGAGAAAACCATGAAATAGCATAAAAGGATACGGAGAATAATGAGATAACTTGGATGAAACACACGAATCCTAGAAAGATGTAAACCATGAAAACTGACTCAAAAAGAAATAGAAAATATGAATCACTAATAAGTGGCAAGAGAAGACCCCACAAAGAAAAGCCCAGTGCCAGACGGCTTCCCTGAACCCTACCAAATGTGCAAAGAATTAATACCAATCCTTCAAACTCTTCCAAAAGTAGAGGAGGAGGGAACGCTTCCCAGACGATTCTGAGGCCACCAATACCCTGACACTAAAGCCAGACAAAATCCTACAAGAAAACAACAGGCCGATATCCCTTGTAAATACAGAGGCAAACGAAAAAACCCCAGCAAACGGACTCCATCCTAGAGAAAGGACCCACCACGGCTGAGTGGACTCACCTCATGACTGTAAACATGGGTCAACATACGAAAATCAGCGGAATCCACCAACCACATTAATGCAATGAAGGTCCAAACCCACATGATCATCTCAATAAATTCAGAAAAACCACCATTCCATGATAACACTATCAACTCTGGGATAGAAGGGAGCTTCCTTCACCCGATGAAGGGCCCTTACAAAATCCCCACAGCCAAGGTCACACTTCAGTGGTAAATACCGAAAGCTTCCCCTAAGGTCAGGGACAAGAACATCTCACCACTTCTACTCTACACCGTGCTGGGGGTTCTCGCCGGAGCGGCTCGGCAAGAAAGCAAAACAAACGATATCCAGCTGGGAAAGGAGGCAGCCAAACCGTGCCTGTGCGCAGACGGCATACGCTCCCGTGAGTGGGAAACCCGGTGTAATACAGATAATACACACACTTACACACACGCACACACAGACACGCACACATGCACTCACATTCACATGCACACAGACACGCACACATGCACTCACATTCACATGCACACAGACACGCACACATGCACTCACGCACACACACATGCACTCACACACAGACACGCACATATGCACACACAGGCACACAGACGCATGCTTTCGCACACGTACACATGCACTCACACACGTGCACACACGCACACATGCACAGACGTACACACATGCACTCACGTACACACGCACACATGCACTCACACATGCAGACATGCACACATGCACTCACACACTTGCCCACATGCACACACACATTCTCACACACGCACACAAACACATGCAGTCAGACGCACACATGCACTCACACACTTGCCCACACGCATACATTCTCACACATGCACACACACATACACGTGCAGTCAGATGCACACACACATTTGCACTCACAGACATTGCACACACATGTACTCATACACACTTGCCCACACACATTTTCACACATATGCTCACACTACACAGATGCATGTACACACATGCACTCACACGACATCTCACATGCATCTCACACATTCTCACACATGCACACACATACATGCAGTCACGAACGTACTTACATGCACTCATCCACTTGTGGCACACTCTCACAGACACGCATACATACGCACTCAGACACACTCGCATACACACTCTCACATGCACAGGCTTTGTTTCATTTCAGATCATTTGTATTTCTGTATCTTCAAGTTCACTACGTTTTTCTTCTGTAATGTCTAATTTACTGTTAATTCCATTCTGTATATTTCTTATCGCAGACATGGTAGATTTCATCTCTATTAGTTTCATCTGAGTCTTTTTCATATCTCCATTTATCTACATAAAATGTTCAATTTTTCCTCAATCTTTCTGAACATAGAGAATATAGTGTTTTAATATACGTGTCTGCCAAACACTTGTTAGGATTAACACAAATTTAAAATGTTTTTCATTATAGGTTGCATTTTCCATCTTCTTTGCGTGTCTGACTTACTCATTTTTATTTTTTATTTTATTTATTTTTTTTTTTTTTTTGAGACGGAGTCTCGCTCTGTCGCCCAGGCTGGAGTGCAGTGGCGCGATCTCGGCTCACTGCAAGCTCCGCCTCCTGGGTTTACGCCATTCTCCTGCCTCAGCCTCCTGAGTAGCTGGGACTACAGGCGCCCGCCACCACGCCTGGCTAGTTTTTTGTATTTTTAGTAGAGACGGGGTTTCACCGTGGTCTCGATCTCCTGACCTTGTGATCCGCAAGCCTCGGCCTCCCAAAGTGCTGGGATTACAGGCGTGAGCCACCGCGCCCTGCCCTGACTTACTCATTTTTATTGCAAGGCAGACATTGTGAGTTTTATCTTGTTTGTGCTGGGTATTTTTTGTGTCATATAAACATTCTTGAACTTTGTCCGGGGACACAGTCACTTGGAAACAGTCTGTTCCTTTTGGTTCTTCCTCCCAGCATCTGCCAGGTCAGGCTGGAGCATCATTTGGTCCAGGGCTGACTGCTCCCAGTCCCCTGCATTCACACCCAGTGCCTGCGGACTGCGAGGGTCTCAGCACAGTGGAGCTCTGGGCGCTGTCCCTCTTATCTTTTCAGGTGCTTCTTTTCCTGGCCTCAGGCAGTTTCTTCACACACTGGTGAGTACTGGGTTTTAGGAGGTGGTGCCTCCGTTTTCCCCTCTGGGATCTTTCTGCCTCTGTTGGGGTGGGAGGCTGTCAGCTACATGGTCCTTCATTACCCTAACGTGACTTAGAGATGAGACACTGTGCAATGCCTTGGGCTTCTTTTTAATTACTTGAAAGGGGAAAAACATAGATTTGAAAAGTGACAAAAAGAGAACAGAGAAAAAAATTACGGAATAAAAGTTTAAAAACCTTCATAATGAAAGGAGAAACCACTAAGGCAGGAATACAAATTAAAATCAAGACTCCTTGTTCCTCTTGTTTCTATTTTTTAATTTTTGTGGGTACACGATAGGTGTAATCGTTAAGAGTCACTGATTCTTAAACTCACTTTTCCTCGAAGAAAGGACATCTTCCCAAACATTTTTTGGAACTGTGCTGGAATCCTCTGTAAAGGGGCGGGAGTGAAGTTAAACTGTCACGAATTCTACAGGGAAAAAAAGGCCAGGAGTTTTCCATTTAATGTCACACATATCCGGTGACTTCCTGTCTGGACAGAGCTACGAAGCAGAAGGCACCAAAACACGCCAGTGGCCACAACGGTCAGCTCACCCCACCCCGGTGAACCTCGGGCCCGACGTGGCCCCAGCCTGTGGAAAAGCCAAGCTCTGCACGCGCTGTACCGAGTGCTGCCTCGTCCCCGCCCGTGAGCCGCGGGCTCAGTGCTCCTGCTGGCTTTCCACAGCCACACTCTGCTTACCGAGCGGGTCCTCACCCTTACTGTGCGTCTGATCCCTGTGAGGCCTGCGGCTCCATCGAGGTGCCTGACCCGCGCTCAGTGATGCTCTGGACCACTACCCAGGATGTGGTGAGATCCTTAGCAACCGTGTTAAGAGTTCTGGGGAGAAAGATCACCACAAAATGCAGCGCAGAACTAAACAGAAGAGCTAAAACTATAAAACTCTAGAAGAAAACATACGGGGAAAACGTCCTGACATTGGATTTGGCAATGATTTCTTAGATGTCACAAAAGTACAGGTAACAACAACAACAACAAAAACAACTGGATAAACAGGAGTATACCAAAATTTAAAACTTCCGTGCATCAAAGGACACATTAAAAAGACTGAAAAAGTAGTCCACGGAATGAAAGAAAATATTCGCAAACCATATATCTGATAGAGGTTAATATCTAGAATATATAAAGAACTCCTATAGTTCAACAACAAAAAACAGCCCAATTATAAACATGGGCAAAAGACTTGAACAGACATTTCTCTAAATAAGATATACAAATGGGCAATAAGTACACACAGAGACACTGAACGTCACTAATGATTAGGGAACCGTAAATCGAAACCACAGCAAGATACCACTTACGTCCATTCGGAGGCTACTATCAAAAAAACAGAAAGCAACACCTGTGCGTGAGGACGTGGAGAAACGGGAACCCTCACGTGTTGCTGGTGGGAATGCAACACGGCATAACTGCGATAGGAAAACAGTGTGGTGGCTCCTCAAACAATTGCACATAGAATTACCATAGGATCTGGCAATTCTGCTTCTGGGTGTGTGACCCCAAAAAGTGGAAGCAGGGTCTCCAAGAGCTCTTCATACACCCACATTCCCGGCAGCATCATTCACAGTAGCCAAGGGGAGGAAGCAGCCCCAGCATCTGCTGACAAATGAATAAACAAAGTGTGGTCTCTTCAGCCTCCAAAGGGAAGGAAGATCTGACACTTGCTAGGACAGGGATGAACCCCACGGACACTTGCCGAGCGACATACGGACCCTGAGGATGCCGTGCTGACGTATGGACCCCGAGGACGCCGTGCCGAGTGACGTACGGACCCCGAGGACGCCGTGCCGAGCGACGTACGGACCCCGAGGACGCCGTGCCGAGCGATGTATGAAGCCCGAGGACGCCGTGCCGAGTGACGTATGAAGCCTGAGGAGACTGTGCTGAGTGAAATTCGCCGTCACACAGATGCAAATGCTGCATAATGCCACTTCTATGAGGTCCCTAGAGTCGTCACATTCACAGAGAGTGGAGGCCTCCCGGGGCTGGAGGGAGGGAGACAGGGCTTCATGGGGACAGTTTCAGCCTGGGATGATGAGAAAGTTCTGGATAGCAGTGGTGTGTACACAATAATGTACATGTACTTAACGTCACTGAACTGTACGCTCAAAATGGTTCAGATGGTACATTTTATTCTATGTGTATTTTATCATCGAAAATAAAAATAATTTAAAAAATGCCAACAGCAGTTGTGGTACTAACCTCAACCCATCCCCCCAGGACCTTCCCAGGAGACCCCCACTCTCCTCCGCTGCCCCGAACAGCAGCCTGTGTCCTGTCCAGCCATGAAGAAGCTTGACCTTGCCCAGTAGTTGACGGCCACTGTGGGGAGCCCCTCAGCCACCCAGACCCCGTCTTTGGGCCTCCCTGGGAGCACGAAGGGGAGCTGCACCCTCCGGTGGCCAAGCCCAGGTCCTTCCCATGTGGTCTCTGAGGAGCAGGGGTCCCCGGCTTGACTCTCCTTCCCCTGGAACCCCGGGCCTCCCGTCTGCCACCGCCCCACACCCCCTGTGTTCTCTCCAGAGCCAGGAGCTCTGGGTGTACAGAGACAGTGTCTCCTTAGCCCTCAGGAACCAGCACAAGCTCACACCTTGTAGGGGCTCAATCAGTGTCTGTGGAGTGAACAGCAAACACAATACCATCTACGCCAACTTCACCCACACGCGCTTCAGCCCTAGAACATCCTGATGTGTCCAGAGCCCCTGTGAGTTTGATTTTAGAATGAGGGGCTCTCGTCAGGCCAGGGGCCAATAGATAACAAATGACCGGGTTCTACTAGATTCTGAAAGTGCCAGTAGAAGAGCACACAAGAGACAGGCTGGAAAAATAAACACAGACACAAAAATTAAACGATTAACCCAGCAATTCCACTCCCAGGCATTAGAAGCGAACACACACGTCCACAGACGCCTTGCATGTGACTACTCAGAGCAGCCAGAAATAAGAAACCAAAGTCCACTGGCCAGAGGCGGGCACAGGGCAGGGGCGCACTCGTGCCACGGGACACCAGGGAGCAGCCGACGGATGAGGCAGCAGTGCCGGGGACCCCCAAAAACACGCCAGACAGAAGCAGCTGGGCGCGCAGGAAACAGACGCCACAACGGCACGAGACAATGAACAGAGCCTGTCTTGCCTCACAAAAGACACAGTTGTGAGGCAGAAAATTCTAAAGAGCCAAAAAAAAAAAAAAACCAAAACCAAAAACAAAAAAAAACTACTAGATATCAGCAGCTTTAGCCAGTCTGCAGGGTACAAAGTGAATACGTAAAAGTTGGCTGTATTTCTACAAACAAGCAACCAACAATTGGAAACTGAAATGTGTAACCCTGGGCCGGGCATGGTGACTCATGCCTGGGTCCTTACCATGTGGTCTCTGAGAAGCAGGGGTCTCCGGCTTGACCCTCCTTCCCCTGGAACCCCGGGCCTCCCGTCTGCCACCGCCCCCACACCCTCCTGTGTTCTCTCCACAGCCAGGAGCTCTGCACTTTGGGAGGCTGAGGTGGGCAGATCACCTGAGGTCAGGAGTTTGAGACCAGCCTGGCCAACATGGCAAAACCCGTCTCTACTAAAAATACAAAAACAAACCAGCTAGGCGTGGTGGCAGCACCCTTAATCACAGCTACTTGGGAGGCTAAGTCAGGCAGTTTCAGTGAGCCAAGATTGTGCCATTGCACTCCAGCCTGGGCAACAGAGTGAAACTCAGTCTCAAAAAAAAAAAAAAAGAGAGAGAGAAAAAAAAGAAATTTATAACCTAACAGCTTCAAACCACAGGATGCACTTAGGGTCAAATTTAACAAAGTACACATAAGATCTGAAAATAATACCGCTGAGAAAAATTAAAGAAACTTAAAATACCAAATGCATGGGTTGGAAGATTCCATCTTGTCATGATGAAATTGTTTCCCAAATTATCTCTAAATTCAACGTTATCTCAGTGAAATTCCCAAAAGAATTTTTTTTTTTTTTTTTTTTTTTTTTTGACACGGAGTCTCACTCTGTCGCCCAGGCTGGAGTGCAGTGGCCGGATCTCAGCTCACTGCAAGCTCCGCCTCCCGGGTTTACACCATTCTCCTGCCTCAGCCTCCCGAGTAGCTGGGACTACAGGCGCCTGCCACCTCGCCCGGCTAAGTTTTTGTATTTTTAGTAGAGACGGGGTTTCACTGCGTTAGCCAGGATGGTCTCGATCTCCTGACCTCGTGATCCGCCCGTCTCGGCCTCCCAAAGTGCTGGGATTACAGGCTTGAGCCACTGCGCCCGGCCCCCAAAAGAATTTTTAATAGAATCGACAGGTGATTTTTTCTTTCTTTTTTTAGAAACAGTCTTGCTCTGTCGTCCAAACAGGTGCAGCGGTGCGATCATCACTGAGCAGGGGTGCAGCGGTGCGATCATCACTGAGCAGGGGTGCAGCGGTGCGATCATCACTGAGCAGGGGTGCCGCGGTGCGATCATCACTGAGCAGGGGTGCAGCGGTGCGATCATCACTGAGCAGGGGTGCAGCGGTGCGATCATCACTGAGCAGGGGTGCCGCGGTGGGATCATCACTGAGCAGGGGTGCAGCGGTGTGATCATCATTGAACAGGGGTGCAGTGCTGCGATCATCGCTCACTGCAGCCTTGACCTCCTCAAGCAATCCTCCTGTGTCAGCCTCCCAGGTAGCTGGGACCACAGGCATGTGCCACTACACCTGGCTAATTTTTACTTTTTTTTTTCTTTTGGCATAGAGAAGGGGTCTCACTATGCTGCCCAGGCTGATCTCAAACTCCTGGCCTCAAGCGATCCTCCCACCTGAGCCTCCCAAGTAGCTGGGACGACAGGTGCACACCACAATGCTTGGCCATTTTTCTACATTTCTTTGGTAGAGATGGGGTCTCACTGTGCTGCTCAGGCTGGTCTTAAACTCCTGGCCTCAAGTGATCCTCCCAGCTCAGCCTCCCAAAGTGCTGGGATCACAGGTGTGAGCCACCATGCCTGGCTCCACAGAAGATTCTAAAATGTATACGGAAACACAAAGGACTTAGAAGAACCAAAACAATTTTGAAAACCATGAATGAAGTTGGAGAAGTTTCATGACTAGATTTCAAGATTTACTACAAAGCTGTGGTAATCAAGGTTGATTGGTATCGGCTTATGGGCAGACACAGATAAACGGAACAGAACAGAGACCAGAAGCAGAGCCGCCTGGCTGGGGTTTGATGTTTGCTGAAGATGTCAGGGGCGTCGGTGGGGGAAATGAGAGATGGCACTGGACCCACTGATGTCCTTACAAACAACGGCCCTCAACCCTTGCCTCGGGCTCCAAACGCAAACTCCCAACCTCAGACCGGACCTCAGTGAGCTGAACACAAAAGAGGCCACGAGCTCATCCAGGGAGAACATTCGTGATTACGGGGTAGGCAGAGGTTTCTCAGGTAACACAAGAGGCTCAAATCAGCAGAAGAAACGGATAAACCAGATGCCGCCAAAGCCAAATCTTTGGTTCTTTGAAAGATCCTGCAGAGAAAATGAAGAGATAATCCAGGCTGGGAGAAGCATTTGCAATACGTGCATTTCACTGAGGACGTACGTTCAGCAAACACTAAGAACCCTCAGCACCCATTAAGAAGAAGACAGGCAATGGGTTAAAAATGGGCGAGAGGTTGAAACCACTTCCTCAAACGTAAACGATTAGGTCGTGAAAACAGGTTCTACGTGACTGGTCATCGGTGAAATGAGCTTTCAGCAGGAAAGTCCACCCAACAACCTCATCTTAACTTTGCATCTACAAAGACCTTGTTTCCAAATAACGCCACGTTCTGAGGTTGGGGGTGAGGACACCAACATATCTTTTAGGGGGGACACCATTGAGCCCATGACATTTTCACTCACTAGCACTTTAATCTTCTTTCTTGGGTGGCTAAGGTGGTGACGTTTCCATATCACCGACACTGAGATTACGCCAGCATCTGCGTACGTCCCTGGAAGTGCTGTGTGTGTGAGCACGCACGTCGGGTGGAGAAACAATGGCTGAGAACCTCGTCTCACTGTAGATCCCTTTAAAGCCCAAAGGCTTTCTGCTTCTTGTCCATCCTGAGGAAGCCAGCTGGCTAAGACGGGCCCACATCAGCACCGTGGTCTGGGCTGATGTGCCCCCAGGAAACGTGGCAATGTTTGGAGACGTTCTGGGCTGTCACACTGTGGGGGTGGGGGTGCTACGTGCATCTGGTTGTAGATTCCAGAGATGGAGAAGTAAAATTCTAACTGCAGTGAAATACCACTGCACCCTCCAGGACTGTTATGATTTTAAAAACTGAAAAAACTGCACAGTGACTCACACCTACAATCCCAGTCCTTTGGGAGGCTGAGGCGGGAGAATTGCTTGAGCCCAGGACTATGAGACCAGCCTGGGCAACTCTACAAAGAAGAAGAATAATAAATTAGCTGGGCATGGTGACGCTCGCCTGTAGGCCCAGCCACTCAGGAGGCTGAGGCAGGAGGGTCCTTTGAGCTCCAGGAGTCAAGGCTGCAGTGAGCTGTGATTGCACCACGGCACTCGCTCCAGCCTGGGCGACAGAGGGAGACCCTGTCTCTTAAAATATAAAAAGTAAAAATAAAAATAAACACTGACAACACCAAGTAAAAATCTCACATCATGCTGAAGGGAAGGAAAATGCAGAACCACTTTGCAGACCAGAGCAGGTTCTCAGAGCTAAACGCAGGCTTCCACGCAGCCAGCCGTTCCCGGCCTGGACATCCACCCAAGAAAAACGCAGACACGTCCGTCCAGCACCGTCCGTGTGTGTTCACGGCAGCTCCATGCACAGCAGCCCCAGACTGTCCATCAGCAGTGAACGGAGAAACCCTGTGGTGCCCGTACCGTGAGTCCAGTGGAGTCCTCACCAGCAACCCACGGAACAAACTGCCGGTCAGGGCAGCACAGATGTCCGTCGGCAACAGTGAAGGGAGGCAGTCACGCGTGCACACGGTGTGACTCCACTTACAGGAAATCCAAAAAAGTGGGAATTCTAACCTAACCTGTAGGGACCGACGTCACATCTGTGGGCACCTAAGGCTGGGGGTGCCTGGGCCTGACGGCAAACGCATAGCCTTAAAATTTGTTTTGTTGGCCAGGTGCGGTGGCTCATGTCTGTAATGCCAGCACTTTCGGAGGCCGAGGCAGGCGGATCACCTGAGGTCAGGAGTTCGAGACCAGCCTGGCCAACAGGGAGAAACCCCGTCTCTACTAAAAATACAAAATTAGCCAGGCGCGGTGGCTCACATCTGTAATCCCAGCACTTTGGGAGGCTGAGGTTGGCAGATCACCTGAGGTCAGGAGTTCGAGACCAGCCGGGCCAACATGGTGAAACCCCATCTCTACAGAAAATATAAAAATTGGTCGGGCGCAGTGGCAGGTGCCTGTAGTCCCAGCTACTTGGGAGGCTGAGGCAGGAGAATCACTTGAACCCGGGAGGTGGAGCTTGTAGCGAGTTGAGATTGTGCCATTGCACTCCAGCCTGGGTGACAGAGCGAAACTTCGTCTCAAACAAAACAAAACAAAACAAAAAACAAAAAAGAAAAGAAAATTTATGTTGTTCTGTTTTGAGACAGAGTCTCGCTCTGTCGCCCAGGCTGGAGTGCAGTGGCTCAATCTCTACTCACTGCAACTGCAGCCTCAGCCTCCCGAGTAGCTGGGACTACAGGTGTTCACCACCACGCCCGGCTGGTTCTTGTATTTTTAGTAGAGACAGGGTTTCACTATGTTGCCCAGGCTGCTCTTGAACTCCTGGCCTCAAGTGATCCACCTGCCTCAGTCTCCCGAAGTGTTGGGATTACAGGCGTCAGCCGCTGCCCTGGCCTAAATAAAAATTTTAAAGCCCAGTGGCAGTTTGCACCTCGCCTGAGGCCAGGAGTTTGAGGCTAGTGTGCTGTGCTGACACCAGCCTGGGCAACGTAGCAAGACCCCATCTTTTAATAAATATATATTTTTTATGCAGAGTCTTGCTGTTACCCAGGCTGGAGTGCGGTGGCGTGATCACAGCTCACTGCAGCCTCCACCTCTGCGGCTCAAGCGCTCCTCCTGCCTCAGTCTCCCGAGAAGATGGGACTACAGGTGTGGACCAGCACAACTTGCTAATTTTTGTATTTTTTGTTGAGATGGGGTTTCGCCGTGTCGCCCAGGCTGGTCTTGAACTCCTGAGCTCAAGCGATCCACCCACCTTGGCCTCCCAAAGCTGTGTGACTTTGGGCGTGAGTCACCGTGCCTGGCCAAAAATTTAAAAAAAAATCTTTGCTATCACCAAGGAAACTCTCGGAATGAACGTTTTAAAATGAAATAACGCAGTTCTATGGGATCATTTCGAGCATCCTACATTTTGCACATCAAAGCTCTGGTGCCTCTGCGCTGGGACGGGCGGGTGCCTGCCAGACGGGTGGCCCCCTGGGACGTCAGGAAGAGCCCTGAGGGGGTCCTGGAAGCCAGGCCAGCCAAGGCCACAGCACCCGGTGCCAGTTCCAGGCAGGGAGCTTGGCACGTCAGTGGGTACCACACCGGCCGGAGGCCCCTGAGAGGCTGCTGTTCCCAGCAAACGTGAAACATCTGCCCTGACAAACACAGCCTTCCCTCAACCTCAGAAAAACGGAGTTCGCGGTTACAAAGCAACAATGTAGCTTCCTGTTCTCAACTTCTGCTTGCCAAAAAGTCCAGAGGCGATTTCTGGCAGGTTTACTCTGCAGCCGGACACCTGGAGCTTCCGCCGTTTGCACGGTGGTGAGGCCGACCTGAGAAACCAAACCCAGGTCCTCTGCGCCCAGTGTGGCCGGTGACGCGAGGCCTCTGCGCCCAGTATGGCCGCGACGTGAGACCCCTGCGCCCAGTGTGGCCGGTGACGCGAGGCCTCTGCACCCAGTGTGGCTGTGATGTGAGGCCTCTGTGCTGAGTGTGGCCGTGACACAAGACCCCTGAGCCCAGTGTGGCCGGTGACGCGAGACCCCTGAGCCCAGTGTGGCCGTGATGTGAGGCCCCTGCGCCCAGTGTGGCCGGTGACACGAGGCCTCTACGCCCAGTGTGGCCGCGACGTGAGGCCTCTGCGCCCAGTGTGGCCGTGACGTGAGGCCTCTGCAAGGCCTCTGCACCCAGTGTGGCCGCGACGTGAGACCCCTGTGCCCAGTGTGGCCGTGCCCTGGTCACATGTGGCCGAAGCCCCCAAGACGTGGCAGGTCCTCACTGAGGTGGGCTGTGTGTGGGGAATGCACATGGCATTCTGGAGACTTGGGATAAAACAAGAATGTAAAATGTCACTGACAGGACATTTGCCTCACGGTTCTGGTTGGGGGAATGTCCAAGACTGGGCAGCTGCCTTTGAGAGGGCCTCAGGCTGCTTTAACCCGGGGTGGAGACCGGAAGGGGTGTGGTGTGTGCAGAGAGCACGTGGCAAGGGAGGATGCAGGACAGAAACCGAGGCAGTGGGTCCGTGCCACAGCCCGGCCTCGTGGGGCGCCGTGCGTTCCCACGAGGGCTCACCCAGCGCGGCGGGAGGCGTTCATCTGTGCACGAGGGGTCCCCTCGAGACCCCAGCACCTCCCACACGGCCACGCTGGGGTCAAACTTCAATGTTTCTTGGGGACAAACCACCGCAATTACACCCAGGCCGGTCTGTGCTCACGGGACACGTCTACTGGACAAACGACCCATCTGTCTGCAAACAACTCAATCCATTCTTCAGTGAGAACGACCCAGAAACAAGGGCACAAGGACGTGACAGACACGGCGAGGACAGAGCGGGGACACGGGCTCCGCCGGCTCCGGGGAGGGGCTCGGTCAGCAGAGGGCACCAGGGGCTGTGCCTGGACCGCCAGGCGCCCGGCGAGTCCTCCAGGCACGGGCAAGCGCCGGGGCGGGGGCAGCTCCATGGCGGCGACTGGGGCCTCCGAGTGGGAAACCAAGTGAGGACCAGCAGAAACGAAGGCTGGGAAGGAGGCGTGGGGGCTACGCTGCCCACCGTCCTGACCACACCACACTCCAGGGGCCAGAAGGACCTAGGGCTGTGGGAGGAAGGGGCTGGAGAGTTCTGGAACCCTCCCCTGAAGGAGGGGGCCCTGTGTCACGCACGGCACAGAGCTCTGACGCCTTCGTGTGCTCCCGCAGCCGCCGGCGTGGGCAGGGCCATGTGCACAGCCTTGGGGCCACCGCCCACTCACAGGCCCAGGCCTGGGGGTCACACCGGACAGAAAATGGAAGCACAGACACTGCACCGAGACCAAAGGAACTGAAAGGAGAAAACGGCAAATCCACAATGAAAGCTGGAGACGCCTTGATGGTCTGTTAATAGGAGGACACGGAGCAGATAGGACCCTGAAGATTTAAAACACCTGTGACCATCTGGATACACCTGCCAGTCGCAGAAGACCCAACCCAAGCGGCAGAACAGCCGTTCTCGTCCAGGGAGTGCGGCCCAGTCTGGCAGACAGACCACCCAAGGGGCCTGCCCAGTGGCCCAGGCCCCGGGGAAGCGAGGCTCAGGGAATTCACCGTGAACAGGTCCTGCCCACACCCGACCCCTGCGATGACCACGGTGTGAACTCGCACTGTGGGCAGACGGCTCACGGCTGGGCTTGCAGGTGTCTGAGAGCAGGACCCCAGCCCCCTTCCCCAGCCCCGTACCAGCTTCTGCTGACCACCCTCCATGGCGTCAAACACCCTGGCCAGGCCTGTGTGCTTCCCTCCGAAGCCAGAACAGAAAGGGCCACGACCAGGGACCCTCTGAAGGTGTTTGCAGGGCTCGGCAACCCCACGGAGCTGACTTCCCAAAGTGTCTGCAGCCAAACCGAGCCACCCTGTTGACTCAAAAACTGTGCTTTCGTTAGAGGAAGTGACCCCTGAGGAAAGAGCGATCCGCACTTTAAAACATCACCGGCAGACACAGGCCGGCCGAATGTGAATCACTCTGTGGCAGGACGTGATGCAGGGCCGGGGGATGACCCGAGACACTCTGGTGTCAATCACATGCCAGTGGCTACAGGGCCCTGGTTGGCGCAGCCCGGCCAGCACCGCGTCCCCGCACGCGAAGCCTCACTGGGCAGCACGGTGTTGCTGGGCGGTGACATCCACGTCTTCTCTCGGCAGGAACCACTTCAGAGCTAGGCAAGTGCAGCACTGCTCAAAGCCCCGGGTGCTCCATGCACGCCCGGACCCCAGGGGCCTCCCGTGGCTCTGCCAGGCCACCACCTTCTGTGCACACTGGGTGGAGGGGCCAGGCCGGCTCCAGGCACAGGGGTCTGGAGGTGACCACTTCCCTTGGCTGGGGCAGGGCGTGCTGCCCGTGTGTGCATATGTCTGTGAGCGAGAGAGGAAGAGTGCGTGCACACGCGGTGGGGGTGACGCAGAGAAAGGAAGAGTGCGTGCACACACGCGGTGGGGGTGACGCGGAGAGAGGAAGAGTGTGTGCACACACGTGGTGGGGGTGATGCAGAGAGAGGAAGAATGCGTGCACACGCGGTGGGGGTGACGCAGAGAGAGGACGAGTGCGTGCACACACGCGGTGGGGGTGACGCGGAGAGAGGAAGAGTGTGTGCACACACGCGGTGGGGGTGATGCAGAGAGAGGAAGAGTGCGTGCACACGCGGTGGGAGTGACGTGGAGAGAGGACGAGTGCGTGCACACGCGGTGGGGGTGAGGCAGAGAGAGGAAGAGTGCGTGCACACACGCGGTGGGAGTGACGCGGAGAGGAAGAGTGCGTGCACACGCGGTGGGGGTGACGTGGAGAGAGGAAGAGTGCGTGCACACGTGGTGGGGGTGACGCAGAGAGAGGAAGAGTGCGTGCACACGCGGTGGGGGTGACGCGGAGAGAGGACGAGTGCGTGCACACGCGGTGGGAGTGACGCGGAGAGGAAGAATGCGTGCACACGCGGTGGGGGTGACGCAGAGAGAAGACGAGTGCGTGCACACGCGGTGGGGGTGATGCAGCTGCCTCCAGGCATGGGTACTGGGTCTGCTGCTGTGTGCAGTGTGTGTGTGCACGTGTGTGTGTGCAGGCAGCATGTGTGCATTCATGTGTGTACATGTGTGCTTCTGCATGTACATGTGTGCCCATGTGTGCAGGCAGCGTGTGTGTGCGTGTGCGTGTGAGCGGGCCCGGGAGTGGAACAGACCCTCGACCCTTGACCCTCGGCCACCTCTCGGGCTGCACGCGCTACCCTGCACGCGTGACCTCCCTACCACGAACTGGGGTTTCCTCCTCAACACTTGCCCTGAATCACCTCCCGACACACTGGGGAAACGTCGGTGGTTCAGTTCTGGCTCCGACAGGAAGGGCCCTGGGTCTCGAGGTGGCTCGGAGGCGGCCAACAGTGCAGGGCGCGGGGCTCTGGGAAGGAGGGTGGGGTCCTTGCCCTTGATTCCCCCCTTCCTTCTCCAACCAAGGTCTAGTGAAACTCAAGTTAATTCTCAGCAAGCACTTTTTAATGATTAACTCCCAGGACTGGAAAATTTTAAAACAAATTAAAAACAGACAAGAAAAATCCCGTGAAAATCTTCCCTAAAGTGAGAGAATATGCATAAGACACAGCTTTTAACACGTTTTTTTTTTCACTTAAAATATCTGTCCTGATGGTAAACATATTTACATATTTTTTCTCTTAAATACTTACTTCAAATAAATATAAAATATAGGTTCCCCCAAACCATAATAGCCCTTGCAAAAAAGACACATTTGGCCTGGCGTGGTGGCTGACGCCTGTAATCCCAGCACTTCGGGAGGCCGAGGTCAGGAGTTTGAGACCAGCCTTGCCAGCCTGGTGAAACCCCGTCTTTACTGAAAATACAAAAATTATCCAGACTTGGAGGTGTGCGTCTGTAGTCCCAGCCACTCAGGGGGCTGAGGCAGGAGAATCGCTGGAACCTGGGAGGTGGAGGTTGCAGTGAGCCGAGACTGCCTCTGCACTCAGCCTGGGTGACAGAGCGAGCCTCTATCTCAAAAAAAAAAAAAAAAAAGAAAAGAAAAAAAGAAAAAGACTTATTTAGGGTTTTGTACACAGGACTGGGAAAAGGGAAGACACTGGGACACTCAGGGCAGATGCCACGGGGCGTGGCGGGCATGTTCCGTTCTCGGTGGACTGGGCCCGGAAGGGAGGGCCCAGCCATGCCCTGCTGAGGAGCCAGGTTTCCGCCGCCGAGCCTTACTGCTGTTTGGGGGGCTGGACAAAGCAGGGACTGTTCTCTCTGTTTACACTCAGCTCCACAATGGCGCAGCGCTCCAAGAAACGCACGCGGCTGCCGCGGCCCTGCCAGTCTGCAGAGCATCGTGTCTTTTCTGCAGGACGAGGCCCAGGCCACGTGAATCTGAGCTCATTTACATCAAGGATTTGAGCATTGTGGATTTGCTATCTATGGGGAGTCCCGGAACCAATCCCAGTTGGATACTGAGGGACGACTGCACAAAAATTAACTGAGAATGAATCAAAGACCTAAAAACAAGAGCAGAAACTATAAAATTCTCAGAAAAACAGGCGTACATGTTCTTTGGATATGACGTCAAATGCATGAGCAACCAAGGAAAAAGAGTGTTAAGCGGGATGTCGCCAGGATGCAAACTTGGTGCTTCAGAAAGCATTCTCAGTACAGCGAAAAGATGCCCACAGCATGAGAAAAAATATTCGCAAGTTATAGCTCTGATAGGGCTCTGGTATCCAGAATATATAAAGAACTCCTACAACACAACAAACAAAAAAGACAAAAATCCAATTTAAAAAAGGGCAAAAGCCGTGTGAATAGACAGATCCCCAAAGACCACACACGCACGGCCACGAGGACGTGAAACGGGCTCTGCGTCACGAGTCATCAGGGAAACGAAAACCAAGACACAGGAGACCCCACTTCATGGGCGTCAGGATGGCTATTATGAAAAACAAAACAAAAATCTACAAAGTAACACGTGTTGACCAGGATGTGGAGAGACGGGTCCCTCTGGGCAGTGCTGGGGCGAAAGTGAAATGGGGCAGCTGCTGTGGAAATGGTTTGGCTGTTCCTCAAGAAGCTGAATTACACACGGCCAGCAACTCCGCGCAGGTCAACACCCAAGAGAACTGAGAAGAAAATACACAACAACGTCCACAGCAGCGCTGTTCACCACAAGGTGGAAACGGCCCAGCGTCTACCCAGATATGAACGGATCAACCATACAGACACCCACACGCACACCTGCACTCGCACCCGCATGCACACCCACCACACCCACACACCTGCACGCACACCCACACGCACACCCATCACACCCGCACACGCGTGCAGTGGGATACTATTCAGTCACAAAAAGGATGAAGTCCATGTCACAACAGGGACGAACCCTGAGAAACGTGATGTTACGAGAACAAGGCTGACACAAAGGACAGACGTTTAATCCCACTTCTATGAAACACACAGGACAGAGGCTACCAGTGAGGCAGGAGAACAGGGTAAAGAGGCAGAGAACCTAAGGTTGATTCACGCTGACTTCCTAGGACGAAATCAAAAGGAAAACCCCACTTTCCACACCTAAGCAACAAAAGGACCAGAGGCGACTCCCTTTGCAACCTCTGCTTTCCACAACGAATCAGACTGGGCCGGAGTCTTTGTTTGCACAGAAGTGTAACTTGGTAACTTCACTTCAGCCTCTGATTTGTTGCTTTCTGTAAAAGGACAGGAAGTTCTGGAAATCGAAGTGGTGGTTGTACAACATGTGACTGTTCAGCACCACTGGATTTTTAAATGGTCGAAAGGACGAATTTGGTTGGGGTTATCTTAACACGATAAAAAATTGAGAGAAGAGGACGTGACAACAGAGGCAGAAGTCAGGAGACGTGACTGAGAACTCGGGAACGCAGCAGCGGTGTCTGGAGCTGGAGGCAGGAAGGGACGCCGTCTCCACCACAGCCTCCAGGAGCCTTGCTATCGGCCCGAAGCCCACCTCAGACCCGGACCTCCAGGACCGGAAGACAAGAAGTGCACACCGTTGGAAAACAACACTCAGCCACGCGGTCAGACCAGGATGCTGCTGCGGACGGCGAGGGAAGTGGGTGTCAGAAGAGCCAGCGGATGGAGCCCTTGCCTGCCAATCTCGCCGTCTCTTTAGTGTGACTCTGCTCTGTGAAGCTCACTGTGGTCCGTGGGGTGATCACACCATAGCACTCTCCTGGGCGACAGAGACCGACCCTGTGTCTAGAGAAAGAAAGAATTCAAGCAACTGGCACAGGCCCTCACCTCACTGTCGGCCAAACCCAGGGCCCAGCAGAGGGTGCTTTAGCCACAGATGATGTGCACGTCACACACGAGGACGTGGGTCAGTGTCAGATCCCGCAGCTGGGCCAACGCGAACGTGAAAGGGAAGGCAGCTCAGCCAGCGCTTCCTCTGAGAAGCTCCCTTCTCCACAGCAGGAACATGTGGCCTTCCACACCCGCCTGGGCTTGACGCTCAGCTGCTGGGCTGCCCCGCCTGGGCTGCTGGATGTGCACTGCCGGGAGCCCCATGCGCCCTCAGTGTGTGCCCCGACCCAGGGAAGGACGCTCTGGGGCTCCTTGCTTGATCCTTCCGTCCCTCACAAGAGGCCTGACTGCAGCTGCTTCTGTCCCTTCTGGTGTCCCCAGCTACTCCACGGACTGCCCCTTCCCTGGGCTGTTGGCCTGTTTCTGGAGGGTGGTTCCAGCCGCACCTCACACAGAGGTGGGGACCCCCGGCCCACCCTACACCACCCTGTCTCAAGAGTTCCACGAGTGGCTTATGTCTGCCAGCACAGGAGAGTCAGTGAGTTGGTTTCAATGGCATTTTTTCGAATCCCGTCTTCCCCTGGTCCCGCTTAGCTTGAGGATATTTCACCGGAGATATTTCACCTTCCTTCCTCTGAAGATAAACCATAAGGTATGTTTGTAGAGAAGAGCTCTCCTCATTAGGAGGGGGTGATAAGCATGGGGAGGAGGCTCAGATGCCATCACCGTCCTGCACTGAATAGCAACGCTCCAGCCAACGATGGACACGTCGGTGACGGTGGCCCCTTAAGACCGTGATGGGGCTGAAACACGACCCTCACCCCGTGAGATTGTGGACGTCAGGACGTCAGTGCGAGGAACTGCTCACGAGCGTGTGGCGATGCCAGTGCAGACAAACCTCCTGTGCTGCCAGGGCATAAAGTCACACACGTCACTTATGTACAGTATCTAATACCTGACAACAAACAGCCGTGTTACCGCTGTCTGTTTTTATGTACAGTGTGTATTTACTACACCACACTTTTTATTGTTATTTTAGAGTGTACTCCTCCTGCTTACTAAAGAAAGTTGGCAGGGTGGGATGGCTCTTGCCTGTAACCCCAGCAACTCAGTAGGCAGAGGTGGGGAGATCACTTGAGCTCGGGAGTTTGAGACCCACCGGGGCAACGGAGCAAAACCCTGTCTCTAAAAAAAGTTTAAAAACAGCCGGATGCGGTGGCGTGTGCCTGTAGCTGAAGTGGGAGGATCTCTTGAGCCCACTGGTTTGAGGCTGCCGGGAGCCATGATCACACCACAGCACCACAGCCTGGCGACAAAACGAGACCCTAACTGTAAAAAACCAGCCAACCAGTTACTGAGGAAGAGCCTCAGGCTGGTCCTTCAAGAGGCATCAGGAGGAGGCACGGTTCTCACAGGAGATGACAGCTCCACGCGCGTTACTGCTCCTCAAGACCCGCCGGTGGGACGAGGTACGGAGGTGGGAGA
The DNA here is from genome assembly GCF_024542745.1 of Macaca thibetana thibetana. Lineage (NCBI taxonomy): Eukaryota > Metazoa > Chordata > Mammalia > Primates > Cercopithecidae > Macaca > Macaca thibetana. The sequence goes on along the minus strand of NC_065593.1, from coordinate 56,714,732 downwards.
CGGCGACGCTGATTACCTGACCCTGTGTAGCCCTAGGCTAATGTGTGTCTTAGTTTCTAACGAAGAGGTTTAGAAAGCAAAAAGGTACAAACAATTTTAAAAGCAGAAAAGAGCTTGTAGAATAAGGATATAAAGAAAAAATATTTTTGTATGCCTGTACAGTATGTTTGTGTTTTAAGCAAAGTGCTATTACAAAAGAGTCAAAAAGTTTAAAAAGTAAAAAGGTTATGATATAAAAAGCAATGAAAAGCTAAGGCTAACTTATTAACGAAAAACTGTTTTTAAAAGTAAATTTAGAGTACTCTAAGTGTACAGTGTTCATAGAGTCTCTGGGAAGGCACAGTAGCGTCTGAGGTCCTCACATCCACTCCCTGCTCACTCGCTGACTCACCCAGAGCACCTTCCAGTCCCGCAGGCTCCATTCATGGTAAGTGTCCTATGCAGGTGACCACTGATCACCTTTTGTGCCATATTCTCACTGCACTTTTTCTTCTATGATTAGATGTACAAACTCTCACCCTTGTGTTACAGTTGCCCACAGCATTCAGGACAGTTGCCTGCGGCACAGGCGTGTAGCCTGGGAACACTAGACTCCACCATCCGGCCGGGTGTGCACCAGACTCCACCATCCGGCCAGGTGTGCACCAGACTCCACCATTATCCGGCCAGGAGTGCACCAGACTCCACCATTATCCGGCCAGGTGTGCACCAGGCTCCACCATTATCCGGCCAGGTGTGCACCAGGCTCCACCATTATCCGGCCAGGTGTGCACCAGGCTCCACCATTATCCGGCCAGGTGTGCACCAGGCTCCACCATTATCCGGCCAGGTGTGCACCAGGCTCCACCATTATCCGGCCAGGTGTGCACCAGGCTCCACCATTATCCGGCCAGGTGTGCACCAGGCTCCACCATTATCCGGCCAGGTGTGCACCAGGCTCCACCATTATCCGGCCAGGTGTGCACCAGGCTCCACCATTATCCGGCCAGGTGTGCACCGGGCTCCACCATTATCCGGCCAGGTGTGCACCGGGCTCCACCATTATCCGGCCAGGTGTGCACCGGGCTCCACCATTATCCGGCCAGGTGTGCACCGGGCTCCACCATTATCCGGCCAGGTGTGCACCGGGCTCCACCATTATCCGGCCAGGTGTGCACCGGGCTCCACCATTATCCGGCCAGGTGTGCACCGGGCTCCACCATTATCCGGCCAGGTGTGCACCGGGCTCCACCATTATCCGGCCAGGTGTGCACCGGGCTCCACCATTATCCGGCCAGGTGTGCACCGGGCTCCACCATTATCCGGCCAGGTGTGCACCGGGCTCCACCATTATCCGGCCAGGTGTGCACCGGGCTCCACCATTATCCGGCCAGGTGTGCACCGGGCTCCACCATTATCCGGCCAGGTGTGCACCGGGCTCCACCATTGTCCGGCCAGGTGTGCACCGGGCTCCACCGTCCGGCCAGGTGTGCACCGGGCTCCACCGTCCGGCCAGGTGTGCACCAGACTCTACCGTCCGGCCAGGTGTTCACTAGACTCCACCGTCCGGCCAGGTGTTCACTAGATTCCACTGTCCGGGCAGGTGTGTACTAGGCTCCACCATCTGGCCAGGTGTTCACTAGACACCACCATCTGACCAGGTGTGTAGTAGGCTACACTATCTCGGTTTGTGTAAGTTACTCTGTGATGTTCACACGATGATAAAATCACCTAAAGATGCATTTTTCAGAATAGATCCTCGTCGTTAAGCAACACATGTCTGTATATAAAATTTCAGGCTTGGTTCCCCTGCACCTATCCCAGGGCCTAATGGGATACCAGACTCCATCTGCTACGTGGGAGGACACGTGGGTAGGAGTGAGCAGCACACAGGGGAGGGGGAGCAGGCACAGGTGAGGGAGGAGGTGTAGGAAGGGAGGGAGCAGACAGAGGGGAGGGGGAACAGGTGCAGGTGATGAGGGAGCAGGCACAGGGGAGGGGGAGCAGGCCATAGGGGGGCAGGCAGAGGTGGGGGAGCAGGTGGTGTGGGGAGCAGGGACTGGGGAGCAGGGAACAGGTGCAGGGGACGGGGCAGGCAGAGGGGAGCAGGCGCACGGGACAGGGCTGCTGGAGGAGGGGGAGTCCTCCCGGGAGCACCTCGGCTTGTTCTTCCTAATGATCCCTTTGGTCTCCTGACTGATTTCCGTCCCCTCCCTCACTGTGAGGCTGTCGCTCCCTTTCTGGAGAAACGAGAGAACCAGCTTCTGAGACTGTCTGTGGGTCCAGAGGAGCCGTGGACGGGGCTCGCTGGCACGTGGCTCCTCTGCGGCTCCTCTGGGATTTGCTTTGGGAATCTTGCCTGTGTTTTGCCACTACTTTGCACAAATAAATTCTAAGGAACTTTAATAAAAGTTAGAAATCTACTCAAGTGCCTTGGGTGGTAAACAAAATAAGGTGAAACAAATCCCACAGGTTATGAAGGCTCCCAGGTTCTCAGAGAGGACCACCGAGGCGTAGGGAGGCTCCCTCAGAGGCACCATCAAAGACAGAAGAATATTGATGCTCTCAGACCCTCGAAAAAAGACACGGGGATTACAGACTAACTCCACGTTTAATTAGAAATGAAAAGCCCCAGAGTTAAAGAAAAAACAAAGTATTTAATGAAAGGTATAGGCCTCCTCAGCTGTCTCTTTCCACAGGTGATACGGCCTCTTCTGAGGGAAAAGTGTGGCATCTACACAGCTCATTTCCAGATTCCTGTGGCTTCTATACCTTATTTCTAAAGTCCAACTTTTTTGAAGACTATCTTTAATGATGACAAATTTTCCAGTACAGTATTCTGATATTTTAACACCCTCACAGCAATAAGAATAAACTCTTATGTGACATTCAAAACGATGGCTTCTGGATTTAATAAAGATACAGATATTAACAAAGTTTCATTTCTCATTAATATGCTTAGAGCAAGTTAGTAAATACCCCTTTTCTAACTCACTGAAACTCGCCAGCGTACAGGAATCCGTGCCACAGACACTGCGGAGAAACAGTACAGGCGAATCTGGTTTAGGATATGTGGGGTTTTCAGTTTCATGATTGATAATTTATTAGAACGAGGTAAAAATCACTGAGCTACAAAGGACAAACTTTTAAGGAAAAGAAACACCGAGATATGGAACTGATGACATTTCAGTCTTTCACATAGACCAGGTCGGTTTTCACCGTCTTCCCGGGAGCAGTGCTCCTAAGAACAGAAAAGGAAATGAAACGCTTTTCCCAGCACCACACGATGCCTGGCAGGATCGGAGGCCGGCTCTCACCTGGCACCTGGTCCTTGGGTGTCGGAGAGACAGGTGGGTTGGGGGGACTCAGCCTCTTCCTCCCCCTGGGACACAGGAGGAGACCCGGTGGAACCGAAGCCTACACCAAGGGAACCACACACTGAGTTCTGACCCGGCTAAGAAGTTACCTGTGTGTAGTTGTACTAAGCATCAAACGAGCGGGCACAGAACGGCCAGCACCCTTGAATCTTACAAACAGTCAGACTGGGTCCCAGAGAAGTGACCCAAAGGGGACGGAGCTCAGGGGCTCTCAGGCAGTGGCCCCACAACGGTGCTTGGGCCGCTAAGAGACGCCCTAGGATTCGGCTCCTCTCCCGTGTGGACAGGAGAGGGTGGTAGAGACCAGGCATGCCCCATGTACCCGTGTGTTCCCGCCCTGCCTGCCGCTGACCAGCAAGCAGCCCAGCCCCTTGCCCCGTGGGGCGCATTTCCCGTGGGTCGAGGGGCGTTGCAGGCCAGCACTCCACGCTCCGTGGACGACTGCCGCTGCAGCGTTGTTTCTGACCCTCAAGGTGCCTGGTTCTCATGCCCCTCGGGCCTCCCTGCCTCCAGTCTTGGCCGGTTCCAGGCCGTCCTCTACGGAGCCGGCAGAAGGTCCCACCTCCACTCCCCTCCTCCCTGGGTCCTCATCAACCCTCGGCACCAAGCGTGGGGCCCCACTGGTTTGGGGAACTCCGTGCTGACTGAGGTCTCCCGCGTGGCCAGCGCCGACAAGCTGACCCTGGACACCGTGCGTGCGAACCACACGGGCCCCTGAGGTGAAGGATGAGCTGGCTGGACGCTGACCACCCTGAGCAGAGGCCCAGGGCCTGGAGGTGGCTCAGTCTTGCAGAACAGAGCTGCCCTCAGGAGCTGCCCACAAAACAGCCAGCAGATTCAGGTGTGCTGGGGTCGGGCCGACTCGGTGCCTCCCCAAGGGGTCAGGCAGAGCTGCGTCCCCTTGTGAGGGACAGGAGTGAGCTCAGGCTGTAAATGACCCTCTGACTGCTTGTGTGTGGGGATCCACCCAGGGTCTAAACAGCACATTCACACCCCACAGGGGGGTGTCCCTGGCCCCACATCAAGGCTGAGGGTGTGGGGGCCACGTTCTCTTCTAGTCTGAACTGGGCCCTAGGGGTGAGCTGGGTTCCCCCACAGTTTGGAACAGCGGCAGGAGGAACAGGCAGGCCGGGAACCAGTGTCCACAAGGCGCGGACAGGCACAGGTGGAAGTAGGCAAAGAAGGTGGGGCTGGGACAGAGCCTAACGCCATCCTCCCAGGAACAGGAGGCTACTGTGGGGGAACCAGGGCCCCAGGACAGAGCCCGACTCCATCCTCCCAGGGGCTGAGGCCACTATGGAGAGTCAGGGCCCCAGGCAGGGAGGCCGGAAGACGGTCCTGCTGACCCGCAGTGCCCACCTCGAAGGCCAGGGCAGGGGAGAAACGACGTAAGCCAAACGCTGGCCACTGAACGGAGGGAGCCAAATGGACACTTGGAAACATATTCTCGATTAGAACGAAAGCTCGAGGACACCCAGGAACAGAGGCCTGAGAGTAAGAGGAAAGGGGCTTACAGGCCGCGGCGTCGGAATCTGTGTGAATAAGGACAGACGTGGCGCCCCCACGCGGACCGTGTGTGCACCCGTGACTTTAAAACGGCTTGAGGATGGAACCCCACAAAAAGTAACACCCCCACATTGGAGCATTCCGGAGTGACTGAAGTCGGGTCTTGGGTTGCTTCGAAGGACTCCGGCGTGCTAGGGTTGTGAGGGACGTGAGAGCTGTTACGTGACAGTGGTCTCCACCCCTCTGTGGACTTGGCATTTTCAATTCTAAAAAAACTTTCCTCTGTTTAAAAGCACTCACGGGATCTGGGATGCAGCTACAGCGGCGAGCAAGCGACGCCCTGATTCTCAGGCTCTCTGGGGGTCTGGGGTGCGACTCGAAACCCCCCACTGGTGAATCCCATTTCTGGTCACCGTGAAAGAGCTAGACCCCTCTCCCTCTGCAGACAACTGGAAAATCAGACAGAGTAGTGAAATGGCCGTGTTCAGGCACCAGACGCCGGGCAGGATGGTGACCCCCGAGACGAGAAGCCGGCAGATTCCAGCCTGGGGCCACGTGGGGTGGAGGGAGCCAGGCCTCGGTCAGCCTCGTCTTCACGCTGCCTGTGTCACACACGAGGACGGAAACGTACGCTCTGGTACTTCCTGCGGTTTCTGTCTTCCCATCACCGGGGTTGGGCGCCCCGTGTTTCTGCTCCATCCCAACCGCCATGCGCCTGTTTTTCCATTTCCCAAGCTCCTCCTGCTCCGGGCCTTGGCTGGAGGTTCCCACAGGTGGCAGCAGTGGGCAGTCATCACACAACCCGGACCACCTCTGGCTACGTGGGCGGTCATCACGCGACCTGGACCACCTCTGGCTACGTGGGCGGTGGGCGGCCATCACACGACCCGGACCACCTCTGGTTACGTGGGCAGCCATCACGAGACTCGGGCCACCTCTGGCTACGTGGGCAGTGGGCAGCCATCACGCGACTCGGGCCACCTCTGGCTACGTGGGCAGTGGGCAGCCATCACGCGACTCGGGCCACCTCTGGCTACGTGGGCAGTGGGCAGTCATCACGCGACCCAGGCCACCTCAGGCTACGTGGAGGGCATCGGGTGTTTTCCGCTGCTCCCCAAGTAATTCCGTAATTTTAAAAAAGCACGTGCTGTTTGTACCTAAAATCCTTTACTTCCATAAAAACAAGCCACGCGTGGCCTTTCCTTTCCCGGCTCCCGGGGCAGAACTTCCCTGCCTCCCTCCTGGGGTCCCCTCTGCTTCTCCCCCAGCCTGCAAGCACGTGAGCCCCATCTCACACCTTCCTCAATTTGCTTCCTAATTTTAGGGACTGGCTCCAGCAAATCCCTGAGGAAGGTTTTATCAGAGATGGAAAATTGTGAATCCAAATACGAAAAGGTTCTTATGCCTCTGCACGTGACTGACACTTTGGTGAGGCAAAGAATTCTTAGTTCAAACTCCTTTCTGTGAGAAATCTGAAACAAGCGTCCGTCTCTCCTGGATTCCGCTGCCGTGAGTGAGGAATTCCGGGCACTTCGATTCCTGCTCCTTGGTGTTTCTCCCTCCGACTGTGCTTAGCTCTGAAGCATCCTGACCACCAACCTGGACCAGGTCTCGTTTCCCACACGCAACACCAGGTGAGCCCTTCTAATCAGGTCACTCACACTCTTTGGTTCTAGGAAATTTTTCTGTATTCTTCTTAATTTACTTCCTTCTATTTTTTAAAAACTCTGATTTTGCTATGTCAGACCAGCTGAAGCTGGGAGAGAAGTTTCTCAGAATGTCCTTCTCAGGACAAATCCAGGTTGAGTCTGGAGACGAGGAGGAAGACGCCATTGTTCCCGCATGTCAAGGGCCTATTCCGTCTTCTCCGCCGACCCCAACAGTCAGCAGCAGCCCCACCCATTTCCCAATAATCCATGGGCCACAGAGGAAGTCTCAAGAGAAATCTAAAATGTATTGACCAAAATGAAAATGGAAGTACGTTGTAAACCTGTACAATGCGGCTAATGTAAAGGGAAGTTGGTGGCTCTACACGCCTACGTTAAAAGAGAAGAGAGGTCTGAGGACAGAAAACTCAGCTTCCACATTAAAAAAACTGCAAAGGAAGAGCAAAATGACACCCAAAGCAAGCAAAGGAAAGGAAATAATAAAGGCAGAAATGAATGAAATTGAAAACAGAAAATCAATAGAGAAAAGTCAAACCAAAAGCTGGTTCTTTGAAGAGATTAATAAAATTGATAATAAACTAAGACTGATAAAAAAAGTGAGAAGACCCAAATAACTAATATCAAAAATGAAAGGGGATATTACTACAGACCTCACAGATATTAAACGCGTCGTAAAGAATACTATCAAATAACTCTGAACACACAAATTGGACAATTTAGAGGAAGTGGGTCAATTCCTCAAATATCGCAAGCTGCCAAAACTGTGAGTTTCATTACACCAAGAGAAAATAGAGTCTGAACAGTCCTGTAACTTTTAGGTCTATGTTTCTGTAAGGTAGCAGTGGACAATTAGAAAACAAAATTAAACACACAGTAGCATGTATAATTGCCTAAACCAACAAACCCAGAAATACTTAGGTATAAATCTAACAAATGTACAGGACTTGTACACCAAAAACTACAACATGCGAAGGAAGGAAGTCGAGGAAAATGTCAATAAATGGAGGAAGGGACAAATCGCGAATTGGAAAACTTTATAGTAAAGATGTCAATTCTATACAAATTGATTTATAAGTTTCACTCACTATCAAAATCTCAGCTAGATTCTTTGTAAATATAGGCAAGCTGATTCTAAAATTTATATACAGAGGCAAAAATACTAGAAGAGCCAAAAAAAATGTTCAAAAACAAGAATAAAGTTAGAGGAATCACATGAACCAATTTTTAGACTTGGTCATCAAGACAGTGGTAGTGGGTTTGACAAAGGTCCAAAAGCAACCAGTAGAAGGATTTTCAGCAAAATCAGTGTAGAAACAAGTGGGCATTCATCAGCCAAAACACACACACAAACAAAAAACCTTGACTTAAACCTCACACTAACTTACACAAAATCAGCCTACAAGGGCATACCTCTAAATGTAAAATGGAAAACTATAAAACGTTTAGAAGAAAATCCTTATGTCCTAGGGTTAGGTGAAGAAGTCTTGGGTGTTGACACTCAAAGCACATGAAAAGAAAAAAAACATCAACAAAATCAATTAATTGGACTTTACCAAAACGAAAAACTTTTGCTCTGTGAAAGATTCTACATGGATGAAAAGAGAAGCCACCATGTAGAAAAAGGCTGTTTTTCCTCTGCTCTCCCACCACAATGTGCGGGTCTGTTCTCCAGACACCAAGCAAACCATCAGTTCTGCAGCAGACACCACTCAGGCGTCCCCTAACTCAATCCCAACACCACCTACCTGGAGACAGCGTCAGACCCCCGGGGTGAGGGCTCAGTCCCCGCGACTCCTCCCCTTCAACTTCCAATGCCAGCTGAAGTCCCAGGCTGTTAGACCCTCCAGCTATAAACCGGGGTTCCCACGACCTCTTCCTTGGATTCAATTAATTTTCTAAAGGGACCCACAGAACTCAGGCAAACACTTACTTACATCTACCAGTTTATTAAAAAGAATGTTCTTCAAGGATACAGATGAAGACATGACGGGGAAAGGTACGGGGAAAGGGGTGTAGATGGTCTAGGTCCTCTTGGGGCATGGCCCAATACCCTCCAGGACCCTCCATGCGTTCAGCCATCTGGAAGTCCCCGAGGCTGATCCCTTCGGGTTACTACAGGAGTTTATGATGTAAGTGTGGCTGCTTAGATCCTGGGCCATTGCTGACCACCCTAAGCCTCAGTCCCTCTCCCTCCCTGGAGGTTTGGGGGTGGGGCTCGAAGTTCCGACCCTTTGAGCACATGGCTGGCTCCCCTGGCAACCAGCCCCTCATCCTATGGTATCTAGGGGTGTTCCAAAAATGCCTCATTAACATACACTCAGGTGTGTTTGAAGGGACTTGTAAACAAAAGACTCTTTCAGCTTTAGAAGCTACTTCAGAAACCAAGGACAAAAGGTCCAATACTTTAAAAGATATTCTTATTGCTCTAGTGACTTAGGAAATAATCACAGGGAATCAGAGTCAGGGATCCTGGACGAAACACCAAATCCATGATCCTAGCACCAGTCACAGATCAGGAGAAACGCAGTTGGCCCCTTAGCAATACAGGGTTTAGGGTCACCAGCTCCCCATGCAGCCGAAAATCTGTGTATAACTTTTGACTCCCCCAAAACTTAACCACTGAGGAAGAAAAGTGGTTCAAAGCAGTCAGAGACATGAGAGGTTTTCACCAACCCCACAGAGCCGCGAGAGTGAGACCTCCACCATGCCTGCCCCACCGCACCCACACCGCGGCCAACTGTTTAAAGGCATTGTGTCTTCCTTTCCTTCCCTGTCGTGCCCAGGCTGGCTGAAAAATCACAAAAAACGTTACACAAGTTACACAATGTGACCTTCACCCATTATCTTCACGTTCCTGGAAACTGTGACACAAACAACCATCGATGGCCAGTCAATAGCTTATGTTATTTTAATGAACCAATGTGGGAACTGCCCCTTCTTTTTTTCTTTAAAACCCACTCGTAACTGCTGCTAACTGGAGCGTATGTTCAGAGCCACCTGAATCTACGTCCCCCAGGATGCAGTCCTCAAACGTGGCCCAAACAAACCCTCCACGTGTACTGACTGCCTCAGCGTCTTTCTTTAGGTTGACACAGCTGAGAGCCTACTGTTGACCGGATGCCTTACCAACAACATACACAGGTGATCAACACGTATTCTGTATGCTTTGTGTATTATATACCGTATTCTTACGATAAAGCAAGCTGGAGAAAAGGAAGTGTTACTAAGAAAATCATAAGGAAGAGAAAACACATCGACTGTTCATTACATGGAAGTGGATCATCACAAAGGCCTTCATCCTTCTCACCTTCACGGTGAGTGGGGCCGAACGGGTGGGGGAAGGGGGGTTCTTGCTGTCTCGGATGTCACTTCGTCTGTGAGTTTTTTCAAATTGTCATAAATCTCCGAAACATTTTCCAACATACTTATTTTTGAAAATCTGTGTAAGTGGACTCCCAGTTCACACTCTGTTATTCAAGGATCAAATGTACTTCCAAGTTTTATATCCAATGGAGGTCTTATGTCCAGAAGAAAACTCTCAAATTCAACAGTAACAAAACAAGTAACGTAATTGGAAAATGAGCAAAAAAGCCAGGCATGGTGGCACATGCCTACAGTCCCAGCGACTAAGGAGGCTGAGGCAGAAGGATTGCTTAAGCCCAGGGGTTTGAGGGTGCGGTGTGCTACGATCAGGCCTGTGAATAGTCACTGTGCTCTGGCCTGGCAACATAGTGAGACCCTGTCTCTAAAAAACAAAGAGGAAGAAAATGGGCAAAAGATTTGAACACACTTTTGACCAAAGAGAACATATGGGTGGCAAATAAGCATGTGAAAGGATATCCAACATTACCAGTCAGTAGGGAAAGTCAAATTAAAGCAACAATGAGATACCACACAACCACTAGGATGGCTCAAGTTAAAAATACTGGTAATACCAAGGGCTGGGGTGGATGAAGGAGCCGGAGGCCTCATTCACTGTGGAACGGTACAGCCACTCAGGGAAACAATTCGGCCATTTCTCGTAAAACATAAAAGTGTAAAACATACACTTACCATGCAACCCGGCAATTCCACGCCCAAGTATTTATGCCAGAGACATGAAAATTATGTTCACACAAAAATACACAAATGTTCACAGTAGCTTCATTAGTTAGAATCCAAACATGGAAACATCCCAGTAGTCCTTCAACAGATGCGTCGTTTACAAATGGTGGTTCACCCACACAACAGAACAATATGTGGCAACAAAGAGAAATTAGCTACTGACAGGTGCCAGAACACAGATGGACCTTGGAGGCCGTGCTGAGTGAAGAAGGCTATGCCGTATGAGTCCATTTTTATACCTTTCTCAAGTGACACAATTACATGAAGAGAAATAGATAAGTCACTGCCAGAGATTAGAATGCTTGTGTACCCCCAAATTGAGACCACGGCACAGCTCTAACCCCCAAGGTCAAGGGGTCACTGTCTAATCCCCAAGGTGACAGTGTTAAGTGGTGGGGCCTTTGGGTGGTGATGAGGTCAGGAAGGTTCACCCCACGTGAGTGGGATTAGAGCCCACAAAAAGGCCCCACAGAGATCCTCATCCCTCACCCCATGTGAATGGGATTAGAGCCCACGAAAGGGCTCCACGGAAATCCTCGTCCCTCACCCCATGTGAATGGGATTAGAGCCCACGAAAAGGCCCCACGGAGATCCTCGTCCCTCCCACCACATGAGGACATGGTAAGAACCAGGAATCAGGCCTCATCCAGACCAAATCTGCTGATGCCTTGATCTGGGACTCCAGCTTCCAAAATGGGGGAAATAGATGTTGGTTGTTTATAAGTCACCTAGTTTATGGTATTTTTGTAGTAGCAGCCTGGACAGACTAGGGCAGGTCAGGAGAAAATGTGACTCTAAAGGCAGTTTCTCCGGGTGATGGGACCCACGATGTCCTGATTGTTGTGCTGATCTAGAAACACAGGGGACGTCTCACAGAAGTCCCTCCGCCCGGAGTAACCGACGAACGTCTCACAGAACTCCCCCCGCCCGGAGTAACCGGGAACGTCTCACAGAACTCCCCCCGCCCAGAGTAACCGGGAACGTCTCACAGAACTCCCCCCGCCCGGAGTAACCTGGAACTGTCTCACAGAACTCCCTCCGCCCGGAGTAACCGGGGAACGTCTCCCAGAACTCCTCCCACCCGGAGTAACCGGAACGTCTCACAGAACTCCCTCCGCCCGGAGTAACCGGGGGGCGTCTCCCAGAACTCCTCCCACCCAGAGTAACCAGGGAACGTCTCACAGAACTCCCTCCGCCCGGAGTAACCGGGGGGCGTCTCCCAGAACTCCTCCCACCCAGAGTAACCGGGGAACGTCTCACAGAACTCCCTCCGCCCGGAGTAACCGGAAACGTCTCACAGAACTCCCTCCGCCCGGAGTAACCGGGGAACGTCTCACAGAAGTCCCCCCGCCCGGAGTAACCGGGGAACGTCTCACAGAACTCCCTCCGCCCGGAGTAACCGGAAACGTCTCACAGAACTCCCTCCGCCCGGAGTAACCGGGGAACGTCTCACAGAAGTCCCCCCGCCCGGAGTAACCGGGGAACGTCTCACAGAGGTCCCTCCGCCCGGAGTAATGGGAGGCGTCTCACAGAACTCCCTCCGCCCGGAGTAACCGGGGAACGTCTCACAGAACTCCCCCCGCCCGGAGTAACCGACAACGTCTCACAGAACTCCCCCCGCCCGGAGTAACCGGGAACCTCTCACAGAACTCCCCCCGCCCGGAGTAACCGGGGAACGTCTCACAGAAGTCCCCCCGCCCGGAGTAACCGGGAACCTCTCACAGAACTCCCCCCGCCCGGAGTAACCGGGAACGTCTCACAGAAGTCCCCCCGCCCGGAGTAACCGGGGAGCGTCTCACAGAACTCCCCCCGCCCGGAGTAACCGGGGAACGTCTCACAGAAGTCCCCCCGCCCGGAGTAATCGGGAACCTCTCACAGAACTCCCCCCGCCCGGAGTAACCGGGAACCTCTCACAGAACTCTCCCCGCCCGGAGTAACCGGGGAACGTCTCACAGAACTCCCCCGCCCGGAGTAACCGACCAACGTCTCACAGAACTCCCCCCGCCCGGAGTAACCGGGAACCTCTCACAGAACTCCCCCCGCCCGGAGTAACCAGGAAGGTCTCACAGAACTCCCCCCGCCCGGAGTAACCGGGAAGGTCTCACAGAAGTCCCCCCGCCCGGAGTAACCGGGAAGGTCTCACAGAACTCCCCCCGCCCGGAGTAACGGGAACCTCTCACAGAACTCCCCCCGCCCGGAGTAACCGGGAAGGTCTCACAGAACTCCCCCCGCCCGGAGTAACCGGGAAGGTCTCACAGAAGTCCCCCCGCCCGGAGTAACCGGGAAGGTCTCACAGAACTCCCCCCGCCCGGAGTAACCGGGAACCTCTCACAGAACTCCCTCCGCCCGGAGTAACCGGGGAACGTCTCACAGAACTCCCCCCGCCCGGAGTAACCGACCAACGTCTCACAGAACTCCCCCCGCCCGGAGTAACCGGGAACCTCTCACAGAACTCCCCCCGCCCGGAGTAACCGGGAACGTCTCACAGAACTCCCCCCGCCCGGAGTAACCGGGAAGGTCTCACAGAAGTCCCCCCGCCCGGAGTAACCGGGAAGGTCTCACAGAACTCCCCCCCGCCCGGAGTAACCGGGAACGTCTCACAGAAGTCCCCCCGCCCGGAGTAACCGGGGAGCGTCTCACAGAACTCCCCCCGCCCGGAGTAACCGGGAACGTCTCACAGAAGTCCCCCCGCCCGGAGTAACCGGAAACGTCTCACAGAAGTCTCCCCGCCCGGAGTAACCGGAAACGTCTCACAGAAGTCCCCCCGCCCAGAGTAACCGGGGGCGTCTCACAGAACTCCTCCCGCCCAGAGTAATGGGGCTGGGGGGCATCTCACAGAAGTCCCTCCACCAAGAACACGTGGACTGCAGGGCGTCTGTGGCTGCCACATCGAACCCATGTGGAGTTTCTGGGTCCTTGTTCTCCGGTTACATACGATGTTGGGAGCTGGGAAGAGGGGACGTGGGGGTGGGGTACATAGGAACTCTCTGTACTATTAATATTTATGCAACTTTTTGGCCGGGCGCGGTGGCTCACACCTGTAATCCCAGGACTTTGGGAGGCCGAGGCAGGTGGATCACCTGAAGTCAGGAGTTCGAGACCAGCCTGGCCAACATACTGAAACCTGGTCTCTACAAAAACACAAAAATTAGCCAGGCATGATGGCGCGCGGCTGTAATCCCAGCTACTCGGGAGGCTGGGGCAGGAGAATCGCTTGAACCCAGAAGGCGGAGGTTGCAGTGAGCCAAGATCATGCCATTGCACTCCAGCCTGGGCGACAGAGCGAGACTCCATCTCAAAATATAGTATGTTTTAGTTCTGCAATTTTTATGTGAGTCTAAAATTATTTCAAAATACAACATTTTTTAATTGGGTAGACTTTGTCAAAACGACTCTACCATCCTGGGGGGAAGCAGTTTTTCGTGCAGATTCTGCCAGAAGCCTGACCTCCATGTGGACTCGGTGCGACACATTCTCAGAGTCCATTAAAAACATTCAGGCGTGCGTTAGAGACACACATTCCCAGCCCCACCAGAACCACGAGATCAGAAACTACGAAGAGTGGGTCTCATTTTTCTCACTTCTCATTCCTGCCAACATGTGGCAGGTGCCGTTCAGACGCTGGGGGAAGGAAACGAACAGCTCAGCAATGGCGACAGGATGGGCGCTGCCAGGAACAGCACAGCAGACGCTCCGTGGGGGCAGCAGCTCCCGTTGTGCAGTCCCAGAGCGGGCAGGGGCACCAGGCAGGACAGGGACCCCAGGGGCCGAGGAGGGTGTCCAAGTGCTGAGGATTGAACTGTGTGCCTCAGATGAACGGGTTGAAGCCCTAACTCCCAATATGACTGTATTTGGAGACAGGGCTTTTAAGGAGGTAGCTAAGGTTACGTGAGTCCCAAGGGTGGGGCCCTGGACTGTTGTCCGTATAAGAAGAGGAAGAGACACCAGGAGTGAGCACACGGAGGAGAGGCCACGTAATCATGCAGGGGAGAGGCCATGTGAGCACAAGGGGGAGAGGCCACGTGAGGACACGGGAGAGGCCACATGAGGATGTAGGGGAGAGGCCACATGAGGATGCAGGGGAGAGGCTATGAGCACACGGGAGAGGCCACGTGAGGACACGGGGGGGGGAGAGGCCATGTGAGCACACAGGGTGGGAGAGGCCACATGACCACAGAGGGGAGAGGCCACGTGAGCACACAGGGAGAGGCTACATGAGCACGCAGGGAGAGGGCGCCATCTGCAAGCCACAGAGAGGCCTGAGGAGGAACCCACCCTGCCGGCGGCCTGAGCTCGGATGTCCAGACTCCAGAACTTTGAGAATATAAATGTCTGTTGTTTAAGCCGCCCTGTCTGTAGTGTTCCTTTATAGGGGCCTGAGCTGGGAGGGCGGGGAAGCAGGGATCCCCCAGGAGACGTGCAAGGCAGCAGGGGTCCGTGTCACACCGCTGTGTGCCTTCCTTTCTTGGTGAGCGCAGCCCACTCCGGGTAGCTGGAGCAGGAGCATGCATCTCAGCCCTGTCCACTTCCTTCGAGCTGCCAGGACCTCTGAGTCCCCTTCATGGCCCTGCTGGGACCCCCTCCCTCAAGTTTCCAGAAGGGCCCAAGGCAACCTGGGAAGCTGGGTGCGGGTTCTGCCCATGCCTCCCCTTTGGGCCTCCTTGGAATCAGGAGATGCGGCCCCCTGGGGAAGGGCACGGAAAGTATGAAGAGAGCCTGTCTCAGACGGGTGCGTTCAGGGAGGCACCACCCCGGGCCATTGGTATAGACAACTTTCCACCTTTCAGTTTGCTTGGAATTAGCGGAGTGTTAATTTTACGCAGCTCTGATTTAACGTTGTATGTGGTGAATATCCCATCAGGCATGTCAAGGAGACACATCAAAAGTCAAATCAAACTATGCTGCTTCCCACGTCGCAAATGTGACTCAGACAATGAACATAAACCTTGACTTGGCAGCTGAGTTACCTTATTAAAATAGTTGGCAGTGATTTCTGTAACTGTAACAGCTGAGAAATGATTTAAATAAGCCATCCCTTCTTTGAACTTCACACTTTAATTCCACTAACTTGCTAAAGGAAAATCCTATCTAAGAGGACCCTACCTGATGTATTTGTTATGACTGGGTCTTCTTGTTACCCCTCGATTCGGAGCATGGATTTCTGGCTGAAAGTGTGCCTGCTCCACTTCAGTTACATCCTTGGTGTTTAGTGGCGTCGTTTTCACGTGACTCATTCTACCTGAGAATCAAAAGCAGTAGAAGTCCTGCTCAGCAGGTCCCTACGCCCCCCACTGCTCTAGCACGCGGGACTGAATCTCCAAAGAGGAAAACCAAAATCAGGAGCCCAGGGTGGATTGGAGGCCAAAAGCTTCCACAATGAATACGGAATTTTTACTTCCCAGTTAAGGAGAGGCCTTATGAGGTTTTCCATTTCCCTGCCCCGTGAGACAGCTGGTATTCTTTAAGAAAAGCATTAAGAATCATCATGTATTCCAGGAAAGTGTGGGTCCCTGAAGAAGTTGCACATCCCAGAATCTCCGAACTCTGGTGATGGGAGGACCTAGGAAGGCTCCTCGGGAGGGTCCAGGCCTGTTTTCCAAGCACTCCAAGTGTCGAGTGCCTGGAATCAAAGCCCTCACGCTGTGTCTTCAGGAGCGCTGCTCAGAAACCTGACACCGGGCCAGGAGCTCAGGGCCCTGCTCAGAAACCTGACACTGCGCCAGGAGCTCAGGGCGATGGACTGTGCACACCCTTTCACGTGGGGGACCCTCTCCGCTTCGCAGCCAGGAAGCTGCACCGGGCACTCACAAAGGTGACTTTGTGTCCGTGAACTCGGCTGCAGCCCACAATTTGGGCTTGCTGCCGCCAGTGCAGACAGGAAATAGCTGCTCTGCGGCAGCCCAACCCTGTGGCCACAGAGCGGCCTCTGTTCCTCGGTAATCGTCAACATCTGGCGGGCACCTCCATGCCCCTCCACCCCCACCCCTACCCCCACCACACGCTGCTGGCTGGAGGCTCCCGTGCAATGCCAGGTGTGTTGGGAGAGGCCAGGCTAGACCCACAGGCTGGGTTGGAAGTGAGGAAATTGCTTTAAAAGCAGGAAAACAAATTCGCTTCCCCACACTTTAACCACTCGTACCTGTAAAAGGCCATCAGTGGAATATTCATCTTCTCAAAATGTAAAAAGTAAGTCTAAATGGAAGAAGGTCTTCTTCTGCCCCCGCTTTTCTGTGCGACGCAGGATGTTATGGAATAGACCCTGAAAGCTGGCGAAGCAGATTTGATGCTGAAAGCGAAGCCCACCAGGAAACCCTGTTCATTGCTAACTCACTTGATGGAATCGTTGATGCCATCATCATACACAACACCAACTTTAGAAGCCAATGATCCTTGTATCAAAGTTTCAGTTTTACTGCAGATCGAAATTACATTTTCAAAATTCAGAAAGTATTTCATTACGTGGTAGGATCACAAGAAATCCATAATGTTGGGGTGTATTACTCCCACAACCTTGGTATTAGAGGCAGACATCCTGGCACCTCTCATGGGGTAGAGAGCACCTTTCTCCTCCTGGACTGAGGTGTGCAGCTGGCTGCCCCTGCTCCTCCCTGTCCCACTAACCTGACCATACCCCCAGCAGGCAGAGCGCCTTTCTCCTGCCCTGGGGTGGGGCTGGCACAGTCCCAAACACCATAATCCAGGATGTTGAAATCCTGAAGGATCAAAATCCCTAAAGTCTAAAATCCCCCAAATCACAATCCTGAAAAATGTAGTTCTTGAAAAAATAATTTTAAAAATTCTTTACCCCATTTTCCCTCATATAGTTATTATACTTTGCATGCCTGTATCAAAATATCTCGTGTACTCCATAATTATATACATCTACTATGTGTCCATAAAAATTTTAAAAATTCTTTATCTCAACCATTAGGAAGAAAAATGAAAAAATAAATAATTATTTGAAAGACATGTGCTTACAATTTTAAAAAGAAGACTTATTTGAGAAATGTATAAAAACATGACAGAATGCAAATAGGCCACTTTATGCAATAAAACAGACAATACTAACACACACAGTTTTGCAAGCATAAACATTCAAGTATAGTAATGACAGTCACATGGGTATAACATTTAATGAGCAGATGAACCATATTCATAAAGAAATAGCTCCTGTCATCTGAAATACCGTGTTGGACAACCTAAGTCCTTTGACAAGATCCATTAAAAACCATGATGGTTGTATATGTGTGGTCTTATTTCTGAGATCTCTATTCTGTTCTGTTGGCCTATGTGTCTATTTTGGTACCAGTACCATGCTGTTTTGGTTACTGTAGCTTTGTAGTATAGTTTGAAGTCAGGGAATGTGATGTCTCCAGCTTTGTTCTTTTTGCTTAGGATTGTCTTGGCTATACAGGCTCTTTTTTAGTTCCACATGAATTTTAAAGTAGTTTTTTTCTAATTCTGTGAGGAATGTCAATGGTAATTTAATGGGAATAGCACTGAATCTATAAGTTACTTTGGGCAGTGTGGCCATTTTCATGATATTGATTCTTCCTATCCATGAGCATGGAATATTTTCCCATTTGTTTGTGTCCCCTTTTATTTCCTTGAGCAGTGGTTTGTATTTCTCCTTGAAGAGATCCTTCACCTCCCTTGTTAGCTGTATTCCTAGGTATTTTATTCTCTTTGTAGCGATTGTGAATGGAAGTTCATTCATGATTTGGCACTCTGCTTGTCTACTGTTGGTATATAGGAATGCTTGTGATTTTTGCACATTGATTTTGTATCCTGAGACTTTGCTGAAGTTGCTTATCAGCTTAAGGAGCTTTTGGGCTAAGATGATGAAGTTTTCTAAATATAGGATCATGTTGTCTGCAAACAGAGCTTCAACAAACCTGACAAAAACAAGTAATGGGGAAAGGATTCCCTATTTAATAAATGGTACAGGGAAAACTGTCTAGCCATATGCAGAAAACTGAAACTGGAGCCCTTCTTTATACCTTATACAAAAATTAACTCAAGATGGATTAAAGACTTAAATGTAAAACCCAAAACTACAAAAACCCTACAAGAAAATCTAGGCAATACCATTCAGGACATAGGCATAGGAAAAGATTACATGATAAAAACATCAAAAGCAATTACAACAAAAGCAAAATTTGACAAATGGGACCTAATTAAACTAAAGAGCTTCTGCACAGCAAAAGAAACTATCATCAGAGTGGACAGACAAGCTATAGACTGGGTGAAAATTTCTGCAATCTGTCCATATGACAAAGGTCTAATATCTGCAATCTGCAAGGAACTTAAACAATTTTACAAGAAAAAACAAACAACCCCATCAAATAGTGGGCAAAGGACATGAACAGACACTTCTCAAAGAAGACATTTAGGCAGCAACAAACATATGAAAAAAAGCTCAACATCACTGATCATCAGAGAAATGAAAATCAAAACCACAATGAGATACCATCTCATGCCAGTCAGAATGACGATTTTTTAAAAATCAAGAAACAACAGATGCTGGCAAGGCTGTGGAGAAGTAGGAACGCTTTTACACTGTTGGTGGGAATGTAAATTAGTCCAACCATTGTGGAAGACAGTGTGGCAATTCCTCAAGGATCTACAACCAGAAATGCCATTTGACCCAGCAATCCCACTACTGGTATATACCCAAAGGAATACAAATCATTCTATTATAAAGGTACATGCACATATATGTTCATTGTGGCACCATTCACAATAGCAAAGATGTGTAATCAACCCAGATGGCCATCAATGATAGACTGGATAAAGAAAATGTGGCATATATATACACTGTGGAATACTATGTAGGCATAAAAATGAATGAGATCATGTACTTTGCAGGGACATGGATGGAGCTGGAAGCCATTATCCTCAGCAAACCAAAACAGGAACAGAAAACCAAATACTGCATGCTCTCACTCATAAGTGGGAGCTGAACAATGAGAACACATGGACACGGGGGGAACAACACACACTGGGGCCTGTTGTGGAGGTTGGGGGAGGGAGGGCATCAGGAAAAATAGCTAATGCAGGCAGGGCTTAACACCTAGGTGATGGGTTGATGGGTGCAGCAAACCACCATGGCTCATGTTTGCCTATGTAACACATGTACCCATCCTGAACATGTATCCTGGAACTTAAAAAAAGAAAAACAATGGTTACCACTGCACACACAGTGGCCCCAAAAGCCAAGATCTCAAGAAATTTCATCTTTCATAAATGCAGACATACAAAAAGGACATCTCTTCGTTTACCGCAGAAGTTTCAATGTTTTTACGGACACATACAATGCTTACAAAGTCAGCATTGTTGCTAGAGCACCTTTGTGGAGTCAAATTTGCAAAAGATGCATTAATGAATTAGAGCTCTGTAAAAGAAATGATGCAAAGGTGAAACACATAGCATAGTGATTGTAAAACATAATGCTGACAATTCAAAATAGTGAGAAAAAATGAACAATAGAAAAAATTAAAAACAATAAAAAACTAAACAGAAAATCTGATTTATGAAAAAGTATACCACAGGAGTATATTACGGGCAATTGCACAGAAACAGTCCCTAAGAGCTGGCTGACCTTCACAATCATTAAGTGTATTTTGAAGTTTGCATTGCAATGGATAACTGTTTTTTTTTCTTTTAGGACATGGCTTCCTTGGAGAATGAGCTCACATTCATCTTCTCCGTGGCACTGCTCTTTCTGAAACTCCTCTGTGATTTGATGCACACCAGGATGAGCATTCTCCTTACATTTTCCCGTCTTCCATGCTGTGCTTCTGTGTTGTTTGGGTACGTGGATATGCATTCTGCATGCCCTCTTGTACAGACCACAGGTTTAGTACAAACAATAATGGTGATGGAACAGAACACTGTTGTGCAAGTGTCTTCTTATTCTACTACACACACAGTTATCTGGAAGCAGTCAGTAACTTTGCTGGCTTCTTTGGGCAAATGTGGCCGTGGTTCCCTAAAAGCTCCCGGAGTGTCATCAGCTGGGAAGAACGCCAATGCAGGCAAGAGACTCAGCTCATTTTTAAATGGAAGTTTCTGTCACTGCCCTATCACGTGGCCAATCCACTCATCTGAATTTTCCACCAAATGCATTGGACTGAATGGAAAAAACAAACTTTATTGGTAACAACTTGAAATTCACTTATAGAAGACTTGATGGCACCTGATTCCAAATCCATCATTAAAGTCTGGGGATTCGATTAGCTGGTAGGAATTTTAGGCTCGGGGATTTTGATCTTTAGGAATTTCAAATTTCAGAATTACAGCATTGGAGATTCTGTCTTCCAGGACGGTGACAGGCACTGGTTGAAGCCCTAACCCCCTACTTGAGGTATTGTGGAAATGGGCCTCTGTGAGATGATTAGATTTCACGTGAGGGTGGGGATCTACTGGGATCAGTGTCTTTCTAGTAAGAGACACCAGAGAGCCTGCCCTCTCTCTCCCTCTGTCTCTGCCATATCAGGGTCCAGAGAAAAGGTGGGTGTCTGCAAGCCAGGAAGAGCCACATCAGAAAGCAAGCCCTTGCCGGGCGCGGTGGCTCACGCCTGTAATCCCAGCACTTTGGGAGGCCGAGACGGGCGGATCACGAGGTCAGGAGATCGAGACCATCCTGGCTAACACGGTGAAACCCTGTCTCTACTAAAAAATTAAAAAAAAAAACAAAAAAAAAAAACTAGCCGGGCGCGGTGGCGGGCACCTGTAGTCCCAGCTACTCGGGAGGCTGAGGCAGGAGAATGGCGTGAACCCGGGAGGCGGAGCTTGCAGTGAGCTGAGATCGCGCCACTGCACTCCAGCCTGGGCGACAGAGCAAGACTCCGTCTCCAAAATAAATAAATAAATAAATAAAACAGAAAGCAAGCCCTACCAGGTCTTGATCTAAGACTTTCCAGCTTCCAGAATTGTGAGAAAATAAATTTCTGTTGTTTAAGCCACCTAACCTCTGGCATTTTGTTATGGCAGCCTGAGCTGATTAAGATAATAACCCAGATCATAGACCAAAATTAACTAAAAAATGGATTGTAGATTTGTATGTAAAACCCAAAACTATATACTTTTCAGAAGAAAACAGGAGGAAAACTTTTATGAACTGAGTTAGCCAAAGATTTCTTAGATACAACATCAAAACCACATCCACGGGCAGGGAGTGGGGAGCAAGGTGGCTGATACGGTTTGGCAGCGTCCCCACCCAAATCTCATCTTGAATTGTACTCCCATAATTCCCACGTGTTGTGGGAAGGACCCAGTGGGAGATGATTGAATCATGGGGGCAATTTCTCCCATACTGTTCTCATGGTAGTGACTAAGTCTCACGAGATCTGATGGTTTTATACGGGGTTTCTGCTTTTGCTTCTCTCTCATTCTCTCTTTGCCTGCCGCCATCCACGTAAGACGTAACTTGCTCCCCTTGCCTTCTGCCATGATTGTGAGGCCTCCCCAACCATGTGGAATGCAGATGCAGCTTAGATCACAACACTCAAGTCCTTCTGACTACCTGGAAAGCCTTCCCAAGAAGGACAGGTATGAACAAACCCAGACTGCAAAGACTATATGACAAATACCTCTCTCTTCAGTGCCCAGACACAGATGAACGTCCATAAGCATCAAGACCATCCAGGAAAACATGACCTTACCAAATGAACTAAATGAGGCACCAGGGACCGATCCTGGAGAAACAGAGATATGTGACCTTTCAGTCAGAGAATTCAAAATAGCTATTCTGAGGAAACTCAAAGAAATTCAAGATAACACAGAAGGAATTCAGGCTGAAAAATGAAGTTGACATATTAAATAATGCATCAGAATCTTTTTTTTTTTTCTTTTTGAGGCGGAGTCTCACTCTGTCACCCAGGCTGGAGGGCAATGGTGCTATCTCGGCTCACTGCAAGCTCTGCCTCCTGGGTTCGCACCATCCTCCTGCCTCAGCCTCCCGAGTAGCTGGGACTACAGGTGCCTGCCACCACGCCCGGCTAATTTTTTGTATTTTCAGTAGAGATGGGTTTTCACCATGTTATCCAGGATGGTCTTGATCTCCTGACCTCATGATCCACCCACCTTGGCCTCCCAAAGTGCTGGGATTACAGGCGTGAGCCACCGGCCATCAGAACCTTTTCAGAGCAGAATTAATCAAGCAGAAGAATTAGGGAGCTTGAAGACAGGCTATTTGATAATATAGTCAGGGAAGACAAAAGAAAAAAGAATAAACAATAATGAAGCATGCCTACAACATCTAGAAAATCACCTCAAAAGGGCAAATCTAAGAGTTATTGGCCCTAAAAAGGAGGTAGAGAGATAGGGGTAGAAAATTTATCCAAAGGGATAATAACTTCCCAAACCTAGAGAAAGCTATCAATGTCCAAGAATAAGGAAGTTATGGAACACCAAGCAGATTTAACCCAAAGAAGACTACCTCGATGCATTTAATAATCACACTCCCTAAGGTCAAGGATAAAGAAAGGACCCTACAAGCAGCAAGAGAAAAGAAACAAACAACAAACAATGGAGCTGCGGTACGTCTGGCAGAGACTTTTCAGGAGAAACCTTACAGGTCAGGAGAGAGTGGCATCACGTACGTAACGTGCTGAAGGAAAAACGTTTACCCTAGAATAGTATATCCAGTGAAAATATCCTTCAAACATGATGGAGAGATAAAAGCTTTCCCAGACAAGGCCGGGCGCGGTGGCTCACGCCTGTAGTCCCAGCACTTTGGGAGGCCAAGGCGGGCGGATCACGAGGTCAGGAGATCGAGACTATCCTGGCTAACACGGTGAAACCCCGTCTCTACTAAAAATGCAAAAAACTAGCCGGGCATGGTGGCGGCGCCTGTAGTTCCAGCTACTCGGGAGGCTGAGGCAGGAGAATGGCGGGAACCCGGGAGGTGGAGCTTGCAGTGAGCTGAGATCGCGCCACTGCACTCCAGCCTGGGCAACTGAGCAAGACTCCGTCTCAAAAAAAAAAAAAAAAAAAAAAAGACCTTCCCAGACAAACAAAAGCTGAGGGATTTCATCAACACCAGACCTGTCCTACAAGAAATGCTAAAAAGAACACTTTAATCAGAAAGAAAGGGACATTATTGAGCAAAAAGAAACCACCTGAAGGTACAAAACTCACAGCTAATATGAGTGCACAGAAAAACACAAAGTATTATAATGCTGTAACTGTGGTGTGTAAATTACTCTTAAGTGAAAAACTGAATGATGACCCAATCAAAAAGAAAAACTACAACAACTTTTCAACACATAGCCAGCACAATAAGATATAAATAAAAACAACAAAAAGTTAAAAAGTAGGGGACAAATTTAAGGTATAGAGATTTTATTAGTTTTCTTTTTGCTTGCATGTTTGTTCATGCAAATAGTATTAAGTTGTTATTAGCTTAAAATAATGGGTAATAAGATAGTATTTGTAAGGCTTGTGGTAACCTCAAATAAAAAATATACAATGAATACACAAAAAATAAAAAGCAAGAAATCAAATCATATCACCAGAGAAAATCACCTTCACTAAAAGGAAGACATGAAGGAAAGGAAGAGGAGAATACCACAATACAACCAGAAAACAAGTAACAAAATGGCAGGAGTAAGTCCTTACTTATCAATAGTAACATTAAATGTAAGTGGACTAAATTCTCCAATCAAAAGACATAGAGTGGCTGAATGGATTAAAAAATAAGACCCAACGACCCGCTGCCCACAAGAAACACACTTTGCTTCTAAAGAAAGAGGCTGAAAATAAAGCAGTGGAAAAAGATACTCCATGCCAATGGAACCAGAAAAGAGCAGGAGTAGCTATATTTATATTGAGGGTCTATCTCAGATGAAATAGGTTTCAAGAAAAAAATTATAATAAGACACAAAGAAGGTCACCATATGATGATAAAGAGGTCAACTCAAGAGAATATAACAATCATAAGTATATATGCACCCAATATTGGAGCACCCAGATATATAAAGCAAAATATTATTAAAGCTAAAGAGACAGACCCTCAATATAATAGTATCTGGAGACTTCAGCACACTTTTCAACACCTTCAACTGTCAGCAGTGACCAACAGATTTTCCAGACAGAAAATCAACAAGAAACATTGGACTTAATCTGTGCTACACACCAAATGGACCTAATAGATACTTCAAAGTATTTCATCCGTTGGCTGCGGAATACACATTCTTTTCCTCAGCACATGGATCATCCTCAAGGACAGGTCATTTGTTAGGTCACAAAACAAGTCTTAAAACATTAAAAAAAAAAAAAACCTGAAATAATATCAAGCATCTCCTCTGATTACAATGGAATAAAACTAGAAATAAATAAGAGGAATTTTGGAAACTATACAAACAATGGTAATTTAACAATATGCTCCTGAATGACAAGTGGGTCAATGAAGAAATTAAGAAGGAACTTAAAACCTTTCTTGAAACAAATGATAATGGAAACACAACATACCAAAACCTATGGGATATAGCAAAAACAGTATTAAGGAGGAAGTTTTAAAGAGTTATAAGTGTCTACATCAAAAAAGAAGAAAATCTTCAAATAAACAACCTAACAATGCATCTTAAGCAACTAGAAAAGCAAGAGCAAACAAACCCAAAATTAGTAGAAGAAAATAAATAACAAAAATCAGAGCAGAAATAAATGAATTTGACATAAATACAAAAGATCAATGAAACAAAAAGTTGGTTCTTTGAAAAGATGAACAAAATTGATAAACTTTTAGCCACAGTAAGAAAAAAAAAGAGAGAACACCCAAATAAAATCAGGGATGAAAAGGGAGACATTACAACTGATAATGGAGAAATTCAAAGGAATTAGTGGCTAGTATCAGCAACTATATGCCAATAAATTGGAAAAGCTAGAGGAAAAATCTAGAAAAATCTAGAAATAAATCTAGGGGAAAAGATCTAGAAAATCTAGGGAAAAAAAATCAAAATTCCTAGACACATACAGCCTACCAAGACTGAACCATGAAAAAATCCAAAAACTAAATAGATCAGTAACAAGTAACAGGATCAAAGCCATAATAAAAAGTCTAGCAAAGAAAAGCCTGGGACTCGATGGCTTCACTGCTGACATCTACCAAACATTTAAAGAACTAATACCAATCCCACCGAAATTATTCCAAGAAATAGAGGAGGAGGGAATACTTCCAAACTCACTCTACAAGACCAGTTTTACCCTGATACCAAAACCAGACAAAGTCACATAAAAAAATTAAAACTATAGGCCAATATCACCGAAACCACTGAAATCCTCAACAAAGTACTAGCAAAAATCCTCAACAAAATACTAGCAAACTGAATTCAACAACACATTAAAATGATCATTCATCATGACCAAGTGGGATTTATTCCAGGGATGCAAAGATAGTTCAACATATGCAAATTAATTAATGTGACACATCATGTCAACAGAATGAAGGACAAAAACCGTACGATCATTTCAATTGATGCTGGAAAAGCATTTGGTAACACTCAACATCTCTTCATGATTAAAAATCCTAAAAAACTAGGTACAGAAGGAACATATCTCAACATAATAAAAGCCATATACAAAAGACCCACAATTGGCCGGGCGCAGTGGCTCAAGCCTGTAATCCCAGGACTTTGGGTGGCCAAGGCAAGCGGATCACGAGGTCAGGAGATCGAGACCATCCTGGCTAACACAGTGAAACCCCGTCTTTATTAAAAATATAAAAAATTAGCCAGGCATGGTGGTGGGTGCTTGTAGTCCCAGCTACTTGGGAGGCTGAGGCAGGAGAATGGTGAGAACCCGGGAGGCAGAGCTTGCAGTGAGCCGAGATCACACCACTGCACTCCAGCCTGGGTGACAGAGTGAGACTCTGTCTCAAAAAAAAAAAAAACCAAAAAAAAGAAAAAACCCACAATTAGTATCATATTGAATGGAGAAAAACTGAAAGCCTTTCCTCTGAGATTGGGAACACGACAAGAATGCCTACTGTCACCACTGTTACTCAACATTGTACGGAAAGTCCTAGTTAAAGCAATCAGGCAAGAGAAATAAAGGCATCCAAATTGGAAAGGAAAAAGTCAAATTATCCATGTTTGCAGATGATATAATCTTACATTTTAAAAAAACCTAAAGATTCCACCAAACAACTATTAGACCTGATAAACAAACTCAGTAAAGTTTCAGGATACAAAACCAACATACAAAAATCAGTAGTATTTCTTTTTTTTTTTTTTTTTTGAGATGGAGTCTCACCCTGTTACCCAGGCTGGAATACAGTGGCACGATCTTGGCTCACTGCAACTTCTGCTTCCCGGATTCAAGCAATTCTCCTGCCTCAACCTCCCAGGTAGCTGGGATTACAGGCGTGTGCCACCACGCCTGGCGAATTTTTTATATTTTATATTTGGGAGGCCAAGGGGGGGGGGGGGGGGGGTGGATCACGAGGTCAGGAGTTCAAGACCAGCCCTGGCCAATATGGTGAAACCCCGTCTCCATTAAAAATACAAAATTAGCTGGGTGTGGTTGTGCGCGCCTGTAGTCCCAGCTGCTCGGCAAGCTGAGGCAGGAGAATTGCTGGAACCCAGGAGGTGGAGGCTGCAATGAGCCGAGATCATGCGAATGCACTCCAGCGTGGGTGACAGAGCGAGACTCCGCCTCAAAAAAAAAAAAAAAAGAAAACTAAAATTCATATGAAACCACGAAGACCCAGAATAGCCCCAGCTATCCTAAGCAAGAGCAACAAAACTGGAGGAATCACATCACCTGACTTAGACTACAGAGCTACAGCAATCAAAACAGCATGGCACTTGCATAAAAACAGACACGTAGATCAGTGGAACAGAACAGAGGACCCACAGATAAATCCATACATCTACAGTGAACTCACTTTTGACAAACATGCCAAGAACTTCCACTGGGAAGGAGATGGCCTCTTCAATAAATGGTGTGGGAAAATTGGATATCCACATGCAAAAGAATGAAACTAGACCCCTATCTTTCACCGTATACAAAAATCAAATCAAAATGGATTAAAGACTTACATTTAAGACTTCAAACTATGAAACTACTGAAAGAAAACATTGGGGAACCTCTCCAGGACGCTGGATCGGGCAACGATTTTTTGAATAAGACCCCACAAGTACAGGCAACCAAAGCAAAAATGGGCAGACGGGATCACATCAAGTTAAAAGGCTTCTGTACAGCAAAGGAAACTATCAACAAAGTGAAGAGACAACCCACAGAATAGGAGAAAATATTTGTAAACTACCCATCTGACAAGGGATTAATAACTAGAATATACACGGAGCTCAAACAACTCTAGGAAAAATAGAATAATCCGATTAAATGTGGGCAAAAGATCTGAACAGACACTTCTCAAGACACACAGCAAACAGGCATATGAAAAGGTGCTCAACATCACTGAGCATCGGAGAAATGCAAATAAAACATACAATGAGATATTTTCTCACTCCAGTTAAAATGGCTTTTATCCAAAATCAGTCAATAACAAATGCTGGTGAAGATGTGGAGAAAAGGGAACCCCTGTACAATGCTGGTGGGAATGTAAATTAGTACAACCACTATGGAGAACAGTTTGGAGGTTCCTCAAAAAACTAAACATAGAGCTACTATATGATCCAGCAATCCCTCTCCTGGCTATATGCCCAAAAGAAAGGAAATCAGTATGTCAAAGAGATGCCTGCACTCACGTATTCATTGCAGCACTATTCACAATAGCCAAGATTTGGAAACAACCTAAATGTCCATCAACAGATGAACGGATAAAGAAATGTGGTACATACACACAGTGAAGTGTATGAATGAGATCCTGGCATTTCCAACAACATAGACGGCCCTGCGGTGGGGGCGGGGGTCATTATGTTAAGTGAAATAAGCCAGGCACAGAAAGACAAACTTCACATGTTCTCGCTTATTTGTGGGAGCTAAATATTCAAACAATTGACCTCATGGAGATAGAGAATAAAAGGATGGTTACCAGAGGCTGGGAAGAGTAGTGGGTGGTGGGAGCGAAGTAGGGAGGGTTAATAGGTAATACATATATATATACATATATAGTTACAAAGAATGAATAAGACCTAGAATTTGCTGGCACAACAAGATGACTACATTCAAAATCAGTTTAACTATACACTTAAAAATAACTAAAAGAATATAATTGTATTGTCTGTAACACAGAGGATAAATGCTTGAGGCGAAATGATACATACCGCATTTACCCTGATGGGATTATCATGCACTGCCTGCCTATGTAAAAATATCTCACATAACCCATAAATGTATGTACTTACTATGTTCCCACAATAATTTTAAAACAATTTTAAACCTAAAAAAGCATATCCATAAATTGAATTTCATCTAAAATTACAACTTTTTTTTTTTTGGAGACGGAGTCTTGCTCTGTCTCCCAGGCTGGAGCGCAGTGGTGCAATCTCGGCTCACCACAAGCCCCGCCTCCCAGGTTCACACCATTCTCCTGCCTCAGCCTCCCGAGTAGCTGGGACTACAGGCGTGCCTGCCACCACACCCGGCTAATTTTTTTGTATTTTTAGTAGAGATGGGGTTTCACCATGTTAGCCAGGATGGTCTCCACCTCCTGACCTCATGATCTGCCCACCTCGACCTCCCAAAGTGCTGGGATTACAGGCGTGAGCCACCGCGCCTGACCCAAAAATTACAACTTCTACTCTTTGAAAGACATTGTTAAAAGAATGAAAAGACAAGTCACTGACTCAGAAAACATATTTACAAAGTCTGACAAAGGACTTGTGTCCAGAATACATGAACAACTTTTAAAATTCAACAATAAGAATGCAAACAATTCCACACAAAAATGGGCAAAAGATGCGAACAGACACTTTACCAAAGAAGATACGTGGATGGAAAATATGGTAAATACATCTACGAAAAGATGTTTCACGTTATTACCCATTTGGGAAATGCAAATTAAAACCACCACGAGGTACCACTACATACCTACTCGATTAGCTAAAATTGAAAAGATCATATCAAGAGTTGGCAAGGACATGGAGGAACTGAACTCTCATACATGGCTTGAGAATGTAAAATGGTGCAACCAATTTGGGAAACACGTTGGCAGTTGCTTTAAAAGTGAAACATAGGCCGGGCGCGGTGGCTCAAGCCTGTAATCCCAGCACTTTGGGAGGCTGAGACGGGCGGATCACGAGGTCAGGAGATCGAGACCATCCTGGCTAACACGGTGAAACCCCGTCTCTACCAAAAATACAAAAAAAATAGCCGGGCGAGGTGGCGGGCGCCTGTAGTCCCAGCTACTTGGGAGGCTGAGGCAGGAGAATGGCGTGAACCCGGGAGGCGGAGCTTGCAATGAGCCGAGATCGTGCCACTGCACTCCAGCCTGGGCGACTGAGCAAGACTCCGTCTCAAAAAAAAAAAAGAAGAAGAAGAAAAAAAAAAAAGTGAAACATATCCCTACCATACGAACCAGCTCTTCCACTTCTAAGTATTTTCCCAAGAGAAAAGGCCGGACATATGTTCACTGTCATGCACACACAAAGGCTTGTACACAAATGTGCAATGCAGCTTTACTTATCATATCAAGGAACTGGAACAACTTGTGTCCCTCTACAGCTAAGTGGGTAAACAAATTGTACATCCACACCACAGAACACAGTTGATCCCTCAACAAGGCGGGGGTTAGGGGTGCTGATCCCCTGCACAGCTGAAAATCCATGTATCAGTTTTATTTTTTATTTTTTTTTTATTGTTATACTTTAAGTTCTAGGGCACATGTGCATAACGTGCAGGTTTGTACATATGTATACTTGTGCCATGTTGCTGTGCTGCACCCATCAACTCCTCATTTACATCAGGTATAACTCCCAGTGCAATCCCTCCCCGCTCCCCCCTCCCCATAATAGGCCCTGGTGTGTGATGTTCCGCTTCCCCATGTATCAGTTTTAACTGCACAAAAACTTAACCACTAATACCTTCCTGTTGATGGGAAGCCTTACTGGTAACACAAGCGGTTGGTTAACACATATTTTGTACGTTATATGTACTATAGGCTGTATTTTTACCATAAAGTAAGCTAGAGGAAAGAAAAGGTTATTAAGAAAATCACAAGGAAGAGAAAATACATTTATAGTGCTGTATTTATGGATACCCTAAGTTCACGTTGTCTGTTAACGAGAAGAATCACCCGTCTGAAATGGCGGCGACCGCAGCTGCAGCCCTCAGTCTACGGCGCATAGCAAGCAACTCAGCTTTTCCTTGTAGTGTCACGAATTTTCTCTGCTTTTTGGGACACCTCCAGCATCACCCGTGGCACTGTGTATGGTCCTAGGGTGTCATGCAGGCTTTAGAGGATCGCCTTAAACATGATTAAAACTGTGTGAGAACTGTGAGAGGTCACTGTTTTTTTCTGTTGTTGGTTTTTTTTTTTTTTTTTTTTTGAGATGGAGTCTTGCTCTGTCGCCCAGGCTAGAGTGCAGTGGCACGATCTAAGCTCACTGCAACCTCTGCCTCATGGGTTCCAGCGATTCTCCTGCCTCAGCCTCTTGAGTGGCTGGGATTACAGGCGCCTGTCACTGTGCCTGGCTAATTTTTGTATTTTTAGTAGAGACTGGGTTTCACCATCTTGGCCAGGCTGTGAACTCCTGACCTCGTGATCCACCCGCCTTGGCCTCCCAAAGTGCTGGGATTCCGGGCGTGAGCCACCGCGCCTGGCCGAGAGATCACTTTTCACTGTGATTTGTGATTTACTGGAGGGAGGAGCCGTGCATGTGGAGATGATCAGCCTCACCCACGTTTTCAGCACTCGCGGCACCTGAGCTCACGGCTGTGCTGGCAGGAGGGGTTTGTAAAATGTCGCAGCCGTGCAGTATGCACTGCAGTGAGTTTTGTGCAGCTGTGATTAATTTCTGCGTCCCTACATTTGTTCAATTTCTCTAAATTGTGAAAGACCCCACATATGGTCTATAAGTGTTTGTGTGCACGTAAGTTTTGATAAATTTTAACTTTTCATAATAGATTTGTGTATAATTTTTGGTGTTACATGATTTTAAAACAGTAGCATCTCTATATATTTTATGTATTCGTGACGCATCTTTTTATTGCTGTTTTCAGTATTCCTAGGCCATGCCGTTTGTCTGAAAGCTTTTTCAAATTGTTACACCTCTCCAAAAACTTCTCCAATACAATTGCTGAGAAAAACCCACGTGTACGTGGCCTGTG
This sequence comes from Macaca thibetana thibetana, assembly GCF_024542745.1. Taxonomy (NCBI): domain Eukaryota; kingdom Metazoa; phylum Chordata; class Mammalia; order Primates; family Cercopithecidae; genus Macaca; species Macaca thibetana. The sequence continues at coordinate 56,682,865 of NC_065593.1, read as the reverse complement.
TGGTTCCAACACGCTGTTCGAGGGCCACCACTGCTGCTGTGAGGAAGCCACGTGTCTGGACCGCACAGTAATCATGCTGAGTGAAGGCGGCCAGACCAGTGAAGCACACAGCACACGACTACATTTACCTGAAACTCCAGCAAACGTAAAACTGCTGAGCAGGCAGGAAGGGGGTGGTGGTTGTGTGGTGTGGGGAGGGCTCCGGGGTGGACAGGAGGACACGTGGGGTGTTGGATAAATATGTTCACTGCGTTGACTGTGGTGGCTCATCGGGGTACAGATGTATGTCAAAACCGATCAAACTGCACATTTGAAATAGGGGCCATTTGCTGTAGCCAGTTATACATCAACAAAGCTATACATCAGCAAGACAATGAACAAATCACTGTAAATCCCATAAAGCCTCTAGCTCTAAGTACTGCTTTGCAGGAGCTCCAGGGACAGAGGAACTTGTTGAATGAGACCAGGGAGACGCAACCCGCAGAGAAGCCTGACTGCTAAAAGCACCGACGGCAAATCACTCAACATCGAACACAACATAGTCAAGGAAAAGGATGACGGAGGAATCTGGATATTTAAAGACATTTATCAACAACTGCCATGTACGGACCTTCCTTGGATCTCAAGTCAAACCAGCAAACTGTAAAGAAAAAGGAAGAAGAAGATGAGAAAGGGGACAAGGAGGAGAAAACAGAACTTCATGAAACAGAAAGTCCCAGGATGGGACACTTTGGCATCCTTCAAGTCAACACAGGGTGTAGGACTCCATTTACATAAAAATCCGGAAAATGTAACTGGTCTATGGTCACAGAAAGCAGAGGGGCAGGCGGGGTGGGGGACGGGAGCCCCTCGAGGTGCTGGTGTGTGATCTGCACACAGAAACATCTGAGAGGAACAAGGGGTGGGTTTGCAGTAACATCGTTTTTTCTTTGTAATTTTTTATATCGTTTGACTTTATAAAACAGCAAAGCATAACTTTGACAAATGAAATAAAATTTTTCGTTTTCTTTTTTTGAGACAGGGTCTGTTGCCCAGGCTGGAGGGTAGAGGCACAATCACGGCTCATGGCGGCCTTGACCTCCTGGGCTCGAGCGATCCTCCCACCTCAACCTCCCATGTAACTGGGGCTACAGGTGTGAACCACTCTGCACCCAGATAATTTTTCTTGGAGACAGGGTCTCACTGTATTGCCCAGACTCGTCTTAAATCCCTGGGCTCTAGTGATCCTCCTGCCTCAGCCTCTCCAAGTGCTGAGATTATAGGCGTGAGCCACTGCGCCCAGCCTTTCGCTTTTTTTAATTTCCCACACTACACTGTCACAATGGTCTATCTTAAAATCGTTTTAAGTGAATACATATGTAACTGATAAAGGAACATTTGTTTCCTTTAATTAAAAAACATGAAAATAAAAAAAAATCTGGCATCAAACCTAACACTCAGGACAAAGCCTGACCCCCACGGGGCAGCTCACTGCCACGGCCTCCGGGAAACCAGCTCTCGGGGAACAGCGCTCTGACCGCGGTCGGAGCTGGGCCGAAACTCAACACGTGTCCAGATTCCTGCAGTTCAGAAACAGCCTGGCAACGCCGAACCGCATTCCGGTTTGCATGAGGTGCACGTTACTTAAAAAAGCAGCCACAGCCGGGCGCGGTGGCTCAAGCCTGTAATCCCAGCACTTTGGGAGGCCGAGACGGGCGGATCACGAGGTCAGGAGATCGAGACCATCCTGGCTAACACGGTGAAACCCCGTCTCTACTAAAAAACACAAAAAACTAGCCGGGCGAGGTGGCGGGCGCCTGTAGTCCCAGCTACTCGGGAGGCTGAGGCAGGAGAATGGCGTGAACCCGGGAGGCGGAGCTTGCAGTGAGCTGAGATCCGGCCACTGCACTCCAGCCCGGGCGGCAGAGCGAGACTCCGTCTCAAAAAAAAAAAAAAAAAAAAAAAAAAAAAAAAAAAGGCAGCCACAGTCTGCCTGAGGTCCTGTTTTAAGTATTTTCACAAGTTCACTGAAAAGCACATCAAGTCATTCACAGTGTGACGCCTGGTAACCAGGACACCCGCCCTCGGCCGCTTGTACAGGGAAGGGCTGTCATGACGTGACCACAAGGCGGTCTCTGCCTCCCCCAGTGGCACCAACGGCCCCACAGAGGATGGCAGCCACAAGCCACCCGTGTGGCAACGGCCATGTCCCCTCTCTCAGATGGCAGCCGCTCATACCCGAGGGGGTGCCGCAGGTGGCCCCAAGTCCAGTCTCACACCAGCACAGTCCACTGCCGAGGACACCCTGTCGTCCACATCGCATGCAGCAGCCTGGCTCTTGGAATGTGCTGGGGACACACGGGACACGGAGACTCTGAAACACTGGCTGTGTGATTTCTGAGCTCGCCCTCCCACCCTCTGCAGTCCACGGGTAAGTGGACCTGTGCCGTTGGGTTTCCCAGCTCAGAACTCGAACCCGTCTGAACTACTGGCCTGAGACCAGCCTAGCATGTGTGCCTGCTTGGGCCACCCTCACCTCCCACTCCGTGTGATCGACGGCATGTGAGTGAAGGTGAGGACGGAAGGACCACGGCCCACGACAACACAGACACAAGAGACCACAGCATAATGCAGGAGACGGCGCCCATAGGCGACCTGCGCACCTGCCCCAGACAAGGCGCTAGGCGAGGTACCTGCGTCAGGAGCTGCTCGGGCGTCAGCTGGTTGATCCAACGTGTGTATCGTTCGGTGGAGTTAGGGGGATCTCTCCTCACTCGGCAACCAACGATCTGTGAAAAACGACGACAAACAGAGCTCAAAACACGTCAGCTGCGCAGGTGTGTGCACACCTGTGTGTGTGCATCTCAGAGCTCAAAACAGTCAGGTGCGCAGGTGCGTGTGCACCTGTGTGTGTGCATCTCAGAGCTCAAAACACGTCAGGTGCGCAGGTGCGTGTGCACCTGTGTGTGTGCATCTCAGAGCTCAAAACAGCCAGGTGCGCAGGTGTGTGTGCACCTGTGTGTGTGCATCTCAGAGCTCAAAACAGCCAGGTGCGCAGGTGCGTGTGCACCTGTGTGTGTGCATCTCAGAGCTCAAAACACGCCAGGTGCGCAGGTGCGTGTGCACCTGTGTGTGTGCATCTCAGAGCTCAAAACACGTCAGGTGCGCAGGTGCGTGTGCACCTGTGTGTGTGCATCTCAGAGCTCAAAACAGTCAGGTGCGCAGGTGTGTGTGCACCTGTGTGTGTGCATCTCAGAGCTCAAAACAGCCAGGTGCGCAGGTGTGTGTGCACCTGTGTGTGTGCATCTCAGAGCCCAAAACAGTCAGGTGCGCAGGTGTGTGTGCACCTGTGTGTGTGCATCTCAGAGCTCAAAACAGCCAGGTGCGCAGGTGTGTGTGCGCACCTGTGTGTGTGCATCTCAGAGCTCAAAACAGCCAGGTGCGCAGGTGTGTGTGCGCACCTGTGTGTGTGCATCTCAGAGCTCAAAACAGGTGCGCAGGTGTGTGTGCGCACCTGTGTGTGTGCATCTCAGAGCCCAAAACAGTCAGGTGCGCAGGTGTGTGTGCACCTGTGTGTGTGCATCTCAGAGCTCAAAACAGCTGCGCAGGTGTGTGTGCACCTGTGTGTGTGCATCTCAGAGCCCAAAACAGTCAGGTGCGCAGGTGTGTGTGCACCTGTGTGTGTGCATCTCAGAGCTCAAAACAGTCAGGTGCGCAGGTGTGTGTGCACCTGTGTGTGTGCATCTCAGAGCTCAAAACACGCCAGGTGCGCAGGTGCGTGTGCACCTGTGTGTGTGCATCTCAGAGCTCAAAACAGGTGCGCAGGTGTGTGTGCACCTGTGTGTGTGCATCTCAGAGCTCAAAACAGTCAGGTGCGCAGGTGTGTGTGCACCTGTGTGTGTGCATCTCAGAGCTCAAAACAGCCAGGTGCGCAGGTGTGTGTGCACCTGTGTGTGTGCATCTCAGAGCTCAAAACAGCCAGGTGCGCAGGTGTGTGTGCACCTGTGTGTGTGCATCTCAGAGCTCAAAACAGCCAGGTGCGCAGGTGTGTGTGCGCACCTGTGTGTGTGCATCTCAGAGCTCAAAACAGCCAGGTGCGCAGGTGTGTGCGCACCTGTGTGTGTGCATCTCAGAGCTCAAAACAGCCAGGTGCGCAGGTGTGTGCGCACCTGTGTGTGTGCATCTCAGAGCTCAAAACAGGTGCGCAGGTGTGTGTGCGCACCTGTGTGTGTGCATCTCAGAGCCCAAAACAGTCAGGTGCGCAGGTGTGTGTGCGCACCTGTGTGTGTGCATCTCAGAGCCCAAAACAGCCAGGTGCGCAGGTGTGTGTGTGCACCTGTGTGTATTCATCTCACATGTTTTATGCAGAGATGTCCAGACAGGAAACCAAAATGCCACGAATCTGGGTCAGGCAAACACTGGGAGGCGAGGAAGAGGAGAAGGGTGAGGAGGAGGAGGGCGAGGAGAAGGTGGGCGAGGAGGAGGAGGGAGAGGAGGAGGAGGGAGAAGAGGAGGAGGAGAGAGAGGAGGAGGGAGAGGAGGAGGGCGAGGAGGAAGAGGAGGAGGAGAGGAGGAGGGAGAGGAGGAGGGTGGGAGGAGGAGGGAGAGGAGGAGGGCGAGGAGGAAGAGGAGGAGGGAGAAGAGGAGGAGGAGGGACAGGAGGAGGGCGAGGAGGAGGGAGAGGAGGAGGGCGAGGAGGAGGGAGAGGAAGAGGGTGGAGAGGAGGAGGAGAGAGGAGGAGGGCGAGGGAGAGGAGGGAGAAGAGGAGGAGGGAGAGGAGGAGGAGGGAGAGGAGGAGAAGGGCGAGGAGGGAGAGGAGGAGGAGGAGGGAGAGGAGGAGGAGGGTGAGGAGGAGGGAGAGGAGGAGGGCGAGGGAGAGGAGGAGGAGGGGGAGAGGAGGAGGAGGGTGAGGAGCATGAAGAGGGTGAGGATTAGGAGGAGGGCGAGGAGGAGGAGGAGGGAGAGGAGGGTGAGGAGGAGGGAGAGAAGAGGGAGGGAGGAGGAGGAAGAAGAGGAGGAGGAGAAAGAGGGTGAGGAGTAGGAGGAGGGCGAGGAGGAGGAGGAGGGAGAGGAGGAGGGAGAGGAGGAGGAGGGAGAGGAGGAGGGAGAGGAGGAGGAGGAGGAGGAGGGTGAAGAGGAGGAGGAGGGATGCCTGCTCTTGTTTGGGGACAGCAGAGCAACGACGGGTGCTACAGCAGACGGCCCCGGACACGCGTCTCAGTGGTGAACCGCAGAGCTGCCCTAGGCTGGACTAAGAATATATCGCAGATGACATTTCCCCTTAATGAACTCAAATCAAACGGCCCGTATGCAAGGTGAGTTATTTCTAAGAACTCACTCCTTGAATCACACGCAAAGTGGATGTGAGGAAACCGCTGCCCTGGCCGCAGGCCACCCACCCAAACCCACTCCGTTCAGCTCCGGAAAGCAGTGTCCCTAAGCGGAGAAGAGCCACCAGCCGGCTTCCTCCAGGGCCGACGACCCTCTGCCCAGGCCGCCGGGCCAGCAGCCCCGCCTCAGTGATGTCCTGTCAGTAGCCTTGACCCGTTCCCGGCCCCTGCAGAGCCTCAGAGCATCACCTGCCTCAGCCTTTCTCAGCGCTCCCCACACCACCCTCCGTGCCGCCCGGCCGCCTCCTGCCTGACCTCTGCCCCGGCGTGGGCTCCCAGCACTGAGCCCTGGCTCTGTTCTGCTCCTGAGATCCAGAGGCAGGAGGGCAGGTCCTGCAGGGCTCACACTCAGCTTGCAGCGGCAGGAGCCGGCTGGAGAGAGGGCACCTGGGTGCGTCTGCAGGAAACAGCACCCCCCCAGGTGAGGGCAGCCGCCCGAGTGGACGTTCTCACAGCACAGCCCACAAGTCCCAGCGGACGGAGCTGTTTCCGCCTCACCCAAGACCAACAAGGAGACAACAGTGAAACGGTAACCGTGGTCCAAAGAGCAGTACCGGGAGCCAGTCTCGGTATCTGAGGTCCCTGGATCCGCCTCCACCTTGTGCAGCCTCGATACGTAGTCAGTGATTCGTTTCCACCAACGCAGTTAATGAAGAGCTTGGGGGAGGCGTCTGTTTGCGTTTGTTGCTGTTTTTTGTAATTAAACTTACTTTGAGAAAAGTGTGAATTCACATCGCAGCTGTATGTAAGAAACAACTGTAGAGACCGTCTGTGCCCTTCACCGCTTCCTGGAGGAAACATCACAAGGCCTCAAGGTCAACGTCGCACCAGGAGAGGGACACGGATGGAGTCAAGATCCAGACGTCCCAGGGCACGAGGACCCGAGGCGCCCCTCACAGCCACCGGCAGCCCCTCAGCTATCCTGACGCCGTGGCGTGCCGAGAGCGTGATCCCGGAACGTGCAGGAGGCGGCCTTCTGTGCCCGGCTTTCGCGCTGCTCCTCGGCTCCCGGGACAGCCTTCCGGTCGCTGCGTATGACCGTAGTCAGCTCCTGTACTGGCGACGCCAAACATTCAGGTTCGGGCTTTTCTGTGAACAGTCTTCGATCCACTGGGGCAAACGCCCAGGAGGGCAACTGCCAGGTCACAGAACAGTGACAGGTCTAGCTTATAAAGAAACTTCGAAACGGTCTCCCGAGCGGCCGCGCCGTCTCACACCCTCGGCGATGCGTGAGGACCCAGCTTCCCTGCCTCTCGCCAGCGCCGGGCGTCTTGGTTTTCACTCCGTTCTGACGGCACCTTGCTCTGACACAGGCTCCCTGAGGCCGGCGAGCAGCACCTTCTCGCGCGGCTCTTTGCCGTCTGCACACCCTCCCTGGTGAGATGTCTTTTCACATGTTTTGCTCATTTTCTAATTGGAACGAAACGCGCTCGGCCATGGCTGTGTAATTCTTTTCACATGCTGCAGAATTCGGTCTGTGAACCTTTCCTGTGTCTCTCCTAAAGCACACGCCAAAAAGAGTTGTGAATGAGGACAGCTCTGGAACTGCCGCCCTGCCCAGCGAGGAGGTTCCCCCACAAACAATCTGACCAAGACGCATTTCTAAACTGCTCCGCGTGCCTGTCTCTGTCCGTCGTGCACACATCCAGCTGTCTACCACTGCATCTGCTTTCTGGTCCTGTCTGCACTGTCTCACGTTTGACTCTGAACAGAAACGATTCTGAGGGGAGACAAAGGAAAACGCAGACAAAAGCTGGAGGCAGAAGTCCTCTGTTCTGAAACGTGAAGACCGAGAGCCCAGCATCTACACACAAACACCGAGACCCTGCGGCCAGCACTGCCGGGTCCTGCGAGGCAGCCGTGGGCGGCAGGTGGTGTGAGCACACACCAGCCCGCTCCCGAGAGCCTGGATCCCGCCGGGGCACGAGACGCACCTCTCGGACGGGGGCCGACGGACGGCTGCCTCCACCGTGCGTGCCCGACTCCTCCCCACGACTCCCCCAGCCTCAGGCTTCCCGGGAAAGGCAGAGCCACGCCGGGTGGGGTCTCTCACCAAGAGTGAGGACGGGGTGGGGGATCTCGTGAAAGTAGAACCCCGAGGCTGGCAATTCCTGAGGCTTTAATTAACCGCGAGCCACGAGCACTGCTCTACAAACGGAGGAGGGGAGAGGATCCTTTTCGGCCTCAACGTGTTTTAACCTCGGAAGAAGGCGGCAAGCTCTCTCCGGTGCCACCGCATCGAACAGCAGGACGAAGGCCTGGATTCCAGAGACCAACCCCTCCCTCCCGGGCACCACAGCGCCCAGCTGCCGGCATCTCGTCGTCAGGAGACCTCGCGCTCTCGAGAGGAGGCGCAGGGAAGAGGGGAGCTCTGAGCTTAATCCTGCACCGAGACGTCAGATTCTCAGGGCAGGAGCTTTTGTGGGCGCCGCGCCTAGCACGGGGCCTGGACCCAGTGAGCGGATGTGAACGAGAGGGTGGCTAACTGCCTCCAGGTTCCTAGAAGAAGCCACTTTCAAGGCTCTCGAGAAACGTTGTGAGCTAGTTCATTTGAAAGCCTCCGTGCCAACAGGCAGAGCAGAAAGCGCAGGCTGCTGGAGTCAGTCACGACAAGCAATCTTGGAACTCTGTCTGAATTTATATGGGGACCACCAGGATCTGGCAATTCCACTGAAAAAAAGAGTCGGAATGTTGAAAGGATAGGCTGCTGACAGACGGGAGGTGTAGGGGGACACGGGGGGCTGTGTTCCCCGAGTTGCCCACCACAGTCCCTCCCTGCCTGCCCTCCTCACGTGGCCATCAACCCTCAAGCACTGAGAGGTGAGGTCTGTGCTCCCTCCCCTCAAATCTGGGGTCAGCATGACACCACGTGACACTGTGCCCTGAGGTGACATTGTCACAGGCAACACAGCTTCCAGCAGGCTCTCCTGGACGCTCGTTCTTGCAGCCACCGTGCATGGAGAGAGAGTGCCCAGCCAGGATCCCTGCTCTGAGCGAGTGCGCCGGCTCCAGATGACCCCAGCCCGGCAGTCCAGAAGGTGAGGACGCCTGCGAATGTAGACAAGCTGCCCCGACTGACCGACCAAGACAGAAACTCAGACCTGCAAGGTGAACCCGTCACAGAGAAGGAAACTCACACCCCCAGGTGAGCCCCCCAACACAAAACGTAACTCAGGGCCGGGCGCGGTGGCTCACGCCTGTCATCCCAGCACTTTGGGAGGCAGAGGCGGGCGGATCACAAGGTCAGGAGTTCGAGACCAGCCTGACCAACGTGGTAAAACCCCGTCTCTACTAAAAATATAAAAAAACTAGCCGGGCGCGGTGGCGGCGCCTGTAACCCCAGGTATTCAGGAGGCTGAGGCAGGAGAATCGCTTGAACCCGGGAGGCGGAGCTTGCAGTGAGCTGAGATTGCACCACTGCCCTCCAGGCTGGGTGACAGGGCAAGACTCCATCTCAAAAAAGCAAAACAAAAAAGTAACTCCAATTCACAAGGTAAGCCCCCCACACAGAAAGGAGCTCAGACCCACAAGGTGAGTCCCCCCACTGCATGGCCTGGCACAGTCTGCAGGGCACTTGGTTCTAAAAACGGTGGCAAGAAGGTCAGGGCTCCCAGGGCTGCAGCTCAGGCTCCCTGTGGACTCGCCGTGGAGGCTGAGTCCTGAGGACAGGAGAGGGGCGAGGCCTTCGACGGGCAGCGCAGGAGGGTGAAGTGCGTCTGGGTGAACCCGGGGGAGGCAACCTCAGTGCAGGGTGCCGGGTGCGAGGGAGGAAGCAGCGGCTGAGCTGAGGCGGGAGGCGAAGCGTCACAAACGCAGCCAGAGCTGAGAATGGCTCCTGCCCAGAAAGACACGTTCTGGAACGGACGCGAGACGTCAGCTTCTAAATCACACTGAAGAAAGAACAGCTGCATTTTTGACACTAACATCAGCTCCCTGGGGCCACTGCTTTGGAGTGAACGACCTGCCGTCCACTGCTGTGGGGGCCCCTAGTTGGGGGGGGACCCTGGTGTGGGGAGCTGAGGGGGGTCCCTGGTGCGGGGGGAGCTGAGGGGGGTCCCTGGTGCGGGGGGCTGAGGGGGGTCCCTGGTGCGGGGGGCTGAGGGGGGTCCCTGGTGCGGGGGGCTGAGGGGGGTCCCTGGTGCGGGGGGCTGAGGGGGGTCCCTGGTGCGGGGGGCTGAGGGGGGTCCCTGGTGCGGGGGGCTGAGGGGGGTCCCTGGTGCGGGGGGGCTGAGGGGGGTCCCTGGTGCGGGGGGCTGAGGGGGGTCCCTGGTGCGGGGGGCTGAGGGGGGTCCCTGGTGCGGGGGGCTGAGGGGGGTCCCTGGTGCGGGGGGCTGAGGGGGGTCCCTGGTGCGGGGGGCTGAGGGGGGTCCCTGGTGCGGGGGGCTGAGGGGGGGGTCCCTGGTGCGGGGGGCTGAGGGGGGTCCCTGGTGCGGGGGGCTGAGGGGGGTCCCTGGTGCGGGGGGCTGAGGGGGGACCCTGGTGCGGGGGGCTGAGGGGGGACCCTGGTGCGGGGGGCTGAGGGGGGACCCTGGTGCGGGGGGCTGAGGGGGGACCCTGGTGCGGGGAGCTGAGGGGGCCCCTGGTGCGGGGAGCTGAGGGGGTCCCTGGTGTGGGGAGCTGAGGGGGGGCCCTGGTGTGGGGAGCTGAGGGGGGGCCCTGGTGTGGGGAGCTGAGGGGGGGCCCTGGTGTGGGGGGCTGATGGGGGGCCCTGGTGTGGGGGGCTGATGGGGGGCCCTGGTGTGGGGGGCTGAGGGGGGGCCCTGGTGTGGGGGGCTGAGGGGGTCCCTGGTGTGGGGGGCTGAGGGGGCCCCTGGTGTGGGGAGCTGAGGGGCCCCTGGTGTGGGGAGCTGTGGGGGCCCCTGGTGTGGGGAGCTGTGGGGGCCCCTGGTGTGGGGAGGGGGGGGGGGCCTCTGGTGTGTGTGGGGAGCTGTGGGGGGGCCCCTGGTGTGGGGGAGCTGAGGGGGCCCCTGGTGTGGGGAGCTGGGGGGGCCCTGGTGTGGGGAGCTGAGGGGGGGCCCTGGTTTGGGCGGCTGAGGGGGCCTCTGGTGTGGGGAGCTGAGGGGGTCCCTGGTGTGGGGAGCTGAGGGGGTCCCTGGTGTGGGGAGCTGAGGGGCCCCTGGTGTGGGGAGCTGAGGGGGGGCCCTGGTGTGGGGAGCTGTGGGGGGGCCTCTGGTGTCGGGAGCTAATGGGGGGCCCTGGTTTGGGCGGCTGAGGAGGACCCTGGTGTGCGGCTGCAGGCAGTTGGGGGTGCACGGGGAGCTCACCCAAACACCAGGCAGACGGTGTCCCCCAGCACTGCTGCTGCTGAGCCAGGCCCCAGGGTCCAGAGTCACCAGCACTGGGGGCTTCGGCCGCCACTCCTGAGCAGCGATGGTGAAGACGAAGGTGAAGGAGGAACGCCCAGGGCCGACAGCCTGAACTACGGCCCAGCAGAGCCCTGAGGCACCCGTCCAACGGGACCCTGTCACTCCCTGCCTCCGGAGCAAAGAGCACTGTCAGAGGAGAGCCCGTAAGCACTCCGGGCCTTCAAGAGCTGAGAGTCAGTCACTGCAACAGCTTCTGCCTCTCCGAGGCCCGGTCTGGCACGTTCCGACCCCTCCCTGCTGGGGAAGTTGTCCACCGGTCTGGGCACAGGCTCACGGGGCTGGGGCCGTGGCCATGGCCCTCCCAGGCTGCGTGTGCAGAGAGGCTGACGCTCCAGCCCTGCGCTCCGGGAGCTCTTCGGACAAAGGCTGCAGGGTGCAAGGCAGACTTCATGTAAACAGAGCAGCTGGAAGTTCTGTTTATTTACGTTAACATGCAGCTTCTTGTGGGGGCAGAAGGAGAAGCCGGGAGAGTCGGCTGCCGTGCCGTCCGGATGATTATGGCTTGGCATAGGCAGGGGGCGGGGGACAGTGCCAGAGGATGCAGGGTACGGCGGCTCCACCCATTCCCTGACGGGCAAGCTGTGGCTCAGGCTGCTCCACAGGAACCCTCCTGTCTTCGTTCCTTCGCTTCGCTTCCCTAAACCTCCCTGCACGCTCCATCCCAGGGAACGAGGGTGGGTGAGGCTGTGCCCTAAGGTGGAGCGCCCGCCCTCACCAGGCTCACCAGGAGGACAAGGGTGCGCGGGGTTGTGCCCTGAGGGCTGGTCTCGGACACTGGGAACAGAGGTCAGTTCTGGAAAGGAGCTGGGCGGAGCCAGGGCAGCCTCCGTGTTTGGTGTGGGCTGGTCTAGAGGTGACCACGAATGCAGGCTTTCCTCTCCGGGGTCTCCTGAGCACAGGCACAGAGGCGGGTGACGGCACCAGGAATCCAAGGGTCAGCCGGGCATCCAAGCAGCAGGAAGCACGAGGGCCAACTGGCCCTCAGGAGCAGGGGCATGTTACAGGGTGCACTGCGGCATTCCCTCTTCTTACTAACCTTGCGTAACGATGCCCGATGCGGGGTTCCTAAGGTTCTGCAGTGATTTATTTATATGCAAATGCATTTTTGAAAGCTGTCATCAAAGGTCCTTCCTAATTAGATGGTTTCTTGTAAAAGACCTTAAGAAAACAACGACCAAGTACAAGTATGCACTCAGCATTTACTTCATTCTCTTAGGACAAACTACACAATGTAATTCACGTAACCACTAACCAGCAACTGCAAATTAAGATTTTTGTAGGTCATGATTTCTAAAAAATGCAACCACGCAATAACAGCCTTTCTAAAGCTGACTTTGTTTCAGTGAAACAAAACTATGATGACATCCCTAAGTTTCCTGCAAAAGAGCTTCGACGTGGAGAAACAGTGTGGACACTCCACCTAACCACGCCATCGGGAGAAGAGGAGGCACCTGGGCCGGAAGCTTCTCTCCCGAGTGCACAACAGAGCATCGGCGAAGGCAGTGAGAAGAGTAGCGAGAAAAAGGTTTAAAATCATCAATGAAAATGCAAATCAAGGTTGTCTTATTACAATTAAGACAAACTAGGCATGTGCATTTTCTCCACATTCGTGTGTATCCCGAAGTATCCCAGCTCGTTTGAACACACGCCACGAATTCCTGTGTATCCCGAAGTATCCAGCTCGTTTGAACACACGCCACGAAGAACTGCCAAAAGCAACTCCATTAATGAAGCCAGTCTGGGCTTGTTTTTCAGTATGGAAATGAAAACACATCTGAAAGTATCTCCTCCACTAAAATGTCAACACTCATTACAAAATTTCTTAGACATTTGTATGATCTATTCTAAATACGTGGCAACTATTGTTTCTAGTTGTGTAAAAATCGCCGAGTGAAAGACGTGGCACCTCACATAAGGACGGCTCAGTCCAGCCACGGTTTCCACCTCACGGGCCGGCACAGGGTCTGCCTCACCTTTCAGTCCACAGGACCACACAGCTGCAAGAGCAGGGACGCAAAGGGAGCCGTCGGGCAGCTAACGTGGCGGGGATGCCCGTTTCCTCTCCAGCCTCCACGTGTGATACCTCACACCTCACAGCGAAGGGCCCTCCTGGAAACCCCAGACTCTGCACTTTCCTTGACATAAACTGTCCACAGAAGTCCATCCTGAAGGGCATTTTCCCTCCATTTTCCCGTATTCCCCACAAAGGAACCAGCCCAGAAAAGCCGTCTTTGACCACTCTGTTTCCACGTGACTGAAACCCCACAGCACCTGTGGCTGGGGTAGAAACCACCCTAATCCCTAGATCCCTGGGTCCCCGTCCCGCCCGACACGCAGACACTCCTGGACGTCTCTCCCAGGTAGTCCACACCTGCAAACTTCCGGAAACCGACTTCTGGAGCCTGTGGCACCGATTGCCATGGATACGCTAAGTCACACTCACACATATTTGTGGTTGCTACAGAGAAACATATTCAGACATATTTGTGGTTCCTAAACTTTGCAAACACGTGACCCTTTTAAGAATCTGGTGCAAACGACAGAGCTCTCTCCTGCCCTCGTGGAAAATGTGCCCCGACAGAAGGCCCTGCAGCCACACTGGGGCCACTGAGCCCCGGGACCCGACACACCCCCAAAGGAGGCAACCGTGTGGGTCCCTCTGCACCCGAGAAGGTGGCCTGTGTCTCAGTCTGTCTCCTGCCCACGTCTGCACACGTGAGACGCAAACCTCCCTGCAGCCGGCTGCACCCCCAGCACCGCCCACCCCCAGCGCACCAGCCCTGCCCGTCTCAGCCCCTCCCCCTCAATGCTGTCCCCCCCATACCCCCACACCCCTCCCCCTCCCAACACCCTCCGGTTCCCCCAGCACCCAGGCCCTCCCCTTCAGACGGCCCCAGCACACCAGTCCTGCCCTTGCCCCCTGCCCCGACCCCCCCAGCAACCTTCCCCCACCCCAAGCTCCCCTCGCCCAACAATTACAACTCAGGGAATAAGAATCCTCAGTTTCCGTCCGGGCGCGGTGGCTCAAGCCTGTGGTCCCAGCACTTTGGGAGGCCGAGACGGGCGGATCACAAGGTCAGGAGATCGAGACCACGGTGAAACCCCGTCTCTACTAAAAATACAAAAAATTAGCCGGGCGCGGTGGCGGGCGCCTGTAGTCCCAGCTACTCAGGAGGCTGAGGCAGGAGAATGGTGTGAACCCGGGAGGCGGAGCTTGCAGTGAGCCGAGATCGCGCCACTGCACTCCAGCCTGGGCGACAGAGCAAGACTCCGTCTCAAAAAAACAAACAAACAAACAAAAAAGAATCCTCAGTTTCAAACTCAAGCCGGGAAAACAGCACCTGCTGCATGAAAAGGAAGACACCGCAGCACCTTCAGGAGGAGGCAGGCGCAGGGCGGGCGGGCGAGTCCGGGAGATTCACGCGCGGGGCGGGCGGGCGAGTCCGGGAGATTCACGCGCGGGGCAGGTGGAGGGCGTGGGGGGGAGTCTGGGAGATTCACGCGCGGGGCGGGTGGGGCTAGTCCGGGAGATTCACGCGCGGGGGGCTGGGAAGCGGAGAAGGCCGTACACGGTGCTAAACTTCTTAAGAGCAGAAAGTAAGTGGCTAAATTCCGAGCACCCTAAATAAAGCCGACTAGAAGAAAATGACTCGCGTTGGGTGAACGAAAGTCCTTCCCACTCTTGGAGACATTTTCCCCACGAGCGCATCTCATGAGCCATTTCTGTGGAACACACCCGGGGAAATGGTCACCAGCACCCGCTCTGTGGGGAGCCGGGCTCCCAGCGCCCCGTGGGACAGACCCTGCGGTGACCGGCCCGGCTGTGACCTGGCCGGGATGTGACCAGAGCCGTGTGGTGACCCAACCGCACACGTGCCCACGGGAGGGCAGGGGCCTGTCCAGGGTGAGCACCAAACTGCCCGGGGGCAGACACCGCGGGCACTGGACGGTTATGGATCCCTCAGTGTTAAAACCCCACTTCTAAAACCTTGAGCGAGGTCTCTGAGGTCAGAGTCACCTTCCCTGAAGCCGGCAGGAGCCTCGGGTGGCTGGGACACCAGCTCCAGGGATCCCCGGGCCATGTGCCCCACCGTCTGCAGTGGGGCTCGGTGCTTCCTTCCGCTGGGCAGAGGAGCCCACGGGGCACTGCTGGGCTCAGGAGGGGCCCGAGGACGCCTGGCCTTGGAGGGGCAACCGAGAAGCCGTTCTAAAGATAAAAACCATCATGCGAGGTTGTCTAAACAAGAGAAACGTCTAACTGCGAACGCGGTATAGCGCTCAGCCCGTGTTTTCATGTCTAAGGTGCTCAGCTTCTAAAATGCTGATTAAAAACAAACAACACAACCACCTTTGCACCCTGTAAAAATAACAGGAGAAAAAATCAGGGGTGTGTTTTTCTCCCGAGGAAAACACCCGCGAGGGCTCAGAGACGTGCCGGCCGCAGACCCCGCTCCGTGACTGGGCAGTCGCACCAGAGCCTGATTCTTTCCACCCCTAGGACAACTCTTTATTTAAAGAACCACAGTGCGAACTTCATTAAAGGTAGTAACGACGCTAAGGAGGCCAGTACTTACGCTCGACGGGTGCTGAACGGCAGCCTGGTGTTGCAGCCTCACCCGCTGGGGCATCATGACGTCATCCTGCAGAAAAGAGCACACTTTCCATTTGTTCGTTTGCACTGACTGATGGATGGGCTGCCACAGTCCCGCCTTATGCCCAGGCTGGAGCGCGGCGGCACCGTCACGGCTCGCCGCGGCCTCAAACTCCCAGCCTCACTGACTGATGGATGGGCTGCCACAGTCCCGCCTTATGCCCAGGCTGGAGCGCGGCGGCACCGTCACGGCTCGCCGCGGCCTCAAACTCCCAGCCTCACTGACTGATGGATGGGCTGCCACAGTCCCGCCTTATGCCCAGGCTGGAGCGCGGCGGCGCCATCACGGCTCGCCGCGGCCTCAAACTCCCAGCCTCACTGACTGATGGATGGGCTGCCACAGTCCCGCCTTATGCCCAGGCTGGAGCGCGGCGGCACCATCACGGCTCGCCGCAGCCTCAAACTCCCAGCCTCAACTGAGCCTCTCGCCTCAGCCTCCAAACAGTCGGGATTACCGGCTTGAGCCACCACGCCCAGCCCCAAGAACATATTTTAAACTCACGTAAAGCAGTTCCTACTGGCAAGTAAGAAAACGACAGACAATCCAACAGCAAAACAGGCAAGGCCCTTGAGCTGGCCATCAAGCAAGATTTCCAGTGGACCAAAAACCTCATCAGCCATCAGAGAAACGCAATTAGTTATGCAATGGAGAGAGAAAAATAACAAACGCTGACAATCCCAAGTGTACTTGATTAGGCAGAACGAGAGCTCCTGTGCACTGCTGGCTGCGGCGAGGACCTGTCACCACTGCTGAGGGGACCATCTGCGGCGAGGAGCTGGGGACCCTCTGTGGTGAGAACTGCCACCGCTGCTGAAGGGACCGTCTGCGGCGAGGAGCTGGGGACCCTCTGTGGTGAGAACTGCCACCGCTGCTGAGGGGACCGTCTGTGGTGAGGAGCTGGGGACCCTCTGCGGTGAGAACTGCCACCGCTGCTGAGGGGACTGTGGTGAGGTCTGGGGTGGAGAACTGAGGAGGGCTGGGGACCCTCTGTGGTGAGAACTGCCACCGCTGCTGAGGGGACCGTCTGTGGCGAGGAGCTGGGGACCCTCTGCGGTGAGAACTGCCACCGCTGCTGAGGGGACCGTCTGGCATCTCCCAGCAAAGCGGAAGACAAGCTTCCCTAAGACCCTGACGTCTGACTACTTGCGTAGGAAAAGCCCCACTCACACGCACAGACGTGCTGACGGCAGCTCGTTCACATGTGGAAAGAACCCAATGGCGAGAATCGCAGATAAATGAATTGTGCACGTTAGTTTTAAACGCCATTCAGCAGCTGAACACACCACGAATTTCACAAGCCTAATGTTCAGTGACAGAAGCAAGACACAAGAATATACGTGGTATTTTCCACTTATTTAAATTCAAAACCCAGCCAAATCATATTACTTAAGAAATGCACACACAGTGTGTACCAGGGGTCCCAACCCCCGGGCAGTGGGCTGGTACCGGGCCATGGACCAGGCCACACAGCAGGAGTGAGCGGCGGCCGGGTGAGTGTCACCAACGGAGCTCATCATCCTGTCAGAGCAGCGGCTGCCTTAGACCCTCATAGCAGCTCAGACTCCACTGGGACCTGCGCACGCGAGGAATCCAGGTCACAGACTCCTTATGAGAATCTAACTAACGCCGAGGCCTGAGGTGGAACCGTTTCATCCCGAAACCGCGCCCCCACCATGGGTCTGTGAAAACATTGTCTTCCACAAAACCTGTCCCTGGTGCCGGAAAGGCTGGGGACCACGGATATAAACCACAAAAGCAGCAACATTATAACCCTGAAGATCAGAAGAGCGGTCACTTTTTGAGGGGAAGTCAAGGTGGGGGCGTGGACGGGACAGTCCCCCTAAGGTGCCCGCAATAAGCATTTACTGATCGAGTGGTAGCTACACAAATATCTGCTTCATAATTAACTTGTAAAGTGGATATTTATGTTTTGTGCATTTTTCTGTGGGTATATTCTATCTCATGATAAAAAAAATTTTAGGCCGGGCGCGGTGGCTCAAGCCTGTAATCCCAGCACTTTGGGAGGCCGAGGCGGGCGGATCACGAGGTCAGGAGATCGAGACCATCCTGGCTAACACAATGAAACCCCGTCTCCACTAAAAATACAAAAAAATTAGCCGGGCGTGGTGGCGGCGCCTGTAGTCCCAGCTACTCGGGAGGCTGAGGCAGGAGAATGGCGGGAACCCCGGAGGCGGAGCTTGCAGTGAGCCGAGATCGCGCCACTGCACTCCAGCCTGGGCGACAGAGCGAGACTCCGTCTCAAAAAAAAAAAAAAAAAAAAGAAGAGGAGGGGGGAGGAGGGAGGTGGAGGGTGGAGGGAAGTGGGGATTGGGGAGAGAGAATAGAGGAGGGAGGGTGGAGGAGAGAGGAGAAGGGAGGAGGACGAAGGTAGAGAAGGGAGGAGGGAGGAAAGAGGAGGACGACAGGGAGGGCTAAAAACCTGCGTATGACCCTGACAGGTATTTCAAAAAGAAGAGCTGAGGAGGCTCCAAGGAACTGCAGGCACCACCTAAGGGGCACGTCTCTGCCCACCTTCAAACACAGGGGAGCCTCAAACCTTCTGACCCCTGGTCCAGACACCTAATCACCCATGCCCCAAGCCCAGGCTGAAATGTCCTGTGGGAAGGTCTCTTGCACCTTCTAGAACCAGGGCCAGACCATTTCCTCTATGTAGTTGCCCTCAAAAATATTTGTAAGACACGGAGGTCATTATGTTCAGTGAAACATCCAGACACAGACAGACAAATGCCGGTGTTCCCACCCACGCACGGGAGCTAAGGAGACGATCTCACGGAGGTAGAAGGACGGCGCTCACCAGAGGCCAGGAAGGGCAGCGGCGGGAGGATGAAGGGGGTTGGTTAACGGACACAAAACTACAGTCAGGTAAAAGGAGTAGTTCTAGTGTTCGACAGCACAATAGGGTGGCTATAGTTAACCATAAGTTATTTTATATTTCACAAGAGCTAGAAGACTTTTATGGCCAGGTGCAGTGGCTCACGCCTGTAATCCCAGCACTTTGGGAGGCCGAGGCAGGAGGATCACTTGAGGTCAGGAGTTCGAGACTAGACTGGCCAACATGGTGAAACTCCGTCTCTACTAAAAAAAAAAAATTCGCCAGGTGTGGTGCTGCACGCCTGTAGTCCCAGCTACTCAGGAGGCCGAGGCACAAGAATCACTTGAACCTGGAGGTGGAGGCTGCAGTGAGCTGAGATCGCACCACTGCACTCCAGCCTGGGTGACAGAGACTCCATCTCAAAAAACAAAACAAAATAGCTAGAAGATCTGGAATGTTCTCAACACAAATGATGAATGAGGTGATGGATGGTCCAGTTACCCTGACTTGATCATGACACATGGCGTGCCCATCCCGGGTACCACGCGTGCCCCGCGAACATGGCGTGCCCGTCCCGGGTACCACGCGTGCCCCGCGAACATGGCGTGCCCGTCCCGGGTACCACGCGTGCTCCGCGAACACGGCGTGCCTGTACCGGGTACCATGCGTGCTCCATGAACATGTACAACGATCCCTAAAAATTTCAAAAATATCTTTGTAGAACAAATGAATGGGTCTTTAATGTGCCTCAGCATTTACAAAACACTCATGTACACATTTTATTGATATTTATCACACTCTTCTATGGTTGGACACAGAACAGCTAATATTGTCTCTATTTTGTAGCCAAGAAAATGGAGGTTTGGAAAGGGTATGTAACTCACCCAAAGTCTCGTAGCAATTACACATCAGGGTTAAAACTGGACAGAGGCCAGGCGCGGTGGCTCAAGCCTGTAATCCCAGCACTTTGGGAGGCCGAGACGGGCAAATCACGAGGTCAGGAGATCGAGACCATCCTGGCTAACATGGTGAAACCCCGTCTCTACTAAAAAATACAAAAAACTGGCCGGGCGCGGTGGCTCAAGCCTGTAATCCCAGCACTTTGGGAGGCCGAGACGGGCAAATCACGAGGTCAGGAGATTGAGACCATCCTGGCTAACATGGTGAAACCCCGTCTCTACTAAAAAATACAAAAAACTAGCCGGGCGAGGTGGCGGCGCCTGTAGTCCCAGCTACTCGGGAGGCTGAGGCAGGAGAATGGCGTAAACCCGGGAGGCGGAGCTTGCAGTGAGCTGAGATCCGGCCACTGCACTCCAGCCCGGGCGACAGAGCGAGACTCCGTCTCAAAAAAAAAAAAAAAAAAAAAAAAAAAACTGGACGGAATACCTCATCCAGCATCACAGTTTTCCACAGGACTTTGCTTCTGACCAAGGAACTCACTTAACAGCCAAAGAAGGGCCGCAACGGGCCGGGCTCCCAGAATCACTTACCTCACACGTCCCTACCGTCCTGAAGCCATGGGTCGGACAGAGGTGGGGCAGCCTCTGGAGGTCCAGCTACGGCACCATTCAGCGGCGACGCTGGCTGGGCCGGGGCGAGGCTCTCCAGAGGCCGCGTTGGCTCCAAATGAGCCTCCGGGACCTGGACCTGTTTCTCCCCAGCCAGGGCTCACGGGGCCAGGAATCGAGGGGCGGACGTGGGAGTGGCACTCACCGTCACCCCAGCGATGCACTAGGGGAGCTCCTCTTCCCGTTCCCTGACGTGCGGTCCACAGGCCCAGAGGCCTGAGTCCCAGGGAGTCCCAGGGAGGCCTGAGTCCCAGGGAGGCCCAGGGAGGCCTGAGTCCCAGGGAGGCCCAGGGAGGCCTGAGTCCCAGGGAGGAACACGGCCACCAGGAGACGCACGATGACGCCGTGGGATGGAAGCTGAGACCGCCCCCGGCCCCTCTGGCTCCTCGTGCCTGAGTCCACACCCAGAAAGGGATTCTCTGTGCTGGCCTGGGGATTGATCCTGACCTCCCAGGGGGAATTGGCCTACGTCGCCACAGCAGAGGCAGGACGGAGTCTGCGATGCAGGAGAACGCTTGGGCATCAAATTACTCCACAGAAAATGATTCGAATAAAGTGGCCAGTACGCAAAGACAGCCAGGCATGTAAGTAAAAGTAGACAAAACACCAGACAACAAAAGACTTGATATGTTCAAATTATCACACACAAAATATTTTAAAAATCTATGCAAATTGTATTTAAAAAACTAAAAGATACAAGACATGAGCCAGTCATAAAAGGCCCAATATTGTCACAGGAGGTCCCTGCGCACAGCCAAAGTCATGGAGACTGGACGGAGACGGGTGGGAGCCAGAGGCTGGGGCGGGCTGGGCTGTTTTATGGGGACGGAGCTTCAGTTCGGGAAGACGGAAAAGATCTGGAGACGGGGCGGTGGAGGCTGCACAGCAATGTGACTGTACTGAACTAGCACTTAAAAATGGCTAAAATGGTAAATTTTATGTTATATACATTTTACCACACACAAAAACTAAAGGGCAAACTTGAACAACAGAACTTTTTTTTCTTTTTTTTTGAGTCGGAAGTTTGCTCGTTACCCAGGCTGGAGTGCAATGGCGCGATCTCGGCTCACTGCAACCTCCTTCTCCCGGGTTCAAGTGATTCTCCTGTGGCTGGGATTACAGGTGCCCAGGACCACACCTGGCTAATTTTTGCATTTTTAGTAGAGACGGGGTTTCACCATGTTGGCCAGGCTGGTCTCAAACTCCTGACCTCAGGTGATCCGCCCACCTTGGCCTCCCAAAGTGCTGGGATTATACGTGTGAGCCACCACACCTGGCCAAGAATATAACTATTAGAACTAAAATACAAATCCCAATTAAGCATAACACAGACAAATTTAACAGCAAAACAGATTTTCTAAAGAGATAATCAGTGAATTTGAACATAAATAAAAATAAATTATTCAGAATTCAGCATGAAAAGACCAGAAGATGGAAAACAGAGAAAAAAGAAAAGAAAACAAAAACCAAAGAGCTATAAAGCATAATAGGGTCCCAGAAAGAGAGGGAGAAAAGTGCACTGGAAACAAGCAAGCTTTGGAGAAACGATGGCTGAGAAATTTCTGAGACCGATAAGGACACCAGCACCCACATTTACAAAGCCCAGGCCGGGCAAGGCACAGAAACTCCAGGTGCCCAGTCCACTTCCCGGAACGGATGACTAAGTTGCTTCAGAGCAATATTCTCCATAGAGTAGCTAGAAAAATACTAAAACAAAACAAAATGCCTGTTAAAAGGCACCAGAGAACCACACAGGCCACAAGGACCAAAGACCGAGGTCTGGAGCGGGAAAGCCCAGAGAGGCGAGCAGGGCACCCCGGGGAGGCCATGGGGCCCGGCCTACCAGTCCACCGGCCCACTGGCCCACCTGCCCACCGGCCCACCGGCCCACCTGCCCACCGGCCCACCTGCCCACCTGCCCACCGGCCCACCAACTGGCCCACCTGCCCACCGGCCCACCAACCGGCCCACCTGCCCACCTGCCCACCTGCCCACCGGCCCACCAACCGGCCCACCTGCCCACCGGCCCCTCTGCCCACCTGCCCACCGGCCCCTCTGCCCACCTGCCCACCGGCCCACCTGCCCACCTGCCCACCGGCCCCTCTGCCCACCTGCCCACCGGCCCCTCTGCCCACCTGCCCACCTGCCCACCAGGAGCCAAAGTCAGCCCCAGGGGAGGTGATGGTCATCCCGACCATCCGGTTATTTCTAAAACCAGCGTCTCAAAGAGTTACTGATTCTGAGCGCAGTGGGGGAGGGGCCACAGCCACGTGGCACTTCTGCCGCTCCCAGGGCTGGAAGGAAACACGGGGTTCGGGGACCTGTGAGGACGGGGACCGGGGAACACCCAGCGTTTTCTGCTGGGACCCACGAGAACTACCTGCATTTAATTTGGGGAAGACAGAGAAAGAGGCCACTGGGAAGGGGCAAGAAGGGGGCTTCCAAGGTGGTTATTTTCAATGGTGGCCACACGAATATTTGCTTCACGATACTTTAATGATACTTTATGGACATTTGTGTTTTGTGCTGTTCTCTGTGTGTGTTTTTCTTCATAATGAAAATGATGAAACAAACAAGAATTTTGAACACGAGGTTGTTGCTAGAAGCACTTCTGTTCAACACGGTACTGGAGGTCCTAGTCAGTATCGTGAACTGAACCAAGAACGCGGAACGAGGAAGATTGGAAAAGACATTGGAAAGGGGTAAAAGGATCCTTATTCACAGGTGACATAATCATTTCATAGTAAACTGTAAAGAATATGCAAAAAAAAACCTCTACTAGAATAAGCTAATGTAGCATATTTATAGCAATAAAACTTGGAAATGAATTAATACCACTTTTCAATAGCACTGAAACCCACAAAATACTTAAAGATATATTTTATTACATTTATGTTGGAGACCCATATCCTAAAAACTACAGAACATTCTGGAGAGAAATTTAAGAAGGCCTAAATACATGGAGAGATACACTATGTTTACGGATTAGAAGACTCAATACTAAGATCCTCAAGTGGATTTACAGATTCAATGTAATCCCAACAAAAATCAGCAGCCTTGACAAGTTCACTCTAAAATTCTGCCAAATTCAAAGGACCTAAAAAAAAAAAAAAAAAAAAACAGACAAAAACCAACACAACCATTTTGACAGCAGGAAAAACGAAGCTGGAGACTTACAATCCCAGATTCTGAGACTTACTATAAAGCTATGCTGTAGCTTTATTCTTGCAGCTGCTACAATAATCATGTAATAGCAACCAAGACAGTGTGGAACTGGTGTAAAGAGGAATATAAAGATCAGGGGAACAGAACAGAGTACAGAAACAGATCAAATAGATCTATGCTTTTTTGGGGTCCATTGATTTTCAACAAGGGTGCCAAGATAATTCCACAGAGAAAGAACAGGAACATTGGAAAAACTGGACATCATCTGTGAAAAACAATCCGCAGCCCCATATACACCATCTTCAAAAACTAACCTGAAACGAACCACAGGTCTCAGTGTGAAAGATGGAAACAGAAGACATCTAGGAGAAAATGAAGAAAACCTTGGGGCATGCCGGGCGCAGTGGCTCACGCCTGTAATCCCAGCACTTTGGGAGGCCGAGGCGGGCGGATCACAAGGTCAGGAGATCGAGACCATCCTGGATAACACGGTGAAACCCCGTCTCTACTAAAAATACAAAAAAATTAGCCGGGCGCGGTGGCGGGCGCCTGTAGTCCCAGCTACTCAGGAGGCTGAGGCAGGAGAATGGCGTAAACCCAGGAGGCGGAGCTTGCAGTGAGCCGAGATCGCACCACTGCACTCCAGCCTGGGCGACAGAGTGAGACTCTGTCTAAAAAAATAAAAAATAAAAAATAAAAACATACCCAAGACTTGGTAGTTTAAAAAGGAGAGAGGCTTAATTGGCTCCCAGCTCCACATGGCTGGGGAGGCCTGAGGAACCTTACAGTCACGGCGGAAGGCGAAGCAAACCGTCCTACAACGTGGCAGGTGAGAGGGAAGACGGAGGAGTCCCTTATAAAACCATCAGATCTTGAGAGAGAACAGCCATGGGAGAGAAGCCACCTCCACGATCCAATCACCTCCCAGCAGCTTCCTCCCTCAACACGAGGTGATTACGGAGAATACCGTGCGAGGTGAGATTGGGGACACAGGGGTTACCGTGCGAGGTGAGATTGGGGACACGGGGGTTACCGTGCGAGGTGAGATTGGGGACACGGGGGTTACCGTGCGAGGTGAGATTGGGGACACGGGGTTACCGTGCGAGGTGAGATTGGGGACACGGGGTTACCGTGCGAGGTGAGATTGGGGACACAGGGGTTACCGTGCGAGGTGAGATTGGGGAATTGGGGACACAGGGGTTACCGTGCGAGGTGAGATTGGGGACACAGGGGTTACCATGTGAGGTGAGATTGGGGACACAGGGGTTACCGTGCGAGGGGTTACCGTGCGAGGTGAGATTGGGGACACGGGGTTACCGTGAGAGGTGAGATTGGGGACACAGGGGTTACCGTGCGAGGTGAGATTGGGGACACAGGGGTTACCGTGCGAGGTGAGATTGGGGAATTGGGGACACAGGGGTTACCGTGCGAGGTGAGATTGGGGACACAGGGGTTACCGTGCGAGGTGAGATTGGGGACACAGAGCCAGACCATATCGCCATATCGCTGCACAAGCTCCACACAAAATATCAGAAATGTTCAGTTTCACATAACATCACTGTGCCCCAAATGCAGTTTCCACGGCTCTAAGGTCTCTTCCAGTCCCTAACCACAGTTAGAAGAACGTGGCCTTTTCCAGAGCGGTAGTGGTGGCATAAGAAGAAAACAATCAGACTTGCATGCAAATCCATCATCACAGTACATACAGATCCATCATCTCGATACATACAGATCCATCATCATCACAGTACATACAGATCCATCATCTCGATACATACAGATCCATCATCATCACAGTAAATACAGATCTATCATCTCGGTACATACAGATCCATCATCATCACAGTAAATACAGATCCATCGTCTCGGTACACACAGACCCACCATCATCTCAGTACACACAGACCCACCATCATCTCGGTAGCTACAGATCCATCATCATCACAGTAAATACAGATCTATCATCTCGATACATACAGATCCATCATCTCGATACATACAGATCCATCATCTCGGTACACACAGACCCACCATCATCTCAGTACACACAGACCCACCATCATCTCGGTAGCTACAGATCCATCATCATCACAGTAAATACAGATCCATCGTCTCGGTACACACAGACCCACCATCATCTCAGTACACACAGACCCACCATCATCTCGGTAGCTACAGATCCATCATCATCACAGTAAATACAGATCTATCATCTCGATACATACAGATCCATCATCTCGATACATACAGATCCATCATCATCACAGTAAATACAGATCTATCATCTCGATACATACAGATCCATCATCTCGATACATACAGATCCATCATCTCGGTACACACAGACCCACCGTCATCTCAGTACACACAGACACACCATCATCTCAGTACATACAGACCCACCATCATCTCGGTAGCTACAGATCCATCATCATCACAGTAAATACAGATCCATCATCTTGATACATACAGACCCACCACCGTCTCGGTACATACAGACCCACCATCATCTCAATACATACAAATCCAAGTTGCGTACCTCCCCTTCTGACAGCACCCCCAGCAGACCCCAGAATCAAGAGCTGTCCGAGGCCTGCCCCCTCCCCAGCGGAGGCTCTGCCCCTGGCTTGCTGCTCTGCCCTGAGGGGCATGGAGAAAGGAATGCCTTTGAATTGGGAGAGAGGACAAGAAGAATTCCCTCTGGCCAGCAAACTATTCTAATGGGAAGCGGGATGAACAAAGAAATTGGGGTTGTAGCTTCCTGAGCTGGAAGACGCCACCTGCCCTTTTCTGGGTCTCACGTCGGGGAACTGGAGACGGGCCCCAGGCCCCACAGAGAGCCCCTTTCCCGGGGAAGGTCATCTCACCTCCGGAGGACTGAGCCAACCACACAACAGCAGGGCCTCAGCCAGGCGTCCTAAAAACTGGGCCCCCTTCGCTCTGTGCCCGCGGACCCCAGCTCTGGCATGACCCCTCCGTACCCACTGACGGCTGCATAAATCCAGAGCCACCCACACCAACGGGCGGCAGGAGCTGTGGGGTTGTTCCCGTCTTCCAAACGGACCAGCAGCCTAGAACACGCCATTCCCTGTCAAGCATGGGCGGCCTGACCAGCAGCGGCCACGGGCTCTCCACGTGTTGCAGAGAAAGAAGACAAAGTCTACCTAAGGTGCTGTCTGAGTTTCCTCCTCGGGTTTCCCAGCAAGATCAGAGAGGTCTGTAGCTCCCCTTCCCCATCCTCCTCTCTGCACCTCACGCCAGCAGCCCAGCAGCCCGCACTCGTCCTCAGCCAGGCAATTTTACTTAGAGCTTTTGCCACGGGATAATTTTCTTCCTGGAGCTTTCACGTTACCTGCACACCCCACATGGGTGCCTGTCCTCAATGTACCCACTGCTGTTCATCTGGCCAACGAATACTACGCGAACCTGAGGCATGTGAACCTGCAAATGTCTGGCCACTTTCAAAGTAAAAAACAGCAGCATTACTGGGTCCTAACTTTGAACTAGGTCCTAGGGATACAGAGAGAGACAGCAGCAGTCCGGTTTCATTGAGCCCACACTCTAATGGGGTAGAGGCACAGACAGACAGTGAGAGAGAGAGAGGAAGGAGGAAGGGGGCAGCCCCAGCCAGTGGCAGGAAGGAAAAAGGTGGACAGTGCACTGAAGATGATGCACAGGAGACGGGAAGAGTGGGGACCCGCAGGTGAGGTGGGGACAGTCAGGACCCGCAGGTGAGGCTCCCACAGGACAGGTGAGCTGGGGACAGTGAGGACCCACAGGTGAGGTGGGGCCAGTGAGGACCCATAGGTGAGGCTCCGGCAGGACAGGCAGAGGTGAGAAGAGTGACGACTCAGGGCTGAGGCTCCAGCTCACCCTTCATGAGACAAAGTCCCCATCTGAGCATCTCGGGACACACAGCTCAGAGCACTGTCTTACAAATGCACTCAGAAGGGCAACTGTTTCTCAGCTTTTGGGTAAGAACTGGGGCTCCTAAGGCAGCCCATGTGCCACCCAGTCCGGCACTGGCTGTAAAAGTATCGCTCGGAAGCTCCAAAAGCACCAGAGTCCGCCTGTGAGACCCGGAGTGTGTGCCTCGCAGTGGTCACTCCCTCTCAGTGGGTTTCGGAGCCAGTGCCCTGGAGGAGCCACAACGCCCCGGTCATTCCCCTTCGCGAAGCCTTAAAACGAACACACTCTGCCTAAACAAAGATATTTCAAAATCTCCCACTGTCTGGGGCACGAGCGCCTTCAGCAAACACCAAGTCCAGTGGCTTTCGGGAGCTGCAGGCTGCCAGGGATAACGCGTTACGGTGCCGAGGACACAGGCGGGTAAACACGCGGCCTGGCGTGGCGCCTTTGAAACGTGGAGGCCGCAGCAGCCAGGCAGGCCCTCTCCGGGGCTATTTTACCGCTTTTCCCCTGTTCAGGAACACCCTTCGTGAACACGAGGGTTAAGAAAGGAACAGCTCTTCTCGCAGAGACCAGAAGTGGGGTGGGGGCGTCTACACAGGCAGGGCTTGGCCGATTTGCAGCGTCCCGTTCAGAGAGGGGCCTTCTGCTCAGGGATCCAGGGCGTCCTCTGCTTTGCAGTCAGCCCCACTCGGCCTTTGTGGGGTCGGCCGCCACTGGAATCACACGGCCCCTGAACCAGCTACAACCACGCCGGGCCTTGGGTCTAAAACACAAGCCCATAATTTTTGCCTTAGGAATGAAAAGGAGAGGACAAATATAGCAGAAAGGAAGGGAGTGGTGTGTTTGGAGAGGGGGAGCTGGCACCGTGGCGTCCGCAGTGTCCCCCGTAGTTGTCAGGGTTCCCTGCAGGGACCGGACCAATAGGATGGACGTGCAGATGAAGGGAGTCTGTTAGGAAGACCGACTCACACGACGCGAGGGGAAGTTCCACGGCAGGCCGTCTGCAGGCCGAGGAGCAAGGAAGCCAACACGCCGCCTTCGTCCTGTGGCCTGAGGCTGGGGAGCCCCTGGCCAACCACAGGTGTGAGTCCGAGTCCCAAAGCTGAAGAACGTGGAGTCCGATGTTCGAGGCAGGAGGCCTCCAGCCCGGGAGAGAGGTGAGGCCGGAAGACTCAACCAGTCCCCATGTTCCACGTTCCTCTGCCTGCTTGTACCCCGGCTGCACTGTCCCCGCCCCGTCTACACCGGCGTGAACTCACATCACCTCAGCCCTGTCCCCGCCCCGTCTACACCGGCGTGAACTCACATCACCTCAGCCCCGTCCCCGCCCCGTCTACACCAGCGTGAACTCACATCACCTCAGCCCCGTCCCCACCCCGTCTAGCCCTGTCCCCGCCCCGTCCACACCGGCGTGAAACTCACATCGTGAACTCACATCACCTCAGCCCTGTCCCCGCCCCGTCTACACCGGCGTGAACTCACATCACCTCACCTCAGCCCTGCCCCCTACACTCCATCTACATCACCCGCGTGAACTCACGGACATTACCTTACATCCCTGTCCCCGTCTCGGCGTCTACATCACCTCACAGCTACACCGGCGTGAAACGGACACTTACCTTAGCCCTGACATTACCTTAGCCCTGTCCCCGCTCCGTCTACACAGCGTGAACGGACATTACCTCAGCCCTGTCTCCGCCCCACCTGCACCAGTGTGAACGGACACTGGCTCCTCTCCGCTATTTTCTAAGTTGCAGCAGATTCCACACAGCTGACACCAACACTCTTTTCTAAACAATTCCAGGCTAAAGCCGACAAGTCAAATATAGAAGTCAGGTGGCATGTGATGAAGAGATGAGGAAAACACACTTCCTCACTCAGCCAGCTACATCTGCATTTAGTTAGTTACTGACCAGCGTGTCATTCTAAATATAGGGAAAATAGCATGATTCAGGAATCTCTTGGTCACCACCATGCTCTGCAGTGAAATGCTTTGCTCTCAAAACCACCCAAGACAAAGCACAGGCCTCGTGTCCCCTTTCTGTTAAATGCATGCTGGGAGGTGCCCCTTCTCCTTCCTCCCACCCCCACGTCTCCCGGCCTCCCCTTCTCCTCCTCCCACCCCCACGTCTCCCGGCCTCCCCTTCTCCCTCCTCCCACCCCCACGTCTCCCGGCCTCCCCTTCTCCTCCCTCCCACCCCCACGTCTCCCGACCTCCCCTTCTCCTTTCCTCCCACCCCCCCCACGTCTCCCGGCCTCCCCTTCTCCCTCCTCCCACCCCCACGTCTCCCGGCCTCCCCTTCTCCTCCTCCTCCCACCCCCACGTCTCCCGGCCTCCCCTTCTCCTTCCTGCCTCCCCTTCTCCCTCCTCCCACCCCCACGTCTCCCGGCCTCCCCCTTCTCCTCCCTCCCACCCCCACGTCTCCCGGCCTCCCCTTCTCCTCCTCCCACCCCCACGTCTCCCGGCCTCCCCTTCTCCTCTCCTCCCCCCCCCACGTCTCCCGGCCTCCCCTTCTCCTCCCTCCCACCCCCACGTCTCCCGGCCTCCCCTTCTCCCTCCTCCCACCCCCACGTCTCCCGGCCTCCCCTTCTCCTTCCTGCCTCCCCTTCTCCTTCCTCCCACCCCCACCTCTCCCGGCCTCCCCTTCTCCTCCCTCCCACCCCCACGTCTCCCGGCCTCCCCTCTCCCCTCCTCCCACCCCCACGTCTCCCGGCCTCCCCTTCTCCCTCCTCCCACCCCCACGTCTCCCGGCCTCCCCTTCTCCTCCCTCCCACCCCCACGTCTCCCGGCCTCCCCTTCTCCTTCCTGCCTCCCCTTCTCCTCCTCCCACCCCCACGTCTCCCGGCCTCCCCTTCTCCTTCCTCCCACCCCCACGTCTCCCGGCCTCCCCTTCTCCTCCCTCCCACCCCCACGTCTCCCGGCCTCCCCTTCTCCTCCCTCCCACCCCCACGTCTCCCGGCCTCCCTTCTCCTCCCCCCCACCCCCACGTCTCCCGGCCTCCCCTTCTCCCTCCTCCCACCCCCACGTCTCCCGCCTCCCCTTCTCCTTCCTGCCTCCCCTTCTCCTTCCTCCCACCCCCACCTCTCCCGGCCTCCCCTTCTCCTCCCTCCCACCCCCACGTCTCCCGGCCTCCCCTCTCCTCCCTCCCACCCCCACGTCTCCCGGCCTCCCCTTCTCCCTCCTCCCACCCCCACGTCTCCCGGCCTCCCCTTCTCCCTCCTCCCACCCCCACGTCTCCCGGCCTCCCCTTCTCCTCCCTCCCACCCCCACGTCTCCCGGCCTCCCCTTCTCCTTCCTGCCTCCCCTTCTCCCTCCTCCCACCCCCACGTCTCCCGGCCTCCCCTTCTCCCTCCTCCCACCCCCACATCTCCCGGCCTCCCCTTCTCCTCCCTCCCACCCCCACGTCTCCCGGCCTCCCCTTCTCCTTCCTCCCACCCCCACGTCTCCCGGCCTCCCCTTCTCCTTCCTCCCACCCCCACGTCTCCCGGCCTCCCGCAGCTGCAGCGAAGAGCTGGAAGGGAAAGTGGAAACCTCTTCACGGGAGAAATGGGCTCACGCTTCTACAGCCCTCGGTAGCCGTGGGACACGGTGGGACAAAATGTTTCATCACAAAGGAGGCTGCATTGCCTTTCTCGATCTTCTGCAAATTCGTAATTTAAAAGTGCTTCCTCCGCTACTGACTCTGCGCGGGTTCCTGCTGCCTCGCCAGAGAAAACACCGGACCGTGTTCTCCAACCCCGGAGATGCTGGAGGGCACCGTGCCGGGAAGACTCGTGTGACACGTGGTCCCGTGTCCCCACACTTCCTGTGGACCTACAGGCTACACACGGGTGAACGTACAAGAGGCTCCAGGTGTCCACTCCTGGAGGCAGCGTCCCCGATGTGCCGAGGCAGCAGAGCGGCCCCCCCGGTCGTCCGCACAGGAGCGCCCGGCGCAGGCCTCAGGTAGGCCCGGCCGCAGCAGGTGGCCACCTCAGCAGCAGCCTCTGCACGGGGTCCTGCAGGCTGGCGGGCCCTGCTTCTAAATTCAACATGAACTCCCCGCGGGAGGCGGTGCTCCACGGCTTTCTGAATAGTTTCCCGGACTGGATATCAAGTCTCCTCCAAGACCACACGGCAGGTCAGAGTTCGCCAGACCAGGCGGACGACACGCACGGACGCGGCCAGCAGAGCCTCTCACCCGCCTCCAATCTCCAAGTGAGGTGGGTTCCATGGGGGCCCAACTGCTGAGGGATAAATATCTGTGTCCTGCGTAGAGACCGGGCTCTCCGTGTGGAGGGAAAAGCTGGGAACCGTGCAGGGCCCCAGCCCCACCAGGAAAAGAGGACTCTGGCCCAGAGGCGAAGCCACGCGCGTTAACACGTCCCCGGGGCTGAGCCTACGGAAGCTGTGGGGGCCTGGTGTGTGTCAGGCCTGGGTGAGGGGCCTGAGGTCCACGATGCCCTCGACACTTGGCCTGCCCTGGACCACATTCTGCAGCTAGACGGGCGACACCGTGACGCTGTGGACTGACCAGAACGCCGTAGCCGCAGCCAGGGGGCCGGGCCGTGCCGCTCAGGGGTGCAAAGCGCTCCAACAGCCCCAGACACCTTGCTGGACACATCGGCCAGCACAGAGGGCAGCAAACGGCCACCGCTGTCCAGGATCTCCAGAGCGAGAGCAGCCAGCAGCCGCAAGACCACGGTCCCCGTTCCAGGAGCAAGATGTCCTCCAGGGTCGTGGGGCCTGGTCAAAGGGCATGGAGGCCAGTCTGATAGGTTCCTCGCTGGCCAAATAGTGACAGTAAGTGACAGTAACTACTGATAACTCAAATAAAACAGACACACATAGAAACCGTGAAGCTCCCCCCATCACACACACACACAACGCGGAGTCACACACACACACACGGACACACACGCAGACACCACGGAGTCCACACACACATAGAAACCGTGAAGCTCCCCCCATCACACGCACACACACACACACGGACACCGCAGAGTCCACACACACATAGAAACCGTGAAGCTCCCCCCATCACACACACACACAACGCGGAGTCACACACACACACACGGACACACACGCAGACACCACGGAGTCCACACACACAGACACATACACACACGCAGACACCACGGAGTCCACACACACATAGAAACCGTGAAGCTCCACACACACACACACACACACACACACGGACACCACGCGGAGTCCACACACACACAGACACCGTGAAACCCCACACACACACACACACACACAACGCGGAGTCACACACACACACACGGACACACACGCAGACACCACGGAGTCCACACACACACAGACACTGTGAGTCCACACACACACACACACACACACACACACACACGGACACCACGGAGTCCACACACACACAGACACCGTGAAACCCACACACACAAGGGCCACACACACAACGCGGAGTCACACACATACACACGGACACACACGCAGGGACACCACGGAGGGTCCACACACACATAGAAACCGTGAAGCTCCCCCCATCACACGCACACACACACACACGGACAACGCAGAGTCCACACACACAGACACCGTGAAACCCCCACACACACACACAACGCGGAGTCACACACACACACACACACAACGCGGAGTCACACACACACACACGCAGACACCGCGGAGTCCACACACACATAAAGAAGTGCAGGTGCCCACTGCACTGCAAGTCTGATGAGCAGCAGGATGTGCGCTTGTCCTCACCTTTCCACACAGCAGGTGCAACCTGCCCCAGGTGCTAGAGCCGAGCCCCCTCAGCAAAGAGGCAAATCAAAACCACACGCGCGAGGGAGGCAGCGAGAGGGCCGTGTCACCTCCGAGACACGCCGGAGAGAGCTGCACGGCCTGACCTCGCCGTGAGGAAACACAGACAGCACGAGACACGCCGGAGAGAGCTGCACGGCCTGACCTCGCCGTGAGGAAACACAGACAGCACGAGACACGCCGGAGAGAGCTGCACGGCCTGACCTCGCCGTGAGGAAACACAAGACAGCACGAGACACGCCGGAGAGAGCTGCACGGCCTAACCTCGCCGTGAGGAAACACAAGACAGCACAAGTGTCAGGGTCTTCCACAAAGAAAGGGCCTCAGAACCTTCAAAGCATCAAGAAGAGCAGAGTCAAGGTGGGGCTGAGGGTATTCCAGGCGGAGGAGATTACAGAGACAGGGCAACTAAACGCAGCGCGATTCTGAGCAGGGGCTTCTCCCACAGCACCGCTGGGACGGCCTGGCCCAGCACCGGGTGTGAGTTGTGTCCCGGTGAGCACGTTCCTGTCGTGAGGGGAGGCCTGGGCTGCAGGAGAATGTACTCGGGATGACACGCATGAGGCTGGTGGCCTATGCCAATGGCTCAGGGAGAACAAAACGTTCTCTGCGGTATCCTTGAAACTTTCCATGAGTTCTGGTGGTTTCAAAGGGGTAAGAGAAATGGGCAAAAAGATGCAAACACTTTTCACAGAAAAGGAAACCCACACGGCCAAGAATAGAAGACGATGCTCACCGTGACCCGTGACCAGCAAGTGTAAATCCAGGCGCGGTGAGGCCCCCTTCACTCCTGCCCAGCCAGGAAAGTGAACCCCTGGAATTCTGAGTGCTGGAGCCGGCGAGAGTGCCGGCGTCTGCAGGTATCCGTCTTCCGCGCCCTTGGAGCTGGCAATTCCACTTCCAGGTACAGACCTCAGAGGAACAGCCAGAGGTTTATGCACGGGCGACGGCAGCCCAAAAGCCCATACACAGGAGGACAGGTGGATGCACACAGCAGGTTTGCTCGGCAGAGAAACCAAACGAACCGCAAACGACAGACACAGAGAGCAGGGCAGGGAGCCGCAGACAAACCCACCCTCGACAGACACACAGAGGGGGGCAGGGAGCCGCAGACAAACCCACACAGAGCGAGGCAGGGAGCCGCGGACAAACCCACACAGAGCGGGGCAGGGAGCCGCGGACAAACCCACACACAGACAGCCGCGGACCCTCGACAGACACACAGAGCGGGGCAGGGAGCCGCGGACAAACCCACACAGAGCGGGGGCCGCGGACAAACCCACACAGAGCGGGAGCCGCGGACAAACCCACACAGAGCGAGGCAGGGAGCCGCGGACAAACCCACACAGAGCGGGGCAGGGAGCCGCGGACAAACCCACACAGAGCGGGGGCCGCGGACAAACCCGCCTCACACGGCCCGAGTGATTTTCAACAAAGGCTTCAGCACAATCCACGGAGGAAAGAAAGGTCCTTCGACCAGCGATGCTGGGACTGCACAGCCACATGCACAGCCACACGCACAGCCACACGCACAGCCACACGCACAGCCACACACGGAAATTAACTAGAGATGGACGAGAGACGCCGACTGGAAAGTCAAAACTAGAAGCTACCAGAGAAATACAACTTCTCCTTCAGGGTGAGCAAAGGTTTCTTAGGAAAAAAACTAACTAGAAAACAGTAAATAAGTTGGACTTCACTGATACTAAAACTTCTGCTCATCAAGACACCATTAAAACACGAAGAGGGGCCGGGCACGGTGGATCACGCCTGTAATCCCTGTGTTTTGAGAGGCTGAGACAGGAGGACTGCTTGAGCCTCAGAGGCTGAGCTACAATGAGCCGAGACTGGGCCACCGCACTCCAGCCTGGGTGACAGAGTGAGACTCTCTCAAAAAAAAAAAAAAAAAAAAGCCACTTACAGGGAAAAAATATCCACAATCCATACACCTGACAAAGGACTTGTATCCATAATATGTCACAAAACTCTTTAACTCATTACTAGTCAGATAAACAGGCCAGGTGTCGTGGCTCACGCCTGTAATCGTAGCATGTCGGGAGGCCAAGGCGGGTGGATCGCCTGAGCTCAGGAGTTTGAGACCAGCCTTGGCAACATGGGGAAACCCCGTCTCTACTAAAATACAAAAAATTAGCTGGGTGTGGTGGCTGGAGTCCCAGCTAGTTGGGAGGCTGAGGCAGAACTGCTTGAACCCGGGAGGTGGTGGCTGCAGTGAGCCAAGACCGTGTCACTGCACTCCAGCCTGGGTGACAGAGAAAGACTTCATCTCAAAAAAAAAAAGATAAACAACTCAATTTTATAAAAAGTGAGATTCGGGCATGTCATGAAAGGAGATTTATGAATGGCCAATAAACCCACGAAAAGGTGCTCACCATCATCACCAGCCATCAGGAAAATGTCAGACCACAGTGAGACACACTTCGGGGCCACGAGAATCATGAAAATAAAGGCCGACGGCGTCAACGCTGCAGAGCCCGCACCTGCGGACGGGAAGGCAGAACAGCACAAACGCCGGAAAACTGTTCCGCAGATTCCTTTAGGGTAAGAATACCTTTCCCTGTGGCGTGCCAATTCCACCCCTAGGTATTTCCCAAGAGAAACGGAGAGGTACGTCCACAGAAAGACAGGAATGTTAACGGCGTCTTTCTCCCAGTGACCCGAGCTGGAAACCACAGCATGGAAACGATCATGGTGCCATCGCACGAGGATGAGGACACGGGACGGAGCCAGCAATACGAAGGCTGGAACGCACGATCGTTCGGCTGAGTGGGAAGAGAAACGCGAGAGCACGGCCGTGTGGTTTCACATACGCATGAAATTCAAGGGCTGGCAACGGAAGCCCCGGGGCTCCAAGTCAGGCCAGGGGCTGCCGTGGGGACCGGAGCCGGGAGCGCGCAGGGTCGTTCCGAGGGACAGGTCTCTGCACTTGACTGGGGTGTCAGTTACACAGGCATGCGAGCTGTCAGACATCGCAGATTACCCATGTTGTGCACAAATTTCACACGGAAATCTTGTACTTTGCTGCATGTAAATTCTGCCGCCATTTTCAAAACCTGGATAAACTATAATGAGATGCAATTACATGGATGGACCTTAACAGTAAGGTTTAAAAGTTCCAAAATACTACGTACAGTGATACCCATTTTATAAAGTTAAAAAGGACTGAAGTTAGAAATTATTTTTTCAGATTTGTATAGATACCAAATACTTATTTTATTTTATTTTATTTTATTTTTTTTTTGAGACAGAGTCTCGCTCTGTCGCCCGGGCTGGAGTGCAGTGGCCGGATCTCAGCTCACTGCAAGCTCCGCCTCCCGGGTTCACTCCATTCTCCTGCCTCAGCCTCCCGAGTAGCTGGGACTACAGGCGCCGCCACCGCGCCCGGCTAATTTTTTTTTTGTATTTTTTAGTAGAGATGGGGTTTCACCGGGTTAGCCAGGATGGTCTCGATCTCCTGACCTCGTGATCTGCCCGTCTCGGCCTCCCAAAGTGCTGGGATTACAGGCTTGAGCCACCGCACCGGGCCCAAATACTTATTTTAAAAGCAGAGCAAGGGAGGAGGAGCGCAGAATTTGGGCTGACGGTTACCCAGGCGGAAGGAGGCAGGGGATAAGTGTGGTCACCTGCGAGATGTGAGAGGCCTGAGCTGGCTCTTGTTTTAGGGGCAGGTCCATGGGTGTTTGTGACACTATAAAATTAAAAATCTAGGTGTGGAGTCCTAATTAGGGAAAAGAAGTCAGGCTTGGGGGAGCCGGGGAAGCAAAAAGAAAAAGCAGATTCCTCATGGTCCAGGACACACAGCATTTCTGCACAAGTAACTCACCCAACTCACAATCTTCCTCTGCCCAACTCATCAGCAGACCCTCGGCTGAGAAAAAAATACAGCTTAGGTCCCTGCAACCTCAGTGTTACCAGCACTGCTCGTGGCCCTCTCTAGCACAAGCACCACCTTTAAAACCCCAGCAAGGCTCTGTCTCCGGCCAGTCAGCTCCTGTCTTGCTGATGTGCCCGTTGCTTTCTTGCAACCTATCTTCGTGCTTTCTCAAATAAATCTGCCTTTCTTGACCTACAGCTGTCTTGGTAAATTCCTTTACCATCTGCACCACTGGCCTCAGTTAGTCGCCACCCAGGAAAACAGGTACCGTTATAATCACAGAGGCGAACAAAACGGGCCATGCTTGAACAAATGATGAGAATGTGTCCTGAACCAAGGGTCCTGATTAATTTGATTCTGGGCTCCTGAGATCCTAAGATCTAAATTTAAAAAGGAGAAAAAGAGGCCGGACGCAGTGACTCACGCCTGTAATCCCAGCACTTTGGGAGGCCGAGGTGGGCAGATCACGAGGTCAAAAGATCGAGACCATCCTGGCTAACACGGTGAAACCCCATCTCTACTAAAAATACAAAAATTAGCCGGGCGTGGTGGCGGCACCTGTAGTCCCAGCTCCTCAAGAGGCTGAGGTAAGAGAATCACTTGAACCCAGGAGGCGGAGGTTGCAGTGAGCCGAGATCGCACCACTGCACTCCAGCCTGGGCGACAGAGCGAGACTCCATCTCAAAAAAAAAAAAAAAAGAAGAAGAAGAAGAAAAAGAAATCATAATGGAAATTAGGAAACATAACTGAATAATAACTAGAGCTTTATATTCAAATTTACGGACACCCCCACAGTACTAAGTTCTCCATAAGAGGAAAACCAGTTGCTTAAATCTTACATTAGAAAACAAAAGCCTGGAGAGGAGGAGCCCAGCCCAAGGGCTAGGAACACAACAGCAGCATGAGCGCAAATAAAGCAGAAGCAAAACCACAGGTGGGAAAGTAAAGAAATAAAGGGACTTAGCGGAGAAGGAGGCCAAGGGCAGCCGTAGGGGTGGAAAGGGGAACAGCCTCCGAGGCGGGATGGGCCTGGGGCGCCACAGGCCGTGCTCAGAGCGCCTGGCAGTTGCGAGGGTTCTGGGGCCCGGCTACCGCTGCATCCCTGTCCCCTCAGTTCAAGGACTGGCAGCGAGGACGAGAACGGCCAGGCTTGTCTAACCCTCCCCACAGCCCCGGGGTTGCCACAACAACACTGCAGAGCTGGCGGAGCGGAGGCAGAGCCTTTGGGCCGTCCCTGTCTGCGGTGCCCGCCCCGCCTTGGCCCTTCTCATCCCAGGCACGTGCCCCCTCCTCTCACCTGAGGCCCCAGTTCAGAGGCCTCGGGGCAGTTCCAGGAAGGCCACGTGGCTTCCTGTGCATGTGGACAGCCACACGGCAGTTCCCAACGAGGACGGGAGTCGGGGGACGCGGCCGGTTCCCCGGCGAGGACGGGAGTCGGGGGACGCGGCCGGTTCCCCGGCGAGGACGGGAGTCGGGGGACGCGGCCGGTTCCCCGGCGAGGACGGGAGTCGGGGGACGCGGCCGGTTCCCCGGCGAGGACGGGAGTCGGGGGACGCGGCCGGTTCCCCGGCGAGGACGGGAGTCGGGGGACGCGGCCGGTTCCCCGGCGAGGACGGGAGTCGGGGGACGCGGCCGGTTCCCCGGCGAGGACGGGAGTCGGGGGACGCGGCCGGTTCCCCGGCGAGGACGGGAGTCGGGGGACAGGAGAGGGGTAGACAGAGGCTCTCCACCCTGAGAACCCTGAAGGGCGAAGGGAAAAGAAAACCTGGTCAGCTCAGAAGCAGGCAGCACTCTAAGAGCCGCTGGACCTCCCGGGTGGAGCTGCTCTGCGGACCTTGTCATAGACGTTTCGTTTGAACATTTCCAAGAGGCCTGGAATCCAAATCATTGTAATGAACGAGATATTTAAAGTCTATTTTCTTTAAAAGCCAGGCTTCTTGTTTTCTTTGTTTTATTCTGCTGAAGTTTCCAAGAACACAAACAACCGAGACGAGAACACGCAGAGTGTGCCAGGAGGAAACGCCGCGTCAGGCACTGATCGATCAGAGGCCGGCGGGGAAGGGCATAAACTCGGCGACGGCCGCCCGAGCACCCACGGGTCCCTCGCAGGACAGCGCCACGTTTTCCAGCGGGGAAGGGCGTAAACTCAGCAACAGCCGCCCAAGCACCCACGGGTCCCTCGCAGGACAGCGCCACGTTTTCCAGCGGGGAAGGGCGTAAACTCAGCGACAGCCGCCCAAGCACCCACGGGTCCCTTGCAGGACAGCGCCACGTTTTCCAGCGGGGAAGGGCGTAAACTCAGCGACAGCCGCCCAAGCACCCACGGGTCCCTCACAGGACCGGCGCCACATTTAGACAGGGCTCTGTGAGGACTCACCCCTGCCCCTTAGGAACCTGGCCATGGGACAGTCACGGGGGGGGGGCCTTCCACAGCCTTTCCGGACACCTGAGCCCACGTAATAGGCTCGAGGACAAGCCGTCCAGGCGCTGTCGCGTGACGAGAACGGCGTGCAGTGAGGCTGCACTCTGACAGCCGCGGGTGTGGGGCGGGTCCCAGGGAGGATGGAGACGCTTCATGAGCAAAAGGTGAAGATCTGTTTAAACTGTCCTCAGTTGCCAACCTAGAGGTCAGGAACCGTATCTGTCCCGCTCTAATGCCCTCTGCACATACTGGATCCAGAGTGAGTTTCAGGTGACGTTCATACTGGTCAGCCGGGCAACCCCCAGCGTCCCTCCAGGATGTTCACCTCTCGTCCTCATCAACTCCACAGGGCAGCTGCCCACAGGCCCAGCCTCACAAAATCTGCAGACCTGCTCCTGAGCCAGGCACGGGGGCCGGACGACGGGTCAG
This sequence comes from Macaca thibetana thibetana, assembly GCF_024542745.1. Classification (NCBI taxonomy): domain Eukaryota; kingdom Metazoa; phylum Chordata; class Mammalia; order Primates; family Cercopithecidae; genus Macaca; species Macaca thibetana. The sequence continues at coordinate 56,643,463 of NC_065593.1, read as the reverse complement.
ACCAGGCCCGGCCTCTGACCCAGACCGAGCTCGGGGGCTGAACGACGGGTCAGACCAGGCCCGGCCTCACAACATCTGCAGACCTGCTCCTGAGCCAGGCACGGGGGCCGGACGACGGGTCAGACCAGGCCCGGCCTCCGACCCAGACCGAGCTCGGGGGCCAGACGACGGGTCAGACCAGGCCCGGCCTCCGACCCAGACCGAGCTCGGGGGCCCTCAGACCAGGCCCGGCCTCCGACCCAGACCGAGCTCGGGGGCCAGACGACGGGTCAGACCAGGCCCGGCCTCCGACCCAGACCGAGTTACCCAGACCGAGCTCGGGGGCCCAGCACGCTCTGGTTCTCAGGCCTCCCTCCTCCTGTGGGGCCTTCATGATGTTGCTGCTTCAATGCACCTTCAGTATGAGACAAAGACCCCCCCGCGGCAGGGAATCAAACCCCCGAATACGAGGAAACGCGTTTTTGATGTTGTTCTCTCTAGACACGGACAAATGAGACCACGGATCTGTAAAAATGCTCTTTGGAACCAAGAGGACATGAGTTACCTGTCCTCAAACTTACACGGCTTCATCTCCCTGCCTCATAAATTCCTCTGTCTTTCTACTTTTTCTGCTTTTCTCAGGGTCCTTCCTCTTCTGTCGTGGTTTTGGTTTTTGGTTTTTCAACTATGAAGACCAAATCTAAACCCTGTGATAAAGTCTGAAGACCCAGGGCAGTATCTGTGTGTCCCACACTGAACCCCAAATAAAGCAGAGGTTCTGTGCCCCGTTTGTTCCCTCCCAGACACCCCACCAGTCACCAGGAGGGCAAGCGTGCCACGGCCAGCTGGTCTTATGCATCCCAGTGCGACTGGCTGCTGCCTGCAGCTTACCAGAGGTTTTCGTTGTTGTTTTTGAGATGGAATCTCGCTCTGTCACCCAGGCGGGAGCGCAGTGGCGCGATCTCAGCTCACTACAACCTCTGCCTCCCGGTTCAAGTGATTCTCCTGCCTCAGCCTCCTGAGTAGCTGGGACTACAGGTGCGTGTCACCACGCCAGCTACTTTTTGTAGTTTTAGCAGAGACAGAGTTTTGCCATGTTGGCCAGGCTGGTCTCGAACTCTCCTGACCTCAAGTGATCTGCCCACCTCGGCCTCCCAAAGTGCTGGGATTACAGGCGTGAGCCACTGTGCCGGCCCCAAAGCTTACCAGAGCTTTATCTTAGCATTATTTCATGATTTACTTAAACTAAACCCTGAGAACAATTCAGGTCCCTAGTGCTGGGGGCAAGGCTTCCCCGGTCAGACTTCTGCACCACAGTCTTTCTCGGACACCCCTGGCATCGGTGGGCTTCCGCGCCCAGCGCACCCTCCCTGTTGCTCTCCCAGTCCCACGGTGGCCAAGACTGACAGAGCCGGACGTCGATCCACTCTCATCTCTCCTGTCCTCTCCCCCGGACGGCTAAAAGGCATTTCGAGGGCCCGATTCCCCCCTTCTTCCCGTCTTTCACGCGGTTCCTGCTGCTGAGCTCGCTGGTGAGACCCCGGCACTGCTCTGTCAGGCGACTCCCGGGCCTCGCTCTCCGCTCTGTCCTGGCTCCCGGCTTCCGAGGGCCCACCGAGCTCGCTCTCCTGGATCTCCCACTCCTCCGTGAACCTTTTCCTTCCCGCCCTTCGGTGAACAAAAGAAAGCTACGAAGGAGACAGCAGGGAAGGGGACGGCTCCAGCATTTCCTCTTTTCTCCTGGGGCAAGATGGAAACAAAGTTGTCCCAGCTGGGACCTGTGTCCTGGGGAGATTTTAAGATGCTGCGAGGACAGGGAGGTTCTCACCTCCTGCCAGTCGCCAGCTAGAACTTTGCTGCTGCTGCTGCTGCGGCTGTCGCCGGAGAAAACATACGATCGCCACAAAATACTTCAGGAAGAACAATTTTAAACCGAAAAAGAAGATTACCGCAAGCCCGTCCCCCAAAGACAACAAAGCACCACTTCCCGTGTGGTGGGCTGAGCTGTCCTTGGTGGACGCTGTCTTAGCGAGGAAAACACTGGATGGACCATCTGAGCATAAAAACATGAGCCCAGGGGAGGGTCAGGAGAGAGGGCTGGAGGTTCTGCCTAAGAAAACGGGAGAAATCTGAGGCGTTTTGGTCTAAGAAGAAAAGAGACGAGAAGAAAGAGACCCAGGCAGCCGGACGGGGCCGCAGCAGCTGGTGCCGCCCTGGGGGCTCTGCCTTCCCGGGCCGGCGGGTGACTCTCAGTTCTACCCCGTCTGCGTGGGCACGCCTCTCCCAAACCTCCTTCCCGGGCCGGCCGGTGACTCTCAGTTGTACCCCGTCTGCGTGGGCACGCCTCTCCCAAACCTCCTTCCCCAGCCGGCCGGTGACTCTCAGTTCTACCCCGTCTGCGCGGGCACGCCTCTGCCAAACCTCCTTCCCCAGCCGGCCGGTGACTCTCAGTTCTACCCCATCTGCGTGGGCACGCCTCTCCCAAACCTCCTTCCCCGGCCGACCAGTGATTCTCAGTTCTACCCCGTCTGCGTGGGCACGCCTCTCCCAAACCTCCTTCCCCAGCCCCGGTGCCAGTTCTACCCCAGTGCGTGGGACGCCTTCTCAAAGTCCTTTCTACTCTCAGTTCTACCCCATCTGCGTGGGCACGCCTCTCCCAAACCTCCTTCCCGGGCCGACCAGTGATTCTCAGTTCTACCCCGTCTGCGTGGGCACGCCTCTCCCAAACCTCCTTCCCGGGCCGGCCGGTGACTCTCAGTTCTACCCCGTCTGCGTGGGCACGCCTCTCCCAAACCTCCTTCCCCAGCCGGCCGGTGACTCTCAGTTCTACCCCGTCTGCGTGGGCACGCCTCTCCCAAACCTCCTTCCCCAGCCGGCCGGTGACTCTCAGTTCTACCCCGTCTGCGCGGGCACGCCTCTCCCAAACCTCCTTCCCCAGCCGGCCGGTGACTCTCAGTTCTACCCCGTCTGCGCGGGCACGCCTCTCCCAAACCTCCACGTGTACCAACACCTTGTGCAGAGGCTTCTGGTGATCAAGGAAAAGAGCTGGGTCAGGAGGAGAGGAGCAGGCGGGTCCTGCGTGAATCCCTACGTAGGCAGGAGCCTGGGCCAGGGCGGCCTGGAGACGCCGAGCGGCACCCCAGGAATGCGCAGAAGCCCAGGAACCCGGCCGCAGAGAAGGGACAAATACAGACAAATTTCTTAAAGTTAATTTTAAAGTAATTTTTAAAATATCTATAGTCGAGTGTAGACCATACAAGCAACTACCTGTTATTCAGTCATTTGTCCTGCTGTTGAAAAGTCTTTATAAACAGTGACCCCCACAGAGACCTGCCGGAAACTTCTCCACCGTGACCCTCCTGTCCCACATTAACGTTTCCATTTTCCATCACAGTCAACGACCTGAAGCTTCTTTGTATCCAAATCGTTCTCAGAGAGGCTGAGAAGGAAAGCTGAGGAGTGAAGGACACTCTTCAGGCTCTTGATAGAAAATGCAAAGTTACACTGACAAGATGGCATCAATTTAGAGTGTCCAAAATACTAAGTTGTCACTTTTTTTTTTTTTTTTTTGAGACGGAGTCTGGCTCTGTCACCCAGGCTGGAGTGAGTGGCGCGATCTCGGCTCACTGCAAGCTCCGCCTCCCGGGTTCACGCCATTCTCCTGCCTCAGCCTCCCGAGTAGCTGGGACTACAGGCGCAGCCACCATGCCTGGTTAATTTTTTTTGTATTTTTTAGTCGAGACGGGGTTTCACCGTGTTAGCCAGGATGGTCTCGATCTCCTGACCTCGTGATACGTCTGCCTCGGCCTCCCAAAGTGCTGGGATTACAGGCGTGAGCCACTGCGCCCAGCCTAAGTTACCTACATTTTTAAAGTGTTATTAATTCAGTTTTTAAAAGAATCTCACTAATCTGTGTTTGAATACAAATGACTTAAATTCATAGAAAGTTTATTAGTTGTTTGTACATCCACTTCTGAGAGTCTGCTCCTGTCCTCTGCCTACTTACCTATTTTTCTTAGTGTCTTATTTGTTTGTTTGTTTTTTGACACAGAGTCTTGCTCTGTCTCCCAGGCTGGAGTGCAGTGGTGCAATCTCGGCTCACTGCAACCTCCGCCTCCTGGGTTCAAGCGATTCTCCTGCCTCAGCCTCCCAAGTAGCTGGGACTACAGGTGCCTGCCACGCCTGGCTAATTTCATATTTTTAGTAGAGACGGGGTTTTGCCATGTTGGCCAGGCTGGTCTCAAACTCCCGACCTCAGGTGATCCATCCGCCTCGGCCTCCCAAAGTGCTGGGATTACAGGCGTGAGCCACTGTGCCTGGCCTTTTCTTAGTGTTTTCTTATCAACCTTTATTAATCAGTAAGGTTATTAATCTTTTAAGTACCATATTTTCCGATTTCATCCCAGTTTATCTTCATTTTGCTTACATCGCTCTCTGCTGTGCAATTTACATTTTTATATCATTGTACTCATCATGATTAACTCATTAAGTGCAATTAAACAGCAACAACCTATTGACCTTAATTTTTAAGGCTGTCTAATAACTTTGATATGGCTGGGCTGTGTCCCCACCAACATCTCACCTTGAATTATCGCTCCCACAATTCCCACGTGTCGTGGGAGGGCCCCGCTGGGAGGCCACTGAGTCACGGGGTGGGTCTGTCTTTTCTAGTGATAGTGGGTGAGCCTCAGGAGAGCTGACGGACTTCAAAGGAGGAGTTTCCCTGCACGAGTTGCCTTCCTCACCTGCCGCCACGTCAGACACGCACGACTGTGAGGCCGGCCCGGCCACGTGGAACTGTGAGTCTATTCGACTTCTTTCTCTTTATAAATTAATTACCCAGCACGACTCGGCCACGTGGAACTGTGAGTCTATTCGACTTCTTTCTCTTTATAAATTACCCAGTCTCGGCAGCACGTCAGACACGCACGACTGTGAGGCCGGCCTGGCCACATGGAACTGCGAGTCTATTCGACTTCTTTCTCTTTATAAATTACCCAGTCTCGGCTGCGTCTTCATCAGCAGCGTGAACACGGACTAATACATTATTAGTCTAATAACCATTAGAAAAATGATTTTCAAGAACCACACTAAAATGTAAGATCATTTAATTATTACCAACATGTACACGTGTATACATTACAAACGAAAGAAAGTTACTTACCGAATCCAAAAAGCAAAGGTAAGACCCTGAGCTCTGGGCAACTGCTTGATTTTTAGAGTATCCGACTGTGGAAAAAAGAAGAGCAAAACTCTTTTGTAATTCAGTTTCCCGCAGCAATTCTCTTTCCTAGTGCTTAGTATACAATATTCTTTTTTTTTCGAGACGGAGTTTCCCTCTTGTTGCCCAGGCTGGAGTGCAGTGGTGCAATCTCAGTTCACTGCAACCTCCGCCTCCCGGGTTCAAGCGATTCTCCTGCCTCAGCCTCCCGAGCAGCTGGGATTACAGGCATACACCACCACGCCTGGCTAATTTTGTATTTGGGGTTTCTCCATGTTGGTCAGGCTGGTCTCGAACTCCCAACCTCAGGTGATCTGCCCACCTCGGCCTTCCAAGTACTGGGATTACAGGTGTGAGCCACTGCACCCGGCCAATATACGATATTCTCTAAGAAAGCTAGGAACATTTTGCACTGCCACCAAAAACGTGGGTCAGCTGTCAAAGGAATGAAAGGAAAGTCAGAGAGAGACAATATTCCACCTCTGAGAACAAGGATAAAACACAGAGTCCACAGGGTACTTCATCAAAGTCTGATACGCTCACTGAAGGAAAAAAATGAGATGGACCTTTACTGAGTACAGCACTAAGCTAAGTCCTGCAAATATTTTTTTAAACAAAATTAAAATACCCCTGGAAGGAAGTCTGTAAAGTCTACTCTGATGAAAGTCAGGATCCAGTCACAAGGGGGAAGTTGGGGGCTGGACACTGGGGTTTGCATGTGTGTGACGGGCTGGAGGTCACCGGGCTGGACGCTCAGCAAGCGGTTTGCGTGTGTGTGACGGGCTGGAGGTCACTGGGCTGGACGCTTGGAGGGTGATTATCTTGGCGTGCATCTCTGTGATGAGCTGAATGTGCGGCCAGCATCCCCAACACCAGAGTGGGTGCACGTCCCATGACAGACACCCACAGCGTCAACCCAGCAGAGCTCAATCTTCACGGCCACCGAGGGCAGCGGTGTCGTCAGGGCTCAAAACTGGGAACTACCCAAGCGCAGAGCGGAGAAGCTGGCAACACACATGACAAGAAGGCACCTCCAGGGCTGCACACACAGTGTGGGTGCCTCTCCCAGGCTGCTGGGCAGAGAAGGGAGCGGCTGCGGGTAGGGGCACTGGCCCGGAGCACAAGGGCAGCCGAAATTCTTCTGTGCTGTGAGAAACTAGGAACCGCCCTTGGGGAAAGGGGGTGACCAGCGGGACCCGAGGGCCTTCTGGGGGCTGTGATCTTCTGTTCTTCCTCAGGTCCTGGTTACATGGTGTGTTCATCCAGCCGTACGATGACGATGTACACTTTTCTGTGTGGATATTATATTTTAACAGGAGTTTCAAAAAGTCTTTGTCTTCAAAGATATCACAACTGAGCTGGAAAAAGAGCTGAACGACGACCTAGGGTTAAATGCCAAATGAACGGGATTGAAAGCAGGGCAAGGGAGGCTTAGAGGGTCCCTGTCAGGGAGCTGTGGCAAGAGCCTGAGGCTGTTAAGAATGTAAACCGGCAGAAGCAGGCAGCCCAGGGCAGACCACCATCCCGGGTGCCGCTCTGTGGGCGGTGGGCCGTCTGGGCAGGCAGCATTATTTGGGGCAGCCTATGTTCGGGAAAGCAGGCACTGGCCAGCTTTGTGGGAACCGCCTGTTGGGCTAAGAAGGTTCAACTTCCCCTGCCGGCAGGGGTAGCCAAGGAAGGCATCTGAACCAAGAGTAACCGGCAGAAATGGACGTGTGGCGAGCTCAGCTTGGACGCGATGGCAGGCGGATCAGAGGCGGCATTCGGCCCAAAACGAGGATGCTGAGGGGGCTCCAAGCGGCAGGACACCCACTTTCCCTAGAAACGAGGCTGGTAACACCGGACAGGTACAGCTGTGACGGCAGCCAGGAAAGTCACACGAAGCAAAACAGATGTGCACAGAATTAAACAATAAATCTCTCTGGTCCAAACCAAGACAAGCTGCAGAAAGTTGTGGGTCTGAGGGGACAGAGGCCAAGTGTGCATTTCAGCCACACCCGTGTCCCTCTCCCGTTTCCACTACACAGAGGGGCAGGCAGCGCTCCCGCCCCACGGGGGCTGCCCTGTTCCGGGAGGGGCGCATTGGCAAGCTCACGGCACCACTGGGACTGAGCGGCTGCACAGAAGTGAGACGTAGCGTCGCCCGCCCTCTCTGCGCTCTCCCACCCGGGGCAGTGACCCTCTGCAGGGTGGGGGGCTTTGGACCAGGTAGCAGTTTAACTTCTAGCATTAATCCCTAAAGTTTAGCCAGCTCAACCTAGTTAGCCAGATGATCCCAGATGTCAAAAAGCCAGGGGCATGAACAGGTGCAGGGAGGAAATGCACCGGGGTGGCGGGCGCCTGCTCTGCCCTGGGGCGGACGGTGGGCCGTGTTACCACAGCTGCTGCAGCCGAGCCTCCATCATCGCTGCAGAGCACGGCGAGTGCCCGGAAGCTCCCCACGAGAAACACAGGCGGAGGGCACCTGTGAGAGCGAAGGGCCGGAAGGGGCCTTCCACGAGGCCTTCCACAGGCACGCCGCAGTCACCAGGGCTCCGCTCACAGCGTGGCTTGTCAGTGTCAGGTTTCAGGAGAGAATGGTATCCGTGAACCTGGGTAACGAGCGAAGACTTATCTCACTAAGGAAGCTGGAAGTTTCTCACAATGAATCCTGTGTTTGGCAAAGACAAGGAATTTGCTTTAATATTATTGCCTTGAAGAAAGTCAAATGTTTGCGCGGTCTCCTGTTTGGGGAGGCCGGTCCCTTTGTGAGGGGATCTGGTTGCCATGGTCTCGGCAGGAAAAACTCACATGGAGGCGAGATATTAACATTCCTTCCTCCTGGAGAGAAGAGGGTGGGATTGGGCTTCATTTTGGGTTCAGCGAGTGGCCACATTATTAGGAAACGCGGGGCCGAATCGTAATAAATGAACCAACCCATTTCAAACACCCAGCACTTCTGAAAAGACAGACTTTGGATCTATGTTATCTAACGGTCAGTGTGACTCTCCCTAGTTAAGAAAAAATATTATTACAGAAAACTATGTCCCTTTCAGCTATAACCAAACCAACCCCATTTTATCAAAGTGTAGAACAGGGTCCTCGTGAGGTCTCCTTACCCACCTTCAGACAGGAAGCAGGACAGCTCATCTCAGACCTTCGCATGGGCCTTCAGAACTTTACCACAGGTCGCTTTTATTGTTGATAGAATTCATACAAATGGGATGTGACTCAAGTTAGAGCTAAGCTATAAAAAGTATTTAATGAAAAGCAGAATGTTTTGAATATGAACGAATGTTTTTAGACAAGGAGTGTCACAACAGTCACCAAAATACTTTAAATTTGTTTTCATCCAACTATAAAAGATGCAAAACACCCTCTAATATTCTTTAACTTAAAAGAACACTAGGCTGGGCGCGGTGGCTCATGCCTGTAATCCCAGCACTTTGCGAGGCCGAGGTGGGTGGATCATGAGGTCAGGAGATCGAGACCATCCTGGTCAACACGGTGAAATCCCATCTCTACTAAAAATACAAAGAAAATTAGCCGGGTGAGGTGGCGGGCGCCTGTAGTCCCAGCTACTCGGGAGGCTGAGGCAGGAGAATAGCGTGAACCCGGGAGGTGGAGCTTGCAGTGAGCTGAGATCCGGCCACTGCACTCCAGCCTGGGCGACAGAGCGAGATTCTGTCTCAAAAAAAAAAAAAAAAAAAAAAAAAAAGAATATTAAAGGATGTTTATGGTAGTTTCTTTTTTTTTTTTTTTTTTTTTTTTGAGACGGAGTCTCGCGCTGTCACCCAGGCTGGAGTGCAGTGGCCGGATCTCAGCTCACTGCAAGCTCCGCCTCCTGGGTTCACGCCATTCTCCTGCCTCCGCCTCCCGAGTAGCTGGGACTACAGGCGTCCGCCACCTCGGCCGGCTAGTTTTTTGTATTTTTTTAGTAGAGACGGGGTTTCACCGTGTTAACCAGGATGGTCTCGATCTCCTGACCTCGTGATCCGCCCGTCTCGGCCTCCCAAAGTGCTGGGATTACAGGCTTGAGCCACCGCGCCCGGCCTGTTTATGGTAGTTTCAAAAACCAATTTGTCTAAACACATTTCAGAAGCAAGTTGAAACAGACATTCTACCAATTTATAAAGAGTTTTCTATTTCAAACCCACAAAAGATAATGAAAACAAGACACAACTCGGGAAAACATCTTCCAAATACACAAGATGATGATGATGACGGACTGCCAACACCTCCTGAGTGCCCACCGCCCATCCCAGGGCAGAACAGGCACTCGCCTCCCCAGGTGCATTTCCTCCCTGCGCCTGTTTATGCCCCTGGCTTTTCGACACCCTGCTGAGGGCCCACGGCCCGCACCTGTTCTAGACACCGTGTGGATTAGCTCATTTCACACCTCACAGTGCTCCAAGACGGGTACTGACTACCACGGCCTATTAACAAATAAGGAAACGGAGGCAGAGCGAGGCGGCCGTGGAGCCGACTCCACCAGCCTGGCCCCGCTAGCCTGGCCCCACACCTGAGTCTCCTTCACTCCTGTGTCTTCTGAGCCCCAAAGCGCTGCAGGAGAAGAGCTGGGACCGCGAGCTGCTCCTGTCCACTGAGACACCCCGCGGGTGAGCCTGTGATTATGCTACTCTCACAGATCTGAACAGGACCCAACAGGACTTAACTCCACAGGCTCTCACATAGGGACATTCCAGAGAGACTCTAAACCCTCAGCCGCTTGCCCCTGAAATACGTCGTAGCTATGAGACTCCCTCAGGACCAAGTCCACCAGCAAGTGGGGCAAAGCCACCCATTCCTGAGCACATTCTAAAGCAGTGGCTCCTGATCCCGGATGCATCTCAGAATCTTCTGGAAAGCTTTTAAGAGCCCAATGCCCATGCTGCACCCCAGACTGATTACATGAGAATATCTTAGGGTTAGACTCAGGCATTGGTTTTATAAAACTCACTGATGATTCTAACATGCGGCAAAGTGGACGCCATTATTTTAGAGAAGCTGTGACTCCTAAAATCCGTAGGAACCTGTCCACCAACTAAAAATGTCTCCTCTGCCAACCTCGACTTTTTCGGCCCCATGCAATAGAGGCGGGCATATTGTTTTCAAGTCTTACACGGAAACTTTAAAGTCAAACTAAAAGCACCCTGATCTATTACCATCAAAGCTGAGAACACAAGCTAATCATTCAACATAAAAACAGAAGGTGAATGAAGAAACCTCAACACATCTTGACCCAGCATCATGAAATTTCAAAATTCAAAACCCCAAAAGAAAAATCTTAAACACTTTGAGAAACAATACCTTTAAAATAACAAGAGTCAGACTGGCGTATGATTTCTTATTAGAAACACAGACACTATGGCTGAACCCGGGAGGCGGAGCTTGCAGTGAGCTGAGATTGCGCCACTGCACTCTAGCCTGGGCCACGAGCGAGACTCTGTCTCAAAAAAAAAAAAAAAAAAGAAACACAGACACTAGGATATAATGAGGCAATCCCTTTAAAATTCTAAGAAAAATTATTTTGCACCTAGAATTCTATACCCAGCCAAACTGTCAACTGAGCATAAAAATATTCTCGAGCAAGAGAAATAAGCAGAAAAAAAAAGGTTGAAAAAATAATGGCTGAAAAATTCTCAAACTACTACAATTTTACTGGAGGAGCTCAAGGGTATATGTAAATATGCAGAAGAAAAAATAGCAAACATAGAGATAGATGGATAAGTCTGAATCTGAAAACGGAGAGAAAGAAGAATGAAGAAAGTGAAGAGCATCTCAGAGGAAGCTGGAATACTATTAACTGTACCAACATATACACAATGCAAGTACCACAAGGAGAGGCAAGAGAAATAAGCAGAAAAAAAGTTTTAAAAAATAATGGCTGAAAAATTCTCAAATTATTGAAAAACATTCATCTACACATCCAGAAAGCTCAACAAACTCCATGTAGGATAAACACAAAAGATTCGCAGCTAAACACATGATTGTAAAAATGCTGAAAGCCAAAGATGAGGACAAAATATTGTGACAAGACAAAATCACTTGTCACTTACAAGAGACCCTCAATAAGATCAACAGCTTACTTCTCACCGGAAACAATGAAGGCCACAGGCAATGGGATAGCACAGACCCACTGTAAAACATCAGAAGTCAAAAATGTGTGGGGGCCTGTGAGCTGTGACTCACTGCCACTGCCCGGCATCATGACAGAACCAGTTTCTACTGAATTTGTATTTGCCTCTGAACCATCATAAAGCTGAAAAATGGTAAGTTAAACTATCGTAAGTTGGGGACCATCTGTATTCACAGTGCTCAAAGAAAAACACTGTCAATTACGAATCCTATACCCAGCAAAGCCATCTTTCAAAAACGAAGAAGCAATTAAGACATTCTAAGATAAACAAAAACTGAGGGAGTTCATTGCAGGGCTGAAATGAAAGGACACTAAACAGGAACTCATAGACAAAGAAGAAATGAAGAACGGTGATAAAGTTTACTACACAGGTAAATATAAAAGATAGTATTATTTTGGTTTGTAGTTTTCCCTACATGCTTTTAAAACAAACACAGAAAACAAGCCGGGTGCTGTGGCTCACGCCTATAATCCCAGCACTTTGGGAGGCCGAGGTGGGTGGATCACTTGAGTCCAGGAATTCGAGACCAGCCTGGGCAACAGAGCAAAACCCCATCTCTACCAAAAATGCAAAACTTACCCAGGTGTGCTGGCATGCACCTGTAGTCCCAGCTACTTGGAGGTTGAGGCACAAGAATTGCTTGAACCCACTGGGTGGAGGTTGTGGTGAGCCAAAATCATGCCACTGCGCTCCAGCCTGGGTGACAGGGTGAGCCCCTGCCCCCTACTGCCACACACACACCAGAAAACAATTATAAATCTACATTCATGAAAATAACTTACGAATTTGTTAATGTTACACAATTGAAGCTAAGTATTAATTCAAACTACATTGTTATAAATTTAAGATGTTCATTGTAATCCTCACAGTAACCACTAAGAAGATCATTTAAAAATATACAGAAAAGGAAATGAGAAGGGAATCAAAATGGCACATTAGAAATAAGCAATTAAACAGAAAAGAAGGCAGTAATACAGGATTGAGGAATAAAAAAGACATAAGACATATAGCAAGCAAATAGCAAAATGACAAAAGTCCTTCCTTGTCAGTAATCACTTTAAATGTAAATGGAGTAAATTCTCCAATTAAAAGGCAAAGACTGGCAGAATAGATCTTAAAAATTATGATCCATCTAAATGCTGTCTATATGAGGAATTCACTTTAGATCCAAAGGCACAAATAGGCTGAAAGTGAAACAAGGGAAAGAGATATTCCACGCAACTAGTAATCAAAGTGTGCTGGCGTGGCTGTACTGATATCAGACAAAATAGACTTCAAGTCAAAAATTATTATAAAAGACAAAGACTATATATTGATAAAAGGGTCAATTGATCAAGAAGATGATGTAACAAGTATAAAACTGTACACATCTGATAAGAGGGTCACAAAATTAAGTAAGGCAAAGATTGACTGAACAGGAGGGAGAAATAGTTCTACTGTAACAGTCAGAGATTCAACATTCTACTTTCAATAATGGATAGAACATCTAGACAGAAGATAATAAAGAAACAGAGAACATGAACAATACTATAAACTAACTAGACTTAAAAGAAATATACAGAATACTCCACTCGACAGCAGCAGAACTCACATTCTCAGGTGCACAGGGTGCATTATCCAGGACAGATGACACGTCAGGCCATAAAATGTACCTTAAACATTTTTTTAAAGATTGAAATTATATGAAGTATCTTCTCTGACCACAGTGAAATGAAACTAGGAATAAATAACAGAAGTAAAACTGAAAAATTCATAAATGAAAGCTAAACAATATACTCTTCAGCAACCCATATATCAAAGAAGAAATCATAAGGCTAATTAGAATATACTCAGAGACAAATGAAAACAAAAACACAACAAACCAAAACTTTCAGGACGTAGAAAAATCAGTGCATAGAAAGGAATTTATAGCTATATATGCCTACATAAAAGGTCTAAAATCAAGAATCTAAAAGTACACCCTAAGAAGCCAGAAAAAGAAAAATAAACTAAACACACAACTAGCAGAAGGAAGAAAATAGTGAAGATTAGAGTGAAAATAAATAAACAATAACAAAGCAATAGCAAATTAACAGAAAAAGTTGATTCTTTGAAGACAGTCAACAAAATTGACAAACCCAACTTGACTAAGAAGAAAAGAAAGACAATTCAAAACGCTGAGATAAAAAGTGAAAGTGGTACATCACTCCCAAACTTAACAGAAGCTAAAAGGATTATGACAGTATGAAGAACTGTATGCCAAAAAATTAGATAACCTAGATGAAATGGACAAATTCCTAGAAACAAACAAACTACCAAAATTGACTCAAGAAGAAATTTTAAAAAATCTGAACACACCTATAACAAATAAAGAGATGGACTCAGTAATTAAAAAAAAAACAACCTCCCAACAAAAAAGCCCAGAGTCAGGTGACTTCACTGATGAATTCTACCAAACGTAGAGAATCACTAACACCAATCCTTCCCAAACTCTTCCAAAAAAACAAGAGGAAGAAACACTTATTCTATGAGGCCAGTATTACTCTGATACCAAAGTCACACAAAGATAACATATGAGTAGGAACCTATAGGCCAATATTCCTTACGAATATATATGCAAAAATCTTGAACAACATATGAGCAAACTGAATCCAGCAGTATACTAGAAAGATTATACACCATGAACAAGAGGGATTTATTCCAATAATGCAAGGACGGTTCAACACAGGATATCAATCAACATAATGTATCATCTTCACAGAATAAAAGGAAAAAACTATATGATCATCTCAAATGGGTGTAGAAAAGGCATTTGACATAATCTGACACCCTTTCATGATTTAAAAATTCAACAAACTAGAATTAAAAGGGAACCTCCTTAGCGTAACAAATGGTATTTATAAAAATCTACAGCTAATATCATACTCAGTGGTGGAAGACTGGAAGCTTTTCCCCTAAAATTGCTTAGGAGAACCTAAGCAAGGATGTCCACTTTCACCACTTCTATTCAGCACTGTCCTGGAAGCACTAGCCAGAGCAATTAAGAAAGAAAAAGGCCAGGAGTTTGAGACCAGCCTGGCCAACACGGAGAAACCCCGTCTCTACTAGAAATACAAAAAAATTAGCTGGTTGTGGTGGTGCACACCTGTAGTCCCAGCTACTCAGGAGGCTGAGGCATGAGAATTGCTTGAACCCAGGAGGCGGAGGTTGCACTGAGCTGAGACTGTGCCACTGCAATCCAGCCTGGACAACAGAGCAAGACTGTGTCTCAAAAAAAAAAAAAAAAAAAAGGAAGGAAAGAAAGAAAAAGAAAGAATCTAAATTGTAAAAGAAGTAGTAAAACTATCTCTAGTCATAGATAACATGATTTTAAATACAGGAAATCATAAAAACCCACAAAGAACAAACTGTTAAGAGTTAATAAAAATTGCAGGATATAAGGTCAACACTAAGAAAAATCAGTTGTTTATCCACTATAAATAAGCAACCTCAAAGGAAATGAAGAAAACAATTCACAAAATTTATCACAAAGCTAAAGTAATCAAAACAATGAGACACTGGTGTAAGGACAGACATACGGACCAACGAGACACTCGTGTAAGGGCAGACATACGGACCAACGAGACACTCGTGTAAGGACAGACATACGGACCAATGAGACACTGGTGTAAGGACAGACATACGGACCAATGAGACACTCGTGTAAGGACAGACATACGGACCAATGAGACACTCGTGTAAGGACAGACATACGGACCAATGAGACACTGGTGTAAGGACAGACATACGGACCACACTGGTGTAAGGACAGACTCGGACCAATGGACACAGACATATGGACCAATGAGACAGTTGTGTAAGGACAGACATACGGACCAATGAGACAGTTGTGTAAGGACAGACATACGGACCAATGAGACACTGGTGTAAGGACAGACAGACAATGGACACTGGTGTAAGGACAGAATAGAACCAATCTGGTGTAAGGACAGACATACGGACCAATGAGACACTGGTGTAAGGACAGACATATGGACCAATGAGACACTCATGTAAGGACAGACATACGGACCAACAGAATAGAATCTGGAGTCTAGGAATGGATCCATACATTGATGGTTAATGGATTTTTGACCCAGACAATTCAGTGGAGAAACAATAGTCTTTTAAATGGTGTTGGAAAAACTGAGTATCTACATACGAAAAGAATGAAGCAGGACCTTTGCCTCACACCATATATAAAAATTAAGTCAAAATGGATCAAAAGGCCTAAATATAAGAGCTACAAGTATAACTCTGGAGAAAACATACGGATAAAATCTTCATGACCTTGATTTAGCTGTGGCTTCTTAGAAATGACACCAAAAGCCACAAAAGAAATAATAGATAAATGAGATTTTTGTCTTCATCAAAATCATAAGTCTTTTGTGCATCAAAGAACATTCTCGAGAGGGTGAAAAGATAACCCAAAGAATGGGGAAAAAATTGCAAATTATATATAATAAAGCTCCAGTATCCAGAACATATAAGGAGCTCTTACAATTCAACAATGAAAACACATATAGCTCAATTCTTAAAATGGCCAAAATACTTGAATAAACATTTCTTCAAGGAAGATATACATACATACATACATACATTTATTTACTTATTTATTATTTTTTGAGATGGAGTTTTGCTCTTGTTGCCAGACTGGAGTCCAATGGCACGATCTCAGCTCACAGCAACCTCTGCGTCCTGGGTTCAAGCAATTCTCCTGCCTCAACCTCCCAAGTAGCTGGGATTACAGGCAGGGGCCATTATGCCAAGCTAATTTTTGTATTTTTAGTAGAGACGGGGTTTCACCATATTGGGCAGCCTGATCTCGAACTCCTGATCTCTGGTGATCCACCCAACTTGGCCTCCCAAAGTGCTGGGATAACAGGCATGACCCACCAAACCCTGCCCATTTATTTTTTATTATTTATTTTGAGATGGAGTCTCACTCTGTCACCCAGGCTGGAGTGCAATGGCGCTATCTTGGCTCACTGCAACCTCCGCCTCCCGGGTTCAAGCGATTCTCTTGCCTCAGCCTCCTGAGTAGCTGGGATTACAGGTGCCCACCACCACGCCTGGCTAACTTTTGTATTTTTAGTAGAGACAGGGGTTTCACCATGTTGGCCAGGCTGGTCTCAAACTCCTGACCTCAGGTGATCCACCCGCCTCAGCCTCCCAAAGTGCCGAATTACATGCGTGAGTCACCACACACCTGGTCCAAGAAAGATATATAAATGGCCAACAAGCACATGAAAAGAGGTACAACATCTTTAGTCAACAAGGAAATTCAAATTGAAACCACAATGAGATGCCACTTCACACCCACCAGCATGGCTATAATTTAAAAAACAGAAAATAACAAGTGTTGATGAGGATAAGTAGAAATTGGAACGTTCATACATTGCTGGTAGGAACGTAAAACGCACCCACTGTGGAAAAGTTTGGCAGCTTCAGCATGTTAAACACAGAATTACTGTGTGAGCCAGAAATTCTACACCAAGGAATATACCCAAAGGATTTGAAAACCAGGGTTCAAACAACAGCCGTACACAAAGGTTCATACGGTCACCATTCGCAGCAGCAAACAGTAGAACAACCCAAATGTCCGTTGCCTGACAAATGGACACACAAAACCTGGCACACACGTACAACTGAATATTATCCTCCCATAAAAAGGAATGGAGCACTGATACATGCCACAGCACAGAGGAATGTTAAAACATTATGCTAGGGCCGGGCGCGGTGGCTCACGCCTGTAATCCCAGCACTTTGGGAGGCCGAGACGGGCGGATCACGAGGTCAGGAGATCGAGACCATCCTTGTGAACACGGTGAAACCCCGTCTCTACTAAAAATACAAAAAATTAGCCGGGCATGGTGGCAGGTGCCTATAGTCCCACCTACTCGGGAGGCTGAGGGAGGAGAATGGCGTGAACCCGGGAGGCGGAGCTTGCAGTGAGCTGAGATCGCGCCCCTGCACTCCAGCCTGGGCAACAGAGCGAGACTCCGTCTCCAAAAAAAAAATTTTTTTGCTAAATGAAGCCAGTTACAAAAGAGCACGTGTAACCTTACTCCATTCATATGAAATGTCCAGAATAGGCAAATCCACAGAGACAGAAAGCAGACGAGTGGTCGCTAGGGATAGAAGAACCCGCGTGCCACTGCAGAATACCACAGACTGGGTGGCAGAAGGAGTTTTTCACAGTTGTGGAGGCTGGGAAATCCCAGAGTAATCCTCCAGCAGAGTCAGTGTCTGGTGAGGGCCACTTCCTGGCTCACACAGGTGCCTTCTCCCTGTGTTCTTACAGAGCTCTGTGGGGCCTCTTTTATAAGGGCACTAATCTCATTCATGAGGCCCCACCCTCATGTCCTAATCACCTCCCAAAGTTCCCACCTAACATCATTCTAATACTATCACCCCGGGGGTTTCAAATATGAATTTGGGGGGAGGTGGACACAGACAGTCAGATCATAGTGATAAATCCCTACCTAACAAGAAGAAATTTTATGTCTACTAGGTTCTTTCTTTCCTTTCTTTCTTTTCTCTTTGTCTTTCTTTGTCTTTCTCTCCTTCCTTCCTTCCTTCCTTCTTTCCTTCCTTCCTTCCTCTTTCTTCTCTTTCTCTCTCTCTCTTTTTTTGAGATGGAGTCTTGCTCTGTCACCCAGGCTGGAGTGCAGTGGCATGATCTTGGTTCACTGCAACATCTGCCTTCTGGGTTCAAGCAATTCTCCTGCCTCAGCCTCCCAAATAGCTGTGATTACAGGCATGTGCCACTACAACTGGCTAATTTTTGTATTTTTTGGTAAAGATGGGGTTTCCCCATGTTGTCCAGGCTGGTCTTGAACGCCTGACCTCAAGTGATCTGCCTGCCTTGGCCTCCCAAAGTGCTGGGATTAGAGTTGTGAGCCACCACGCCTGGCCTCTACTAGGTTCTTAATAAGTGGTAGACCCAGTTACCACCAGGATACTTTTTGTCAGTATTTGAACAACACCAAACTGTTTCAGTATGTAAGCTGATAAGAAACCACGAATTATAGTCTAATAATCTAAGCATGTTTACTTACCGCCTCGGGGAGAAAGAGAATCGTGCCCCCCAACGATCACGTGGACACCAGAATCTTCCAGTTTCACTCTCCATTTTTCAATGATAGCCCCAGACTTGTCCTGAAAGCAGAACGCTGGCGGGTCAGGAAACTGCCCTCAGAAGAGTCAACCGTTGCTGACACTGGGGCTGAGTCACCCGATAGGAAGTTGATACAAACCTTACTGGCATCATTGAAAACAGACAGCTCCATCGTGCCTTCAAAGTCCTGCTGCAAAACAGACCTCAAACATTCATCCAGCCATGGTTCAGCATTGTGGACTGGGAGGATAATAGACTGGAATTTAAAAAAATGGATTAATAGAAGTGTGTAAACTTAGTTCCCTTTCCATGGCTCTAATTTACCTCCCCTTCACCATCCGCACATATGCCGTGACAAACAAAAGGTGTCCACCCCTTCTCTCCAGGCTCTTAACATGCTCATAAGATTTTCTATGCCTTAGCTTTCCCTGAACTGCCTTCCATATGCTTTTGAAAGGGGGAAAAAAAAACTGAAAGGACTTTGGGAGGCCGAGGCGGGCGGATCACGAGGTCAGGAGATCGAGACCATCCTGCCTAACACAGTGAAACCCCATCTCTACTAAAAATACAAAAAATTAGCCAGGCATGGTGGCGGCGCCTGTAGTCCCAGCTACTCGGGAAGCTGAGGTGGGAAAATGGCGTGATCCTGGAAGGTGGAGGCTGCAGTGAGCTGAGATCACGCCACTGCACTCCAGCCTGGGCGACAGAGCGAGACTCTGTCTCAAAAACAACAACAACAACAACAACAAAAAACAAACAAAAACAAAAACAAAAAAACTGAAAGGCATCAAACTGTTCCCAATTCAATGGTAAATCATAAGTTTTCCAATGACTGATCAGAAACATCATTTTGGTTGAAACAAGTATCTGGGTATCTTCCAACCCACTGATGGAAATAACTGGTTGGTCATTTTCTAGGTGGAATAAGCATTTCAGCAAACCATGTTAGAAAATCTGCAACAAAGTAACCCCTTTAAGTAACCCCTGGCTCACAAAAAACAATGTTTCAACAAAGTATCGGGCAGGCAGCGTTCAGAGAACCCAGCTGAGCAAATGGGAGTCCTGAGGTCCATCTCTGGATTCCTCTGTTCTACCTTCGTTTCGAGCTGACTTGGCATTAGCATTGTCCTTTTCTCATGAAGCCCAAAACCAAAACTTATAAAGTGGGATGGAGTAAAACCAGTGAAACCCAATGCCAGCAAAACAACTGACTTAACAGGAGTTAAGTCTTAATTTTATACATTATAACATTAAGTGATACAGAGCAATACTCAGATATTAGTCTGTCCTCACCCTTAATTTACATCCAAAAAAGAAAAGTTGAAATTGTGTTGAAAACACAATTTAGTCAAGTTCTTTATAAATGAAACCTCACTCTATCCCTTCCTGGACTTAGGTTTATATGAATAAAGCAAGTTCTGGCCGGGCGCGGTAGCTCACACCTGTAATCCCAGCACTTTGGGGGTCTAAGGCAGGTGGATCATCTGAGGTCAGGAGTTCAAGACCAGCCTGACCAACATGGAGAAACCCCATCTCTACTAAAAATACAAAATTACTCTGGTATGGTGGCGCATGCCTGTAATCCCGGCTACTCAGGAGGCTGAGGCAGGACAAATGCTTGAACCCGGGAGGCAGAGGTTGCGGTGAGCCGAGAGCGTGCCACAGCACTCCAGCCTGGGCAACGAGAGTGCAACTCTGTTAAAAAAATAAATAAATAAATAAAACGAGTTCCCTAATTTATTTATTTATTTATTTATTTTATTTTATTTTATTTTTTTTGAGACGGAGTCTCGCTCTGTTGCCCAGGCTGGAGTGCAGTGGCGCGATCTCGGCTCACTGCAAGCTCCGCCTCCCGGGTTCCCGCCATTCTCCTGCCTCAGCCTCCCGAGTAGCTGGGACTACAGGCGCCCACAACCGCGCCCGGCTAATTTTTTGTATTTTTAGTAGAGACGGGGTTTCACCGTGGTCTCGATCTCCTGACCTTGTGATCCGCCCGCCTCGGCCTCCCAAAGTGCTGGGATTACAGGCGTGAGCCACTGCGCCCGGCCCGAGTTCCCTAATTTATTTACAAATTTATCTTAGTTTGGATTTACTTAAAGGAAAAGAAGGAAATAATTTTTCTCAAGATCTACAAAAGATAATGTTTCTATCCAAGATAGATCTTGATTAATCTGTCCCCAATTTTAGTAAGACTGGAATAAACAAGAAAAGAACAAAGGCTGGAATTAAAAAAAAAAAAAAAGAAAGAAACATGCTGAGCCTTTGGGCGACTGCTGATCCTACACCTCTGTGGTTGTTCACTGTTATCAGTCTATTGGCTGGGTCTGAACCCCGAGGGCCTCTGCTCCTGACTCTCCCGGCCGCATGGGGAAGGTGTCTGGGGCTTGTGGGCAGGTTTTCAGGGCAGGTGTTGGGGTAAGTGCTGGGCACGCAGGCAGGTGTGTGGGCACTGAGCAGGTTGCGGGTAGGTGTGTGGGATATGCAGGCAGGTACGCAGGGCAGGTGCATAGGCAGGTGTAGGGCACGGGCATGTATGCAGGACACAGAGCAGATGTGTGAAGCAGCGGTGCAGGCACAAGACGGGTATACGGGGCATGGGCAAGTGTGCCGGGAATGTGTGAGGGCAGATGTGTGGGGGTTGTGTGGGCACACGGACAGATGTGCAGACAGGTGTGTGCGGATGGGGAGGTGTGCGGGTGCGGACAGTGTACAGGGTGTGGGGCAAGTCTGCAGATCAGATGTGTGGAGCGCAGGACAGGTGTGCAGACCAGGTGAGTCGGGTGCGGAGGCGAGGCAGGTGCGCGGGGCACGAGTGTGGGGTGTGGGGCAGGTGTGCAGGCTTGGGGCAGGTGCGCGGGGGCGGGGCAGGTGCGCGGCGGGAGCGAGGCGGGAGCGAGGCGGGAGCGAGGCAGGTGTGCGGGCGCGGGGAAGGAGCGCGGCGCAGGCGGGCGGGGACGAGGCAGGTGGGCCGTCCGTCCACCCCACGACCAGGTGAGGGCGAAGGCGAACGAGGAACTGCCTGAGCTCCTAGCCCCCAAGCTTCAAAATCAGAACGAGGAAGGTCGGTGAGGAGGCAGCGTTCTCGGGACTGGGAGCAGGAAGCGCAGCCCGAGCTGCAGATCTCGGCCGCGCCCCGTGGGCTCCAATCCCGAGCGCCCCCGCACGCGCAGCCGCGCTCGCCCGCAGGGCCGAAGGGCTGCTCAGGGTGGAGGCTCCGGAGGCGAGCCCGAGGGGGGGTGCGGGGCTGCGGAGCCCGGAACGGGAGCGGGCTGGCGGGCGGGGTGAGGGGACGCGAGGACCCAGGCTGAGCGGCGGGGCGCCCTCCCCGCTGGCACCTACCACGTGGGCCTGCATGGCCGGGAGCTCCTCGGACGCCCCGCCCACGCCGCCGCGCTCGTCCCGCCGCTTCGGCCTACGGCGCCTGCGCGGGCGGCACCAGGAGGTGGGGCTGAGACCAGGCAGCTTCCGATTGGTGCAGAGCGGCGTCCATCGGCGTGAGCCTGCCCGCCGGGGCGTGGAAGGGGCGGGGCTGCGTGGGGCGGGGCCGGGAGGTCACGATCTCCGCCTTCCGCCCTGGGCCACGCCCCGGCCCGGGTCACCTCTGGCGCGGCCTCCTCGGCCCCTGGAAGCCTCCTGCCGGCCCCTGGGGCGTGCGTCCCGATCTCTGGTCCCCCAGTAGACGCCGCCGCGGGGAAGGCGGGGCTGTGCGAGGGCGCCGCGCTGCAAACCCCAGCCAGGCGGCCTGGAGGTTGCTGTAAAGCCTCAAACGAGGCTGATGTGTAAAAGAGTCTTTGCATTTCACCCGGGCTGTGCCACCTGACCGGGAAGGACGAGGGGAGTGGGGAGAGCAGGGCGTGCAGGACACGCGACGGCCCCGGGACGGGGGTGAGGGGTGAGGCCCTGACCCCACTGTGAGGTCCTCCAGGAGGAGGGGTGCCCAGGAGTGAGGCCCTGACCCCACTATGAGATCCTCCAGGAGGAGGGGTGCCCGGGGTGAGTTCCTGACCCCACTGGGAGATCCCCCAGGAGAAGTGCCCAGGGCTGAGGCCTTGACCCCACTGAGATGTCCCCCCAGGAGGAGGGGTGCCCGGGGTTAACTCCCCTAGGAGGAGGGGTACCCAGGAGTGAGGCTCTGACCCCACCAGGAGGCCCCCCAGGAGGAGGGGTGCCCAGGAGTGAGGCCCTGACCCCACCGGGAGGTCCCGCAGGAGGAAGGGGTGCCCGAGGAAAGACATGACGCCAGTGGCTCCCGGTACCCTCCACCTTTGCCCTCATTTCCGCCTCCCCATGCAGCCTTGGGAACTGCAGGGCTGGGAACCCGGAGAAGGCGGCTGGAATCTGGAGGAGCCTGGAGGTGGCCTTCCCTGCCGGGAACACAGGCCAGGCCCCATCTGTATCTAACCTTGTACTGGAGGAGCGCAGAGCGGATATCTCCAGATCCGAGTCCTGAACGCGCGGCCGGGAACCCCAGCAGTCCTGAACTTGTCAGGGGAGCGGCCTGCCGTGAGAGGTCTCCCAGGCGGCTGTA
Organism: Macaca thibetana thibetana; assembly: GCF_024542745.1. Classification (NCBI taxonomy): domain Eukaryota; kingdom Metazoa; phylum Chordata; class Mammalia; order Primates; family Cercopithecidae; genus Macaca; species Macaca thibetana. Next base: position 56,620,478 of record NC_065593.1, on the reverse strand, counting down.
AGGCCTCTGGAACCTCCCTGCTCGGAGGAGGTTGACTGGGGACAGGGCCGTGGAGGTCAGTGAAAGGGACTGCTGCCATTAGCCCTGTGCTGTCTGCACACAGAGATTAAGCCCACTTGTGATTTGTTCCAGCTGATCTGAAGTAATGAGTAATTCACAATTAATGAGCATGGCTGTACACAGCCCTTCCTGGACAAATCCTCGACTGTGTAAAACTAAGATTGAATGCAAACCATTCTGTCAATTAACCGTTACAACAAAGCCAAACTTCTGTTAAGCATCACTTCGTAGATGATTTTTTTTCCTTAAATTGCCTCCTTGTCTGCAAAGCCTGTTTTGCAAGTGGAATGCTTAAGTCACATGAGTGGAAATGCAGCCTTATTTACAGTTTAGCAAAAGCAACCTGAGAATTTGCTTCCAAGGACCTCATGTTCTCCAGAGGTCGGAGTACGAGGAATCACTTCATTGGAAAGGACTTGGTAAAGAGTAGCCGTGTAGCTGCCAGAATGCACTGTAGACTCATGATAAGGTGGTGAGGGCCAGGGGTGAGGGGCCACAGTTGGCTTCTGCACCTCCAAGCACATGGTATCCAGAACTGGGCTTGCCTCCCACCTTCCTTCCTGCACATTTCCTGCTGCCAGAAATTTGCTTTTCACTGACTTCCCCCTAATTCAAATTTGATTAGAATCTCCTCTTTGGGAACATTCAAAGTGCCAAGGTGCATTTCAGAAATGCAAGGTTGCAGGGGCGGGGTCCTGAAATCCAAGGGTGGTGGGGCCCGAGATCACTGCCCTGGCAGTAGGAAGATCCTTGGGGAGAGGCCGGCAGAGGGCCTGGACCGAAGGCACTGACACCCTGGAGAGGCACAGGACGGGGGGCCTGGGACCTCAGAGCTGGCTGGGTTGAGGTAGTGTGGTCTTCATTCAGAGGGAAGTGAGGTGGTGAGGAAAGATGAACAGCGTCATGTGGGCAGCAGCGGAGGAAGTGACGCAAGACACCCCACAGCTTTGGGTTCACTGAGTGGGCAGTTATATTTATTTATTTTATTTTATTTTTGTAGAGATGGGGTCTCGCTGTTGCCCAGACTGGTCTCGAGCTCTTGGCCTCCCAGACTGCTGGGATTACCAGTGAGAGCCATTGCAGATGACCAGTTTTCCTTATTTTTAATTGTTTATGCAAAAGTTTTGGTGAATACTGGCTATATGGAGAGGCCTCAGTGCCAACTGCCAGGGGCCTGGAGTAGGTGCAGTGGTCTCAATGTGTGTGTCCCCCCAAACAATATGTTGACACGTAACCCCCAAGGTGATGTGGTTGGGAGATGGAGCTTTAAGCAGGTGACTGGGCTGTGAGGGCTCTCTCCTCTCAAGATGGATGGGTGCCCTTCTGTCCCTTCCTCCATGTGAGGACCCATAGAAGGTGCCATCTCTGGGGAACAGGTTGTCACCAAACGCCAGATCTGCTGACGCCTGGATCCTGGACTTGTTGGCCTCCAGAACTGTGTGCAGCACATTTCTGTTGTTTATTCATCACATGGTCTGAGGTATTTTGTTACAGCAGCACAAATGGACCAAGACCCCAGGTCTCCAAATCGAAGAACTGCACAGCAGCCCCTCAGTGCTGGTGGGAGGCAGAGATTCCCTGCAGGTCTGCACAGATGGTGTTAGACTTGGGGGACACTGGGTCCCCAGTAAGAATGATTCTGCTGTGAATGCAGCTAGTGAGGGCTGAGTTCGAGCTTGAAAGACAAGAGCCAGACGGGTTCCTGAGACAGCCTGATCCCCAAGACCTTCGTGTGCCCAAGTCTCCAGGGGGATGAACCTCAACAGACCTGGTTCGACCTCCCTCAGGCAGTGGGTGCCGCCTGGAGGTCGGGGTCGCTTGAGACCGTACGAGACTCTGCGCGTGGTGACCACATCACCCCATAATAAAGCAGCCCACGAGGGCATCCGGGCTGTTCAGCCGTGTGCACTGAGGTCATCTTTTCTACTCTGTCTCAGGTATTTAAAGGCTGACCATGACTCACCATGTGGATTTAATGGCTCATTGAGGAGTTGCAGCCCATGCTTTTTAAAAAGGTAATCTACAAAAAATAAATGAAAAGGTCTCCAGGACAGTAGACCAAGTGCGGATGTGGTCCCTCGAGTTCCGTTTCGCCCGCATTCCTAGGATTCAGACCCGTTGGGGATTCAAATTGCACAGGAAAACCCTATATCGGTTCAGGGGGATGGTGGTGAATTGGGGGTGGGTGTACCGGACCGGAGCTCCGGGGGCTACAGAAGGAAGGTCAAGCCTGTGAATTGCAGAGCCTGGACAGAGAAGTCGAGGTGATGGCATTCTGCAGATCCCTGAAATTCTGTGACATGAAGGGACAGCCCCATGTGGCCCCTTGGAAGGACCAAGGCCCTGCCCAGCGCCTTGCACAAGGTGGCAATCGGTGTTGGCTCCACCAACCCGCACCCTCAGGCCTTCTGGAAAGAGAAGGAGATCCGACTGACTGAGCCCCTCCAAACTTCCAAGCACTGCAGATACCTCGTTCAAGCCCAGTGCTGCATGACTGACCCAAAGCCAGAGTCTGCATTCCTTCCCCGGCCTGCAGGAAGGGATGAGGCTCCTGTCACAAGAAGCGTTCCGTCATCAGCCAGGCACATGCTGGCTGTGGATTCTAGGGGAGCATCAAGTACCAGGGACAATGTTTGCTTGGGTTCCCCCGTCCCGCCCGAGCCCAGAACACGGAGCCAGAGTCGGGGGCTTGTACATGGAGCGTTTCATGCCCAGGAGGCTGGGGCAGGGGCCGGGAAGGAGCGAGCGGGCCAGGACCAGCGCACTGTGCTGAGGGTCGCATTGAGGGCTGGACCCTGGACCTCCACAAGCCTGGAGAATGTTCCCTCTGGGCAGCGAGGGGCCTCTGCTTGTTGTCAGCTGGAGCTGCTCCTTGGGGCATTTACTCCCCTGGCCCTGGGGTGGTGACTACAGGATCCCACAGGTGTCCCGAGGCCTGAGGCTCTTCTCACAGCGGAGGCCGCTCTGCAGGAACTGGAGTTAGGACCCGGAGGGTGGGACGCGCTGACTCAGAGGAGCCGGCTGTCGGGCCGGCAGGAGGAGGAGATGTGCAATGAGACGGAGCCTCACCTCCAGGGACGGCCCCGCGAGCCGGAGCTGCCCTGCTGCACACTCAGCACTCGAGGCGGGCTCGGAGGTGATCTAAGCCCACAGCTGTCCAAGTCTGGAGAGAATCCGCGGTGGGTGGCAGGTGCCTGCGGACGCTGAATGTGCAGCCCCAGTCACGCTCAATGCGGGGGCACCTGTGTTAGCCGCTGCATGGACAGGAAAGGCCTGTGCTGAACAATGTTCCGTGTTCAATTAGACACTTTCCTAAACAGGAGTGGAAGGTGTCTCGTGGGGGCTCCAAGCGAGATTTATGGAACTCACTCTCATGAGATATGCAACGTTTTTCACACGTGGGAGAAAGGTCTGGGATCGACTGGTGCCTGAGAGAATGCTGAGGATAAATGGGAAGCAGGACATTCCAGGGCACCTTTGCGTCTTGCATGAGACCTTGTGAGGGCCCCGTAGTGCCCCTGACGTCACTGTCAAAGCTGGAGCTGCCCCCGCATCCGCCTTGGCCTCCCTCGGGCGTCCTCCCCAGATGGCCCTGTCAGCTCACATGGAAGACAGCTGCTGAGAAGCAGGTGGCTGAGAAGCAGGTGTGATGCCAGGCCGTGGGAGAAGCCGCATCTGGACAGTGCGTGAAGCCAGTCCAGGGGCCACACTGGGACCTGCTCTCAGCTCTGCCACGTCCTGGGCAGGTGGCCCTGGCATGCCAGCCGCGGTGTCCGCAGAGGCATCCATTCCTCATGGCAAAGTGGAGGCAAAAGTCAAGTTGGCCGATGCAGGCGAGACGCCTGGCCGACCTGGGGAACCGCACCACCGCTCCCCACATTGTGCTGCTGACTGAGGGGTGCTCAGTGCCACGGCTTCACACAGTCAGTGCACAGACATGACCGCCGGCCTGAGAAGCCGCCGCGTGCACCTGGCCCACCAAGTCGGCAGGGAGGCAGGGGTGGTGTTGGCGCGGATCACCGAAGGAGCTGGCTGCCCAGCCGTCCCCGTGACTGGATGGAGTCCAAACGTTCCTGTGCATCCTCTCTGGGATGGGCTCGGTGCCAGGGCCCAGGGTAGTTTTCAAATTGCAGGTCGTGGCTGTTATACCGGGGTCATGGGGTCAGTACACTGGGCTCTAACTGGCAATTCCTAAAAATAAAATCTGAGTCTGTCTCGTATAGTTAGAGCTGCGTTGATTTGTAAAGCTTGTGTTGGTTTTGCACGTTCTATGCCAGAGTGCGCTGGACCCAGATAGAAAGCGCATTTCTCGCTGTGGTGCCTGCCACAGTCTGGAGGGAAAGACCAGTCCGTGGTTCTCATGTGGGGTGGCGGGTGCTGTCTACACAGGGAGTCCTAAGAGCCCACGTGGGACATGAGAGGGGCCGGAGAGGCTGGGGCAGGGGAGCCCGGGCCAGGCCCTGAGAACAAATATGGGTTATTCAGCTACTAAAGGTGCAGGGCTCAGCCCAAAGTCCCTGGTGACCCAAAGAGGACGGTGTGAGTCTGACGTGGAAGGTGGGGCTCACAGCAGGCTGCTGGGGCACCATTGCTGGGGGAAGGCCCTGTCCCCAGCGCACACGTAGACGGCCCTTCAGAACCTGCGCAGCAGACAGTGTGGCCAATGCAGCTGCACCCCGGCCTGGTCCCCTGTGCCGTGCCCAGCAAGGAAGATGCCGCTGCCCAGCCCATCCATGCACCCTCCGGAGGCTGTCAGCTGCCCAAGACCCACACTGGCTCTTGCAGGCTAGAGGAGAGTTCAGTGGCCGTTTGACGGGTCCTGTCCCCGTGGAAACACCGACTTTGGGTACCAAAAGCCTGAATGTACAAATTCACAGAGCATGACCTGCCTGGTGCCAGTGGGTCTTTGCATTTTTCTGGTGCCCTCTGAACTCTTAGGCCCCTGTTCTGGCGGACTTGGCCCGGGCACCCCCAGGTAGGAGGCACAACCCTGATGCCAATGCCCGAAACCTGCTCCACACACCTGAGGTACCTCCTGGGCATCCCACACCAGGACAGGCCTGGAGGCTTCCAGCCACCGCCACCTGGCACACCCAGCACCTGCAGATCCACCACCTTAAAACCCACCTCTACTGCCCCGTGCCACGGTCCCTGCGGGGCCAGGCCTGCCTGGCACATCCACCTCTGGGTCTCCCTGCCTCACCGTCTTGCGTATCCACAATGAACAGGGCCATCTTTCCAAAATGCAGATCTGGCCGGGTGCGGAGGCTCACGCTTATAATCCCAGCACTTTGGGAAGCCGAGGCAGGTGGATCACATGAAGTTAGGAGTTCGAGACCAGCCTGGCCAACATGGTAAAAACCCCGTCTCTACTAAATATATAAAACTTAGCGGGATATGGTGGCACATGCCTGTAATCCCAGCTTCTTGGGAGGCTGAGGCACGATAATTGCTTGAGCCTGGGAGGCAGAAGTTGCAATGAGCCGAGATCTCACCACTGCACTCCAGCCTGGGCAACACAGCAAGACTCTGTCTCAAAAACAAACAAAATGCAGATTGAATCCAGGCTCAGCTGGTGACAGCTGTCCGTGTCCCCACACTTTCAGGACAGCGTGGCTGCCCTTTTGTGGGTGGTTCCAGCCACCCAGTCCCTGTCCTTCTCAACACCCCCTCATTTAGGTAGGACCCTAAAGTGAATTCCTACTTGTCCTTCAAAGCCAGGCTCCAGCATCACCTCTTCCGGGGATCTTTTGTGACTTGCTGGTCGGTTTCAGAAGCCTCTGGTGGCCCCATGAGGAGAAGACTGTTCTGCTCATCGCTGGCACACGGCAGGTGCTCGTAAGTGTCGTTGAATGACGAAATGTCTCATAATATCCTTCATAAACAAGGGCCTGGTGGGGGTTTGTAAACGGGTCTCTCATAAGTTTAATTGGTGAGACTCTGTTGTATCAGACAATGAAGTGTTAAAAGCTGCAATTCAAAAAAGTAAAATATTGACATGCAAATATAAAATGAACACACGCTGATATGGTTTGGATCTGTGCCATCCCCTTGGTGCTGTCCTGTGACGGTTCTCTCGGGATCTGGTTTAAACGTGTGTGGCACCTTCCGCCTCGCTTTTCCTCCTCCTGTCGTGTGAGACACTTGCGTCTGCTTTGCCTGAGCCAATTTAACCTCTTTTCTTTATAAATTACCCAGACTCAGGTATTTCTTGATAGCGATGCCAGAATGGACTAATACACGTGTTATGTCAAAGGTTTTCTTTAACTTATTAATTCATGGGGGGAGCAGGAAGATATCAAAACTGGTTCAAAGGAAAATCCACAGGTTTAGGCAATCGGGCTGAAATGAACTTGCTAACACAGTCGTCCCCGGTATCCCCGACTGGAGTTGTCTGTACTCCACCCCGGAAAACAGGTGAGTACAGCACAATTAGATATTTTGAGAGAGAGGGAGATACCACGGTCACATAATTTTTATTACCATGGATTGTTATAATTACTCTGTTTATGATGGGTGATTGTTAATCTCTTACTGTGCCCATTTTACAAATTAAACTTTATCAAAGGGATGTGCATATAGGACAAAACAGTCTCTACAGGGTTCGATACTATCCAAGGTTTCAGGCATCCGCTGGGGTGCCTGGAACGTGTCCCCCAAGTCATCACCAAACCAGCCAACATCCACAGGGCCTGAAACCTCCCCTTCGGATCCTCTCTTCCACTGGTGGAAATTCGCAGCGTCTCCACTAACGAGTTTCTTTGCACCTCTGTGGGCTCCTGTGTGTGGCCATCGCCTTCCGGGTGTTCAGGGAGCTTGTCTCACAGCTCTGTTAAAGATGAGGAAGGTGCTGACCACTGCAGCACCAGAGGACCTGGGGGATCGCCTGGCCCTCCACCGAAAGGATGCCCAGAAGCCTCCTCACCCGTGTTAATATCTTCTCCACATTTTCCTGAGGAAGCCTCAGACACTCACAGCATCGTTGGGCACAACTGGGTCTGGCGGCAGAAGGCCCGGGGGTGCATGGCCCGCTCCTGAGGCAGGTGTGCGGGGCTGGGGAAAGGCAGAGCATAAGGGTGGGCTCTGGCCGTGGGACCCACCCAGCGGTCTCCCCTCTGGGGCGGGGAGGTGCAGCGAGAGCATGGGGAAGGCAGGGAGCGGAGCCTAACGGTCACCCTGGGAGGAACCATCAGCCCACAGCCGTACACCAGGCTTCCTGTTGGCCCTGGGCAGTGCCGCTGCCCCCTCCACAGGCCACCAGGGCCATAAAGGCAGGTGGGACCCGCACCCGCTGACGGGGAACTGTGCCAGCAGCCGCCCGGAAACCCGTGGCCTATACGGTATTCTGTGCTGGGGAGAGTCAGCACCCGGCCCCCAGCGGCTTCCCCGAACCCACTGTCTGAGGCTGTGTCAAAGGTTGCCCGGTGTCTCCTGGAAGACGCTGCTCCCCGATCCCTTGCTCCTGCCCACCTTGCTGGGCCAGGAATGTAAGCCCCAACGCCTGTTCCCGGGGTCGTTTCTTAGGGGTGTGTGCACGGTGACCGATGCCCGTCTCTGGGACGAAGAGCTGGCACACTGTCTGCCTGCTGGACAGCAACGGCTTCCCAGAGCTGAGGGCCTCTCCTGTGGGCAGCCCCCTGCATGGGCAGCATCTGTCTGAGCCCCCGCACCTCGCCGCTGGGGAAGGGGCTTGGGAGCCCACTCAAGCGTGCTGACCCTCTGGTTCTGCTTCTGCCGCGAGTGATAAGATCCTCTGTCTCTGGCCCCAGCCGTCTGGTGCCTCCTGCCAGCACCCCAGAAACAGGCAGGCCTGTTAGCCTGGAAGTAAAATCTCAGGCCCCTGCACGGTTCAGACGGCGTCCAGCACAGTCGGGGCTGGGCCCCGTCCTCACAACCGCGGGGCCTGGGGTACCCCGACCAACTCCTGACTCCCAGGACCTGGCTCTGGGGCCATCCAGCCCGAGTTGTCCTACGCTACGAGAGGCAACCTGGCGGCCCAGCTTGTGAAGCTCGAGCTCATGCACGGACACACTGTCCCCCTTCGTGCCGTAGGGCTGTCCCTGGCACCTGCCTGTCCCTTTGCAGGAGGTCCTTCTGCTAAGTGGCCTCCAGCTCCGTCTCTGAACTGACCGCCTGTCGGGGCAGGGACAGGTTCTTCCTGTCTACTGCCAACTCCCCGTGGCTGGCAGAGTCCAGTGAGCACGTGAGCCGGTTACGGCCATGGCGCCAGGATGAGGTGGCTGGGAACGTCCCAAGCAGCAGCTTGAGGAGGGAGACGGTTCCCTAGGATGGGGTGTGGGAGGGTCTCCGACCAAGCTCCTTGAGAAGCAAGGCCTTAGCCTGTCCACCCCTGCAAGGAGGGACGGCAGGCATGGACTCCAGGACAGGCTCCGTGTCCGGGCAGTTCCAGCCCTGTTGTCACATGGCCCATGGCCACACAGCACACAGACCCACACAGAAAGGTCTCCCTCCCTGCTCTCCCCCTCACCCTGGCCCCTAAAGTCCTGCTGTTTATTTGGTTGGTTCTGGAAGGAGCTCCGTGGCTGCGTGGCTTTGCTGTGCACCATGGGGGTGGCGGCCCGCAGAGCCTGGTGCCCAGGAACCGCTGACGGGCTGAAGGAGGAGCGCCTGAGAGAATGCCAGCGCATCGGCCCTTGCAGCAAACGCTTACGACTGACCTCACACCCACATCTGGTTAGATACGGATTCTGTTATTGAAATAACTCGAACTTTCCAAAATGCTTAAGTGAATCTCACAGGTGGGTGTGGAATTGCCAAACGCCAGGTGTGCACTGCTGGTTTGGATTATCTGGCCATTTTGATCTGTGAAGTCAGGTAATAATTCAGGCCCTCCCAGAGTTTCCATCGTCCTGTTCTACGGTCAAGCCGGGGCTGCAAACCAAGTGCGGCCGCTTCCCCACGTGCCCGGCTCCCTCTGGCTCCACACGCCTGTGCGGGCTGCAGAGTGACCCAAATGTCAGGTAATTCCACATAAGCCCACGTTTGGATTTCGGGTTTCTCTTGGAACTGACCATCTGTACTCCGGGCTCACGCTGTTCTGCTGGTACCTGGCGGGGGCTAAGCGGGAGCCGTTCTCTCGCTCCTTCCCGAGGCACGTTGTCCCCCTGGACAAATGGGTGGAATTCTATTAAGGCTGTGAACTTAAGAGATCTCCGGAGCTGAGAGAGGTGCTGGCCGTGCCTCTGGTGCCTTTGAGAGGCTCCTGGCTGCCGTCCGTGCAGGCCCGGCCTCAGACCTGGCTCCATGTTCACCCTGGGAGTGGCCCACCCGTGGAGGGAGGTGCTCCTCACCACAGCACCCAGCCCTGCAGCCCCTGTACCATCTCTCCCCGGGGCAGCTACCTCTGCAGCCAGGTCCAGGCCTGGGGAGCTAGAGGGCACCAAGCCGACCGCAGGTGAGGGGCCCGCGGGCCAGCACAGGTGGGTCAGGTCCTAGCCCGCTTGTCATACAGGTCATGTGGGACTTAGCCTGCTTTCCCCTCTGTTTAATATCTGCACCCCTAAATAGTGCAGATGCCAAGAGGGAGGGATTGGAGACTGGGAGATCCATGGAGGATTCAGGGGGCAGCTTGGGGGACACATGCTGTAGCCTTGCCCTGATGTCAGACACCGAGGACCCCACGAGGCCCTCGCCCTGCCCTGATGTCAGACGCTGAGGACCCCATGAGGCCCTCGCCCAGGTGTTCAGAGAGAAAGGTCAGCCAGCGGCGAAGGCCTTGTGCTCAGGGCCGCACGCTGATTTTAACCAGTTCTAGCTCACCTTGGAAATGCTGACGCCAGCAGGATGACAGCAGGTGCAGGGTGCTGGTGGGTGCTGGACCCCCCAGGTCGCAAATGAAAGCACCTGTGGGGGACTTGGTCAGACGGAGCCTCACAGAACGTTCTGGGCCACATCTGGCCGTGAGACCTGGGGCTGGCGTCTTCCCGACACGTGAATTTGGAGGGTGTGTTGGTCAGGATTCCTGGCTGAACTGGTTCGCACTGGTTTGAAGTCAGGCAGGTTGGCTGGTTGCCCGCGTCCCAGGAAGGCGAACAGGACATAGAGCCCCAGCCTCTGCCCGTGACGCCCCTCTGGGTAGGCATGGGTCTCTCCCTCCCCTGGAGGCCTGGACAGCGGCCAGGAGCAACTGAGCTTCCTGCCAACCTGGTGACCCCAAAGCTTGGAGGCTGAACTCCCTCCAGCGTCAGCAGAACTGATGTTGATCAACTCATCCCAGTTGGCCTGGAACCTTCCTGGTGTTAGCAGGGAGGGTCCTGAGTCCCAAGAAGCGCTCAGTCCCCAGTGTGCCCTGCACATCGGTCACCGAGCCCCAGCTTGCAGCCCGCAGTCTGGGCCTGGGCACGGCCAGCTGTTACCATCAACTCCATCCCGGCCCCACAGACGGGGGAAGAAAAGGCAGGTCGGGGGCTGGGCAGACAAGACATAGCTTCTGACCAGCCGCAGGTGGGCACAAGGATGTAAAAGCCCCAGCACCCGGTGCCCAGGCTGGTCGCTCAGGCTAACGCGGAAAATATGTTTCTCTACACTCGAATCACTTCACGCCAAACGTGCAGGTTTTTCACACCAAGCAGCTTTGCACTTCTCAGTGGACGCCAACGGGGTATCCCACAATTCAGTTCAACTCTCACACTGCCTGGAGGTAGCGCAGACCCCACAGGCTGGGGCTCAGTCCCACAGGCTGCCCCTCTGCAGGTGCCCCTCCCAAGTATCGGGCACTGTTGCCCCGCAGGCATTCGCCTCCACTCCTCCAGTCCTCTCTGGGATGAGCGGGGCTGGTAACGGGGGTCACAGGAGAAGACAGCGGGGGCGATAACGGGGGTCACGGGAGGTGACAGCGGGGGCGATAACAGGGGTCATGAGAGGTGACAGCGGGGGTATTAAGGGGGGTCATGGGAGGTGACAGCGGGGGCGATAAGGGGGGTCACGGGAGGTGACAGCAGGGGCGATAATGGGGGTCGCGGGAGGTGACATTGGGGGTGATAACGGGGGTCATGGGAGGTGACAGCGGGGGTGATAACGGGGGGGGGTCATGGGAGGTGACAGCGGGGGCGATAACGGGGGTCGCGGGAGGTGACAGCTGGGGTGATAACGGGGGTTGCAGGAGGTGAGAGCAGGGGTGATAACGGAGGTCACGGGAGGTGACAGCGGGGGCGATAACGGGGGTCGCGGGAGGTGACAGCGGGGGCGATAATGGGGGTCGCGGGAGGTGACATTGGGGGCGATAACGGGGGTCGCGGGAGGTTACAGCGGGGGCGATAATGGAGGTCACGGGAGGTGACAGCAGGGGCGATAACGGGGGTCGCGGGAGGTGACAGCTGGGGTGATAACGGGGGTCATGGGAGGTGACAGCGGGGGCGATAACGGGGGTCGCCGGAGGTGACAGCGGAGGCGATAACGGGGGTCGTGGGAGGTGACAGCAGGGGTGATAACGGGGGTCACGGGAGGTGACAGCGGGGGCGATAATGGGGGTCGCGGGAGGTGACATTGGGGGCGATAACAGGGGTCGCGGGAGACGACAGCGGGGCCATAAGGGGGTCACAGGAGGTGACAGCGGGGGTGATAACGGGGGTCCTCCCAGGGTGAGCTCCGTGGGGGTCGCAAGTGGGAAGTCGGGTGCTCCCCCCGTCGCACGCTGGCCCAGGAAGCCCGGCCGTGGGGCTGTCAGGGTGGAAATTGCATCTGCAGGTGAGGACAGCAGGACCTGGCACCTTCCCGCGGTGACCCCAGGAGGGAGGGCCGGCAGCCGCCCTGCCAGAGTCCCCCTTTGGACTTAGAGGAGGCATCTCCCTAATTTCACCTTTTTCAGTAGGAAAACATCCCTGAGGTTCACCTAAAATCACGATATTTCAGGAAACGGTTGAGGCTGCTTGTCATTTGTGGAAATCACATGTGCACAAATAGAGAGAATGGGGGAGATGGCGGGACAAAATGAAACCCAGGGAGCTTGGCAGGTTCGCCCACAGACCTGACCCCTGCGCTCCTAGGGGTGCCTGGGAGTGGTGCGGGGGTCACGGGTGATGAGGGTGACGGGGTCAGGTGCCAACCCCCACGGGCAGGGCTCGGTGTCCACCACACCACACCGTCAGAGCAGCCCAAAGGTGGCCAGCGCTGGGCATGGGGTCCCGCCCCATCCTCTCTGAGAGCCGGCTGGGCCGGGCGGGGGGCTGGCAGGGTCTGGCTGTTCTCAAACAGGCCCCTTCTCAGAAGGTGCTAGAAACTGTGTCCCTTCCCAAAAGCTAATATGGGTGCCAGAGCCCCAGGGCACCAACTGATGGTGAACTGGGGCTGGGACAAGGGCCGGTCCTTCCCCAACCTGCTGGATCTCCCACACGCTTCCACCTGCTCCCACATGCTCCCACACACACACGCTCCCACATGCTTACACACGCTCCCACATGCTAACACATGCTCCCCCACACACATGCTCCCACACTCTCACACACGCTCACACATGCTCCCACACACACACTCCCACACTCTCACACACGCTCCCACACTCACACACACGCTCCTACCTGCTCCCACATGTTCCCCCACACACACGCTCCCACACTCTCACACATGCTCCCACACCCACCTACTCCCACATGCTCCCACACACACACGCTCCCACACACACATGCTCACACACGCTCCCACACTCTCACACATGCTCACACACTCACACACGCTCCCACCTGCTCCCACACACTCCCACACACACACGCTCCCACATGCTCACACACACTCCCACCTGCTCCCACATGCTCCCACACACACACGCTCCCACACACACACGCTCCCACATGCTAACACATGCTCCCACACACATGCTCCCACACTCTCACACACGCTCCCACACACCCCCTCACACTCACACACGCTCCCACATGCTCCCACACACTCCCACACGCTTACACATGCTCCCACACACACGCTCCCTCACACTCACACACGCTCCCACATGCTTACACACACACATGCTCACACACACCCCCTCATGCTCACACATGCCCCCTCATGCTCACACACGCTCCCACACTCACACACATGCTCCCACCTGCTCCCACACACACACTCCCACACACACACTCCCACACTCACACACACTCCCACCTTCTCCCACACACACACTCCCACACACACATGCTCCCACACACACATGCTTCCACACGCTCACACACACTCCCACCTACTCCCACATGCTCCCACCTGCTCCCACATGCTCCCACACACACACACTCCCACACACACATGCTCCCACACACACATGCTTCCACACACTCACACACGCTCCCACCTACTCCCACATGCTCCCACCTACTCCCACATGCTCCCACACACACACTCCCACACACACATGCTCCCACACACACATGCTTCCACACGTTCACACACACTCCCACCTACTCCCACATGCTCCCACACACACACACTCCCACACACACATGCTCCCACACACACATGCTTCCACACACTCACACACACTCCCACCTACTCCCACATGCTCCCACACACACACTCCCACACACACATGCTCCCACACACACATGCTTCCACACGCTCACACACACTCCCACCTGCTCCCACATGCTCCCACACACACATGCTCCCACTCACTCATACCATGCTCCCACCTACTCCCACACGCTCCCACCTACTCCCACATGCTCCCACACACACACTCCCACACACACATGCTCCCACACACACATGCTTCCACACGCTCACACACACTCCCACCTGCTCCCACATGCTCCCACACACACACTCCCACACACACATGCTCCCACACACACATGCTTCCACACGCTCACACACACTCCCACCTGCTCCCACATGCTCCCACACACACACTCCCACACACACGTGCTCCCACACACACATGCTCCCACACACTCACACATGCTCCCACCTACTCCCACACACTCCCACCTACTCCCACATGCTCCCACACACACACTCCCACACACACATGCTCCCACACACACATGCTCCCACACACTCACACATGCTCCCACCTACTCCCACACGCTCCCACCTACTCCCACATGCTCCCACACACACACTCCCACACACACATGCTCCCACACACACATGCTTCCACACACTCACACACGCTCCCACCTACTCCCACATGCTCCCACCTACTCCCACATGCTCCCACACACACACTCCCACACACACATGCTCCCACACACACATGCTCCCACACACACATGCTCCCACACACACATGCTTCCACACGCTCACACACACTCCCACCTGCTCCCACATGCTCCCACACACATGCTCCCACACACACATGCTCCCACACACACATGCTCCCACACACTCACACATGCTCCCACCTACTCCCACACGCTCCCACCTACTCCCACATGCTCCCACACACACACTCCCACACACACACACTCCCACACACACACACTCCCACACACTCACACATGCTCCCACCTACTCCCACATGCTCCCACACACACACACTCCCACACGCTCACACATGCTCCCACATGCTAACACATGCTCCCACACACATGCTCCCACACTCTCACACACGCTCCCACACACCCCCTCACGCTCACACACGCCTGCCACGCCCCTTTGTCCAGTGGCTTCTGGCCCCTCTTCCGAGCCAGGGAAGGAGGGTCAGGGGCTGTGGTTGCCGCTGTAGTTGTCAGGCTCTGCGCACAGAACCTGCCAGGAGGGGTCTGCCCTGCGGTGGACGGGGCCTACGTGGCAGGAGCCGCAGCACGTGAAAGGCAGACACCCAGTGTGAGGTGAGCCATGTGGGACGCCTCCGGGGCGGACACTGCAGCCCTGATCTCCAGGGCCTTCCCTCCGGGCCCCCACGGCTGCGTGACACCCTCTGCTGCTGCACAAGCTTGCAGAGTCCCCGTGTGCAGGGCTGGGAGGGAGTGCGCTGGGCCCAAAGGTGGCTGGGACCATCTGCTTCAGGGGGCTGCGGCCTGGGGCACAGGCTGGGACTGTGTCACTGTGGAGGCTTCTGGGGGACAGGTGCAGGGAGTGGACAGGACAGGGAGGCTCCCCCCAGCCCAGACGGTCAGCACGGGCCTGACCTCTACTTTGAGCATGGTGGCTTGGCCTCTGGCCTCTCGGGGTCCCTGCTGAGCTGCGCTGATGACCCCTCATTGGCAGGGGGGAGGCTGTGGGACCTTGGGGGCCTGAGATGCCTAGAAAGGGTTAGGAGGGGACCATGGGTGGGCAGGGCTGGGAGGTAGCCCGGCAAGCAGCCTGGGGACATTCAGATGCCGGTCACTCAGGGAGCTGGTAGCCGCTCTGCTGCCCCTCACTGAACTTGAAAGCAGTGAGAACAGACCATGCCCAATGACACCCACAAAAGCGCTTCCTGTTGACATCAGCACACTCGTAGGCCTTTCTCGTCCGCACCCTCCAAGGCCGGCATCCCCCAGGCGACCACTGGACCACGAAAAATAAAGTCCTGCCACCCAGCCCCCACTCTGCCACTCATTATTTTCCCGTTGCCTTTTAGTGGACTCAGCCATGGTTTGTTTTTTGAAATTGAGTTTGAAATCCAGATCCTGCCCCACAGGCACTGGTGCCAGCGTCGCGGCTGTGGACAGAGCTCTGCAGAGTTTCTCCTGGAAATGAGAGTCAAAATGGAACCACTGTGGGCCAAATCCCACGCGGAGCTCTACACACACGCGCACACAGGCTCACACAGGCACGCACACACACACACAGGCACGCACACACACACGAGCACACACACACTCACAATGCACACTCGACCACACACACGTGCACACAGGCTCACACACAGGCATGCGCACACACACACACACGAGCGCACACATGCTCACAATGCACACTCGACCACACACACGCACACACAGGCTCACACAGGCATGCACACACACACACACACAGGCACGCGCACACACACACACGAGCACACACACGCTCACAATGCACACTCGACCACACACACGCGCACACCGGCTCACACAGGCACGTGCACACACACACAGGCATGCACACACACACACGAGCACACACACGCTCACAATGCACACTCGACCACACACACGCGCACACAGGCTCACACAGGCACGTGCACACACACACAGGCATGCACACACACACACGAGCACACACATGCTCACACAGGCACGCACGCACACACAGGCATGCGCACACACACACACGAGCACACACACGCTCACAATGCACACTCGACCACACACACGTGCACACAGGCTCACACAGGCATGCACACACACACACAGGCATGCACACACACACGAGCACACACACGCTCACAATGCACACTTGACCACACACACGCGCACACAGGCTCACACAGGCATGCACACACACACAGGCACGCACACACAATGCACACTCTAGCACACACGTGCACACAGGCACGCACACACCTGAGCACACACGCTCACAATGCACACTCAAGCACGCACGCACACACACACTTGCACACATACGTGCACACAACACCCAGGGAGTCCCAGGGAGGCCAAACCGACCCTTGGACAGGGCTAGGAGGTCAAAGGGGAAATCCCTCTTTTCTTTTTTCTCTCAGCAACCCCAGAACAACAGACTTTTTGTCAATAAGCATACTCACTTTTGTAGTTAAAAAGTATGTTTTAAAACATTTTGATGAGCTCTCTAGACTCAAATAATCATCTTCTTCACCTTGTTTTCTCTGTGACACGCAAAGGGCTGGCAGGCAGGAGGCTGCTCAGTCAGGAGGGTTGGTGGGAAGACGCCATCCCCCAGCATGCTCTGGACAGGACGCAGACACCGAGTGCCCCACAGTCCTTCATGCTCCGGAGGGTAGAACAGAGCCAGAGGGTGGCGAGGAAGGGGCAGATCCTAGTGACTGCAGCCACTGCCATGAGGGGACAGGGACAGGGCTGCTGAGGTCGAGGCAGGGAGTGGGGAGGCTGGAGTGGGAGGCCCACGCTCCAAATTATACAGGAAGCCGGAGCCTCCCTCCTACTGAACTGGGCCCTGTGGGGTTAGCATCACGAAGTCGCTCTCAGATGGGGAGCTGGAGGGTTGATCACCACCAAGTAACGCAGTTTAACAGTGGACGCTCCTCAGGTCACCCTGCAGCACCTCACTAAGCCCAGCATGGGCTCCCAGTGCCCCTAGGCCCACCTCCCTGTCAGCCACGCCCTGGGTTTGGGCCCCCAAGAGGCCCCACGAGGCTGTAGTTATTTTCTGGGTAAACTGTGTCCCCCCCATCATTTGTAACAATCTCTCTGTCTCCTTCCCTCTCTTCTTCTCTCCATCTTTCCTCCCTCTCTTCCTCCTTCCTTTCTTATTTTCTTCCTTTTTAAATTATTTGTTTTCTCATTTTAATAGCAATACCTAGTTATTGTAGAAAAATTGGGGACAGTATTAAAATTCCGCCGCGGAGTTGAGGGGAGACGTCCCCGGCTCCTGTCACTGTCGCCACACTGCGTCTAGAGATGCGTGGCTTTGTTTCTCCAGTTCACGTGACCTCATCGCCTCACCTCTCCCTGGAGTCCCTTGAGAGCCTGGTGACAGCAGCCTCATGACCCCAAGCTCCTCCACGTGAGGTCAGGCTGCCCCAGGCCTCCCGCTCCGACTCCTGCTGGGTGGGGCCTTGTTGCACCCCCACAAGGTGCACAGCGCCAGCTGCTCCTCCTCCTCACCCTGGCTTGAACAGGCGCATGAGCATGCAGGTCACCTAGTCCGGGCAGCCCTACAGGAGTGCACCCCACCAACACTGACTGAGCCCCCCAGACAGGGTTTAAAGGCTGAGACTGCCAGCTAGGGTTTGGGGAGGGGTCCCTGCCTCTGTGGGTCCTGCCTAGCTCTGGCCCAGGCTGACAAGGAGGAGCATCTGTGGGGGGAGCTGGTGTGGTGCGGGGCATGGCAGGGTGTGGGGGCTGGAGAGTGTGGGGTGGAGGGGGCTCAGTCATCTTTCATGAGCCTGAACTGAGGCCCAGGACGCACAGTCCACCATCCTGGGTGTGGACAGCGGGTCCCTCTGGGCCGTGTCACTTCCGCAAACTTCAGCAGAGGTACAGCACTGGGGCTGCGGGGGCCTCCTGGCACCACTGGGAGAGTAGAGCGGAGCCGCGGCACAGGCCCGGCCACCTCTCCAGGAGAAGGCACCTTGGAGTCCTCAGGTCCTTGTTGGGACAGCCGGTGCCAAGGCTGGGCCCGCACATTGCAGCAGGCAGGGTTGGGGTGGGGAGCTCAGCACCTGCCGTGTGGATGGGAGGGACCCCTGCACGCCTGAGGAGAAAGCCCATCAGCTGGGCTCGCTCCTGCCTGCCTGGAGGGGTTTCTGGAGGGAGCGATTCCTCTGCCGAGTCTAGGCAGGCACGACTGCAGGAAGAGCATGAAGAGCGTGAAGCCAGCATCCCCGGGTGATCCTGTGCGCTCCAGCTTGGCCCTCCGGGAGGCACACCTAGGCCCTGCCCCACCCCTGCCTTCACTTGCTCGGTCCCCACCCCGCTGGGCCCCTCTCTACTGGACACTGCGGGGGTCCAGTTCTCTCTCCAAGATCTGCCAAGTCCATGTGACCTGGCCCCGGGACGCTCCCCGCATGCCCAGCCCCACTGACAGCCTTCCCCAAACCCTGCGGTCTGGGGACGTCTTGGCACGCAGGTGACTCAGGAGACAGATCCTGAGCCCGCCTGCCAGTGTGCCTGACCGGGTCCGCTGAGCTGGGTGTCACCTGCCTCTCCTCGTTCTGGGTGGGACCGTCTGTCCAAATGGCGGTCAAGGCCTTCTTCACTATCTCAGCGTGGGCAGAAAGGCACGGACACGCGAGAGAGCTGCCCTGTGCCCCCAGCCTCCACATCCCACCCACACTCCACAGCCAGAGCTCTCAGCCCCTCCAACCGGGGGCAGTTCTGGGCTGTCCAGCGCATGGGGGCAGGACAGCCGGGCTAATCACCTGCATGGGAGGGCCCCGCCCGACAGGCTCCTGGTGAGGGTGCTACCGCCGCCCCCGCCCACCGGGGCTGAGTCACCCAGGCGCAGCGTCGATGCGGGGAGGGCCTGTCCCTGCGGCTGTCAGTGGAGGCTCACCCTGTGGACTGGAGGAGGAGGCGGGACCCCGCCCGGCTGGGCAGGTCCCGGGTGGTGACTGAGCTATCCACGGTCCTGCCCTTCCCCGTGCGCTGGGCAGAGGCCTACCCCGGCCCAGGTTAGGTGTTCCAGCGTCTGGACGTCCACCCTCCCCAGGACACCCCAGTGGGGTATGGCGGGAGAGAGCTCTGCGTGCCCTCAGCTTCCTGCCGCGTGGCTACGCCAGCCCACTTGACTCTGGGCGGTCCCTGGTTCCCAGCTTAACAGATGTTGACAAGGCCTTGCCTCCTTTGGGGTGGTGCCAGGGGCAGAGGGGCACAGGAAGAACAGGGCACGGCCCCCCGCACACCTCCGCTCTCAGCAGGCCCCCCGGGGCCTGGGAGATACCTTCCTGTAGCGTGAAACCAAAGGCCACAGAAGCAGAGAAAAACAAGCTCTTCCTTTCAATTATAAACTTGCAGGAAACAAGGAGGCCCATCCGTTCAGCGAGACATGCGGACCGATCTCAGCTCGCTAGGAGTCCCACGCTGCAGATCCCCCGTTTCTGTTTATTCTCGAGGGTGGCCAAGGGGGCCCTAGAAGTGCCTTCCAGAATTCAGATGCCAGTGGGGCGGGCTGCCAGGATGGCCACTGAGCGGGGCTCTGCTCTCTGGTGCCAACCAGTGAACCCTGGGAGGGACCACCCTGTGCCCAGCCTGGCAGAGGCGCCCGGCCCAGCCCAGTTAGGAGCAGACAAGTGTGGGGCCCACAGGGAACAAGGCGGCGCGCATATACTCTACGGAGGGGCACTGTCTCCACACGGCTAGCTGGGTGTGCCGACGGCGCTGGATGGCACCATACGTGGTCCCCGTTGAGGAGTGACTCCTGCTCCCATGGTTAGGGCCAAAGGGTCACAGCCTCTGCAGCTCCCAAATGGCCCAGGGGAAAATGTGTGTGTGCACAAAACAGAGGAGCAGCCCTCAGCTGGAGCCAGAGGATGCGTGGGTGCCCCGCACACTGGCCTTCAACGTTTTTGAGTTTCAGGCTTTTGGTAGTTGGCATGTGGGACACTCCCTCTCCCCCAAGGCAGTGGGGATGCCGGTTCCTTCCGAGGCATTTCTGCCATGAGCGTCCTCCAGAACGAGTGGGCTGAGGCCCTCAGCTGATGTCCTGGGTGACCACAGGCCTGTTGCGTGTGGCTGGCCGGCCGGACCTCAGCATGTCATCACTGGGCTCACGGTCCTGCCTGAGCACATCTGACCGGCCGTGGCCAGGGTCCACGCAGATGTCCACCTCCGTGTACAAATCCACCTTGTACTGTAGATGGCCCCTCCTGACACCACCCTGCAGTGGCCGGGGACCCCTCCTTCCTGTGGGGTCTGAGTGTCTGAGATGGCAGAGTCACTACAGCTCACCACCCCTGGGGCCCACGGTCGGCTCACGGCGGGGCAGAGGGTGAGATGCTGCCCAGAGCAGCGGCTGTGAACAACAGCTAGGACAGCGTGGGGTCAGCGTGCCACACGACTGTCTCTCACTGCTGAGCTGGCAGCCGGCAGCCTCTCTCCCGCTGGCCAACCTGGGGGCGAGTACCACCCAAGGTCAGAGAGCCGGCCAGCATTGGCCTGGACTTGTATCCGACTCAAGGAAACTCCCCCCTGCCACTTTTCTCTGACGCACAGACAGCAAGACATGACAGCAAATTAAGTTAAGGAGGGGTTTCAGGAAGAATTACACACTGAAGGTTATCAGGTGGAGGCTGGCTGGCGTCCATGGCTGTTTCGTGTAGTAATTACACGTTGCTCATTGAAGTTGCTGAATGTTAAGTTACAAGCATAGGCTCTCCATGTATCATTCAACCACAATTATGATAATTACATCCCCACGGGAAGGTCGGCAAAAATGGCCTGGGAGGGGAAATGGGTGGCAAAGACTTGGGAGGTGGTGGTTGAGTGGGGCCGTGGGATGAACTGTTCTCACGTGAACGACAGACTGGTGGACGTTCTCCGGTATTTTTCAAATGCTTAAAGAGAAAATGTCCTGGACACAGTTGGGGAAACCGTTTAATGTTTTTCTGGAGGAATCCAGCTTCTCCGGGAGGAGCTGCTTCTTTAGCGAGTGGATTCAGGTGACTGGTCATCTTGGGCAGCACAATGGCCATCAACAGACATTTGAAAACCTCAAGACTGGGCAAAAAATAATATCATTAAAGTCCACTGGGTTGTACCAGTGGCTCAAAGAACTCACAGCCGTGGGGAGCACGACAGGAGGGGTTCTCCCTGCCCGGCCCCACGAGGGCCCCAAGCCCTGGCGACAGCCGGGTGGTGCCTTTGAACGCAGGCCCTCAGCTATCAGCTCCCAGCTGGGGATGTGGCGTTGAACGCTGACATCACAAACCCTACAACGCCCTGGAAATCAAGAACAGACCCACTCTGCAGGTAACTGAGGCTCAGAAACAGACTCCAGCCCCGCCACATGCATGACCCAGAGCCGGGAGCTGACGTCCGAGCCACGTCCGTCCACCACCCCACAGGGCCTGCAGGCACCTGCCATAGGAAAGGCTGAGAAAGGGGTCCAATCCCACAGCCTCCCACCCCAGCAAATTTCCAGGTGATGGCTCCCTGCAATGCATGTGATAAAAACTGCCAGATCAAATACACAGAGGTGACCCTGCCAAGGTCACTCGATCCTAACAGTGGGTCGTGGTCCTCAGACGTGGGAGGCCACGTCCTGCTTTCTGAGGCCTCAGACCTTGGTGGGGCACAGAAGGACTGCCCAGGGTGCACCCAGAACTTTTTATTACAGACGTCTGCCCAGGAAGCGCCTGAGAGCTGTTTCTCGAGGGAATGGATGGATGAGGAAGGAGAGAGGGTTGATGTAGACCTAGGATTGGGCCACAGGCCCCCCTGGCCCAGGCCCCTTAGCTGCCGTCTCCCAGGATGCAGAAGCATCACTGCAGGGCCCGCCGGTACAGGGAATAGGCAGGCGTGATCCTGGGGGTTCTGGAGCTTTCCGATTCCACAGCTCAGCCTCAACGTTCCAGCCGAGGCAGGAAGTATCAGAGCTTCATGCAAAGCTGCGAAGACCAGCTCCTTCCCACAAGTGGGTGGCGGGGATGGTGCCGTGGCCCCTTCCTGGGTCTAACCCCATGACATGCTCACTGGGAAGCAGCCTCTTCCCAGACATCCAGGGACAAACATACCCAAGGCCCTTTCCTCGCAGAGCCTCCCAGAGGACCACGGGGAGGGCCACACGCCACGACTGGCTGGGATCCTTTTGGTTCGCAATCGGCCCCTCAGGGTCTGGAGGTACAAGGGGCAGTGACTGGGAACACCCGGAACACCCCCAGACAGCCTTGACCATCTCAGCCTGCATCCTCTAGGAGCCTGATACCTCCTGACACCAGGAACCCCGTCTACAGGGGCCGTCTCATCTGTAGGTGGCCTTGCTGGGCCAGGACAGGGGCAGCAGAGATGCTCAGGAGGACCCAATGCCTCTGAGGTGTAAACCTCCTCAGGGGAACAGCTTGGGGAACCACAGTCCCAGGGTGGAAAGGGCCAGGCCCCTTTCCCAAGATACATCAGCTTCTTCCAAGAATACTGGCCAGCAAGCATTCTTACCCTCGTTTTGTTTCGTTTTAATTAGCAGACTTAATGTTTTAGGTTTACAGAAACACCAAGCAGATGGTAGAGGTCCCCAACACCCCCTCTCCCTGACCCAGTTTCTCCTATGATTACCTTCTCTCATTAGGGTGTAGGCGTGTGACAGGCAAAGAACCAATATTGATCCGTTATTATCACAAACGTCTGAAGTCTCCATCAGGATGCACTCTTGTGTTGTATTTTCTATGGGTGTTGAAAAGCACACATGGGACCCATACTCACCATCATACGATCCCAGTCTTAGGACAGCCCGCTGGGCACAGAAGGCTGGGCATCCCGCCAGGTGGCAGATCTCTGCCCCAGCCTAGGCTGGAACCAGCTGCCTGCTGCCCAGAGGTGGCCTCTCTGCTTCGGTCTAGCAGCCACCAGGGGCTCTGAGACCCTAAGCAGGCCACCACAGGGCGTGAGTTCCCCACGTCCGCATCTATAACTCAAGAGGTCCCAGCACTGCCCCTGCCTCTTCTATGGTGTGATGATCTGGACCCTGACAGGCCATGTGGCCCTTCAGGTGTGGACCGGGCCTGGGGGGGCTGCTGTCTCAGGCTTGGAGGACATGGAAAGTGGTTGCTGTGCACTGCACAGGTGTGAAGCCACAGGTCCCTCTCCACCACAGCCTGGGCACCCTGGTACCTGCAGTATGGGGGTGGTGGGAGGGACAATCCTAGAGCAGATGGGGGCGGGTGGGGCATTCCCCAAGCTCCGAAATGCACCTCAACCAGACCTCGAGCCCCAGTGCGATGTCACTTGGTGTGCTGGGCAAGGTCCTGGCGGCAGGTTTCTGATGGAGTAGGTGCGCTAAACAGATCCTTACAAGGAAACTACCTTCACTGGTCACTGTCATCGCCTTCCAGTTCTTCAGGCCTTCACCCTTGTTCCAGCTTTCCTGGGCTGGGGGCTCGGCTCCACCCACCTTTGCCGGTGACTTCCATCCCTGCAGACCCACAATTTTCAAAGCCCTCTCCCCACCTCCTCTGGTAGTCACAACCCAGTTATTCAGACTTGCACAGGTCGTTTGCAAGTCCTCCTGGAAGGTATCTTGGCTGGAAAAGGGGACAAGGCCAAGCTTCCCCATCGCTGGATGCTGCGCTCGGCTCTGGAGCTGACTAGTCTCGGGCAAGGCCACTGACCCGCGGCACAGAGAAGCCAGCTTGTGATCGCAGCTGGGACCGCCTGGAGGGCCAGCCCCGGCCTCTCCCGCCTGGCGGGCCCTCGGCACCCTCTCGCTCCCCCTCTCCGGCCTGAGTCTGTAGGGCCTCCCCAGTCCGGGCGGGGGTCTCCGCTGTCCCCCGCAATGGTTCAGGCACGTGGTGGCCGCGGTGACCACCCGGGGAACGACCACACTCGAGCAGGTGATTCTGCCCCGGGGCACGGGGGCGGGGCGGGGTTCGGCCTCATCTGCAGAGTTTAGGTGTCAAAGCTGGGGCGGGGGTTGCTGCTGATAACCGGAGAGCGGGGGCCAGGGTGCTGCTAACATCCCACCAGGCGCAGGAGGTCCCCACCCCGAGAACCGTCTGGCCCCGGGTGTCCGCAGCGAGGAGTGGGCAGCGCTCGGCAGAGGCCCCGGCGCGGCGGCCGCACGTCCCCGGTCAGGAGGGAGCCGGGAACTCCCCAGGCACCAACTCTGCCGGGCTCGGGGTGCCCGGATCGCCCCTGACGGCCGCCGGCTGGCGAGGCGCGGGGGACCCAGAACCGGCCGGGCCGGGGCCTCCTTCACCGCTCCACGCCGGGGCTGCCGCAGCATGGGGCGCAGGATGGGGCGCAGGATGGGGGGCAGGATGGGGCGCAGGATGGGGGACAGGATGGGGGGCAGGATGGGGCGCAGGATGGGGGTCAGGATGGGGGTCAGGATGGGGCGCAGGATGGGGCGCAGGATGGGGGGCAGGATGGGGGGCAGGATGGGGCGCAGGATGGGGGTCAGGATGGGGGTCAGGATGGGGCGCAGGATGGGGGGCAGGATGGGGCGCAGGATGGGGGTCAGGATGGGGGTCAGGATGGGGCGCAGGATGGGGGGCAGGATGGGGCGCAGGATGGGGGTCAGGATGGGGGTCAGGATGGGGCGCAGGATGGGGCGCAGGATGGGGGGCAGGATGGGGCGCAGGATGGGGGTCAGGATGGGGGTCAGGATGGGGCGCAGGATGGGGCGCAGGATGGGGCGCAGGATGGGGGGCAGGATGGGGCGCAGGATGGGGGGCAGGATGGGGCGCAGGATGGGGGGCAGGATGGGGCCCCGGCACCGCCTCGGGGGGTCGGCAGGGGCGGGCGCAGCTCGCGTCGGCCACTACAAGGGGGTCTCGGGTTTCCACCCCGCCCCCGCCTCGCACCCCCTCGCGCCCCGGACTCCGCTTTCCAGGCCGGGCTCTTCCCTGCGGACCCCGCTCGCGGCCCGGCGCGCCCCCTCCTCCTGCAGCGCCCCCGCTCCGGCGCCCGCGCCCCCGATTCGCTGCTGACTCGGTGTCTGCGCGTCCGGCCGGGCGCCCCGGGAGGAGTTTCCGGCGCGGGGCGGGGCGGGGCGGGGCGGGGCGGGGCGGCGGGTGGGCCCCACCCCCCGGTTGAGCCCGGCCGGGCGGACTCGGACTCGTCAACTTCAGAGGCTCGGCGGCGGCGGCGGGCGCGGACCAGTGCGCGCGTCTCCGGCGGCTCCAGCGGCTCCAGCGGCTCCAGCGGCTCCAGCGGGCCGGGATGGGCGGGCGGCCGCGCGGAGGACTCGGGGGGCGCGCGACGTGACCACCCGGACTCGAAGCCCGCCCCGCCCCCGCCCCCGCCCGGCTCGCCGGCTCCGGGGTCTGCTCCGCGGGGCGCGGACGCGGGGCCGGGCGGCGGAGCCGGAGCCAGAGCATGCGGGGCGCGGCGCGGGCGGCCTGGGGGCGTGCGGGGCAGCTGTGGCCGCGACCCCCCGCCCCGGGCCCGCCCCCGCCGCCGCTCCTGCTGCTGCTCCTGCTCCCGGCCGTGCTGCTGGGCGGCGCGGGCGCGCAGTACTCCAGCGACCTGTGCAGCTGGAAGGGGAGGTGAGTGTGCGCGGCGCGACCCCGGCCCGGCCCCCTCCCCTCGCGTCCCCTCCCGTCTTGGGCCGGCCGAGCGTGCGGGGGCGCGGCCAGGGGCGAGCGCGGGGCAGAGGCTCCGGGGGCCGCTCTCCAGGCCCAGTCCGGTGCCCACTGTCCCCCGCCCCCGGTTCTAGAACAAAAGAGCCTGCGGCGTCCCGGTCCCTGGCCCGGAGGACGCCCGGGGGAGGCGCGCCTGCAGCGCGGCAGGGTCGGTCCCGGCTCCGCGCGTGTCCGAGCCTCGGGGGCCGCCGGTCCCGCGACCCCATCCCGGGGACAGGCGGGGGTCGGTGCTCGGGCCCTTCCTTGCAGGCTCCGGGAGTTGCGCGCCCCGAGGCCGCCCCGGGCCAGAGCGGGAGGGGGCGGCCGCGGGAGGGAGCGGCGGTGTCGGGGGACGGGCGCGGACCGCAGCGGGGGCCACTTCTGTCTCGGGGAGCCGCGGGCGGGCACCTGTGAACCGGGCCGAGTGCGGCTCCGGCCGGGCCCCCCGCCCCTGCCCCGTGAAGGTCAGGCCGCCCTTGGCCGCGGCGCGCGCTGCGCTGGGCGACCCCCCCTCCGCCCACCCGCGGTGGCAGCCGAGGACTTTTTTTTTAACTCAAGTGTGGCCGCTGAGAGCAGCGCCAGCCGCGAGTGCCCCTCGGGAGCCGCCGCTGCTCCCACGCGAATCCCAGGGCGCCGAGGGCACCGCGGCCGAACCCGCCCTGCGCGAGCCTCGGAGTCGCCAGTTCCGGAGTTCGCAGATGCGCGGGGACCCGAGTGACGCGCGCCTCCCGGAAAGCCGTGGCCGGGCCGGCCTGGGCCCGGGTCCCGCTTCCCCTCGGCCCGTCCCCCGCCCGCCGGCCGCCGCCCCCGCCGGGCACCGAGTCACGCGGTTATTTCGAGCGAAGCTGTTTTCCGAGAAGGTCGGGGCAGAGCCGGTGCGGGGCTGGTGTCCGCGGGGCAGGCGCGGGTCTCCCCGGACCGCAGCCTCCGTTCTCGGTCTCTGCGAAGCCACGGTCACCCCCCAGCGCCCCCAGCGGAGCCTCCCCGGGGGAAGGGGAGCCACGGTCACCCCCCAGCGGAGCCTCCCCCGGGGAAGGGGAGCCACGGTCACCCCCCAGCGGAGCCTCCCCGGGGGAAGGGGAGCCACGGTCACCCCCCAGCGGAGCCTCCCCGGGGGAAGGGGAGCCACGGTCACCCCCCAGCGGAGCCTCCCCCGGGGAAGGGGAGCCACGGTCACCCCCCAGCGGAGCCTCCCCCGGGGAAGGGGAGCCACGGTCACCCCCCAGCGGAGCCTCCCCGGGGGAAGGGGAGCCACGGTCACCCCCCAGCGGAGCCTCCCCGGGGGAAGGGGAGCCACGGTCACCCCCCAGCGGAGCCTCCCCCGGGGAAGGGGAGCCACGGTCACCCCCCAGCGCCCCCAGCGGAGCCTCCCCCGGGGAAGGGGAGCCGCGGTCACCCCCCCAGCGGAGCCTCCCCGGGGAAGGGGAGCCACGGTCACCCCCCAGCGGAGCCTCCCGGGGGAAGGGGAGCCACGGTCACCCCCCAGCGGAGCCTCCCCGGGGGAAGGGGAGCCACGGTCACCCCCCAGCGGAGCCTCCCCGGGGGAAGGGGAGCCACGGTCACCCCCCAGCGGAGCCTCCCCCGGGGAAGGGGAGCCACGGTCACCCCCCAGCGGAGCCTCCCCCGGGGAAGGGGAGCCACGGTCACCCCCCAGCGCCCCCAGCGGAGCCTCCCCCGGGGAAGGGGAGCCGCGGTCACCCCCCAGCGGAGCCTCCCGGGGGAAGGGGCGGGGCGCTGGGAGGGAGAGTCACCCCAGAGAGCCGTGGGCGGTGCCCGGCTGTCCCGGGAGCGGCCGCCTCCCTTCTCGGCAGAAGCCTCCCGGCCGGCCGAGCGGGGACGCGGGAGCTGAGGTTGGGCCGCGGGCGGATGGAGGTCTGGGGGAGGGTCGGCCGGGAACGCTGGCGCCAGCGGAGCTGGCTGGGAGCCTCCGAGGCTGACAGCTCTTCTGGGGCCGCCCTTGCCCCCGCGTGGTGATTAAATTCCGGCTCGCTGCCGCTGCCGGGCGGGTCAGTGCACCCCTAAACCGAGGCCTTGGGGCGTTCTGCTTCAGCAGACCGAAGCCAGAAACGCAGTCCCCGCCGCCCAGGCTGAGTTTGTTGAGAAGGAGCTGGCAGCCTTTTCAGGGTGTCAGGGGACTGTGTGCTCCGTGGGAGGGGGCGTCTCCTGGGGCCCGGAGGGCGCGGTAGGGAGCCACGGGTGGGTGGGAGGCCACCCCTCCACCTCCAGGGGCGGGCGGCTCCTCCAGCCGGGTGATGGCAGCGGGACAGGAGTGTTTTGCCCTCCAGGACCTGTGCACCCTCCGGTCTACCCGGAGACCCTCTTCGCCCCGTCGTTGCCAGCGTGCTCCTGGCCTCAGACTCCCCGGAGGGCCCCCCACCCCCACCTGCAGAGCCTGGCAGAGGGCAACTGTGGGGGCTGCTGGAGCTGCAGGTGTGATCTGGAGGGGACACGGGGCCTGGCTGTGTTTCTGGGGCATAAGTGAGACTTCCTTTTGTTGTAATCACTGCCCCGTTGATCCACACACTTCACAAATCAGTGACTCGCTGTTGAAACTGGAGTGCACCGGCCTGCCTGCGACCCTCCAGTGTTTGTGACTTTTTACCAGCTGTCCTGAAGAAGCACAGCGTGGAGCGAGCACTGGTGTGCTGGGTGGATTTTCATCCCCTGATAGCAGGATAGTTGCCCCTCATGACACTGGTGACGGCATTGACAGCCTCTGTTGCTGGGTTTTTCTTCTAAGCAATTAAGTAGGAGATGATGAAACCTTTTTCCCTTTGGGGGAGGCAGGACCAGCGCCCTGTCTTTATCAGCCAGTGGCCATAAAGGTGGACCATGAACTTTCCCACTTGTGTCAGCCCAGGCATCGCAGGTGCGGTCACACCTGGTTTGTCTCTCATGCAAGGTGGGGAAAGGAAAGGTAACCTGCCAGTGGGTTCAAAGCCCTTCCTGACTTTCGTACAGGAGCCGGGCATTTTGTCCTGGTGACTCAGAGTTGTGGTGTGTGGGCTGGTGCCTCAGCAACACTCCAGTGCACCTGCACTGCCTCCTTCAGCGAGTCCCTTGATCCACTTGGGATTTGCCCTCCTTTCCACGAAGGTGCCCCACAAGCATGTCCCCCTGGGTGGTAACCTTTGCTGACTATTAAAAATGCATCTGTTGAGTCCGTTTATCCAACATCAAATCAATCTTGCCAGTTTCCTAAAGTTGGACAGAACCACAGTTTTGTCTGCACAGTTTAGTTTTATCACAACAGAACTGTGTGTGTGTCACCTGCATCTCCTGTGAAAATCACAAAATGCCCTCATCCATGACCATTAAATATGTCACATTTTTGCAATGCCAGCAATTTTGCATAAACAGACTCTGTTTCCAGGTTTGCTGAGGTGCTGGATATTTGGAGGTGAGAACTTTGAGGCGCTCGATTTTCTGGTAGGAACCAGCACAGACCATGAGTCTTGGACTTCGTGCCGAGGTCTGCTGGGTCCCAGGCTGAAGGACGCATCGTTTTACTTTTTTTTTAATCTACATGGGTCTTGTGCATCACATGCTACTGATTTTAATGTGAAAATTCCCATGTCACTGGCCTAGCTGGAGTCCCGTTGGTCTGGATGTTTTGCAAGAATGTGAGAAAAGAGGGCAGCAGGCCCTGCGCTGGGTGCAGACCCCTCTGAGTGGGCTGAGAAGACGTTAGGTGAAGGGTGAGGTAGCCGGGTGCCTTCTTTCTTCTGTGTCCACCTTCGTTTTGTTCTTGTCCTCTTTTTGCCCAGTGTCTTCTGAGTGGGTGGAGTCAGATGTGCCCACCAGATGCAGGTAGCATGTGCTAGGCCAGGATGGCCCCAAGGCTCAAGTTGGCCTCCCCCTGGGCAGAGGTGGGTTGGCTGCCTGTCCCCAGGAGGGTGCCCTCCGCCCCTGCTGATTTGTGGCTGTTCCCCTCCCCTGCTCGATGAAGGCAGTACTGTCAGAGGTGACCAGAGCCCACTCCCTCGAGCTTCAGGACCCCCCGAGAGGAGGCAACGTGTCAGGATGGTGTATGTGGAGAGAGGGCTGAGGCTCGGTGCCTGAGCAGGGGCAGGAGGACAGTGGCCTCGATGCCAGAGTCGGGAGGGAGGGACACGACGATGAGGCTGCATAAGGAGAGAACTGACTGTAGCCGAGTGTGTCAGCCACTCTCCAGTGAGTCCAGTTTCCACACAGCACGATCATCATGCCCTTCCCCACATACGTGTTAGATGAGCTTGCGTGAGCTTTATGGACTGTAATTTGTGAGTCTGTTCTGGGTGTGTGATCCCGGCAGCCGGTGCGGCGTGGCCACTCATGACCTAGGGCCTTGTGGGGGTGGGGAGAGGGTGAGGAGGAGTGCACCCCTCGACACCTCCCTCTGATGTGGCCTGCAGCCTATGAAAAGTGAGGTTTGGGGGCCGAGAGTGTGAGTCAGCAGCAGTAAATGCAAACCATATGTTACGCATTTTCTCTGCTGCCGAAAGGGTTTGTGGTGACTCGCTCAGGCCAGGGCTCTGGAAAGAGCGTTGCTTATTTCACATAAAAATCCTAAGAATGTGGGTGAACCTGTCTGAGATCTGCTCCGAACCCAGTTTCGTGTAATAAAACACTTAGTTGAAGTCACTGGGTTAGTTCCAGGCCCACTTGGTGGTTGTGATGTGACTGTTAGCCACGAGCTGGCATTTACATTAAAGTGTGGAGAAGAAGTGTAAGGTTTTTGATGTTTCAGTTTCTTGAAAATATAACTGTTTCTACTCAGGACCTGCCTCTCCAAGCACACTTCATTTTTTTCTATTTAGCGTTCATGGGGGTAAACTTAGCTTGCTACTCACACAGTAGTCCCCCGCCCGAATCCTCACCCTGTGGAGGAAGTTCACCTCGCTTTTGTAGTGAATCTTGCTTTAACTATAGCTTATTTTTACACACACTGTCGGCAGTGCAGGGTCTTCAGGCTTGCAGAAAACGGTCAAACCATTACTTTGAAAAATGTACAAACATCTATGCTTAATTAGGTGCTAAAAACAAAACTCATCTAGGATCTCCTTCCCCCCAAACTGCCAGCCCTCTGGATTAATTTAAAAGCTGCTCTCTGGGCAGGTTGCATCCCAGGGTTTCTCCTTCACGCACCTCTAGCGTGGGGTCCCACCGTCACTTTACCTCTAGCATCCCAGCCCTCGTGGTCATCTGGAACCAGAGTTGGTACACAGGGCCTGCTGGTGTTTCCATGATACTCCGTGATATTCCGGAGGAATCCATCCCTTCCTTCGGGCTCCCTCCCACTGCCCCGGCACCTCCAGCCACCCTGATTCAGGAACACTGCAGAGATTGGTGTTTGACACTATGGCAGCAGAGGTGCACACTCTGAGTGTTGGAGGGTGTCTGGAGAGCCTGGGGGCCAGCACCACCTGCATTCCTGGGAGCTCGGCTCCACCGTGGCTCTCGGTGCAGATGCACTGGAAGGAACTGGGTGGGGCCCCCTGTGCCGAAGGGCGGAGATGGCGCCGGCCTACCTCACGGGCAGGGGTCCGTGTGGCACCTGTGGCTGGCAGCGGGTGGGTCCGTGAGCCGCCATCATTTTGAGAGGTGTCATCCTTACTGGCTGTCTGTGGGTGTGGGTGGGGTGTGTGCTGGGGGCAGGAGCCTCAGCTCCGGGCCTGGCTGACGTGTCTGTCCTCCGCAGTGGGCTGACGCACGAGACGCACAGGAAGGAGGTGGAGCAGGTGTATCTGCGCTGCGCGGCGGGCGCTGTGGAGTGGATGTACCCGACAGGTGCTCTCATCGTTAACCTGCGGCCCAACACCTTCTCGCCTGCCCGGCACCTGACTGTGTGCATCAAGCCCTTCAGGGACTCCTCGGGGGCCAATATTTATTTGGAAAAAACTGGAGAACTGAGACTGCTGGTACCGGACGGGGATGGCAGGCCCGGCCGGGTGCAGTGCTTTGGCCTGGAGCAGGGCGGCCTGTTCGTGGAGGCCACGCCGCAGCAGGATATCGGCCGGAGGACCACGGGCTTCCAGTATGAGCTGATTAGGAGGCACAGGGCGTCAGACCTGCACGAGCTGTCTGGTGAGTGTCCTGCCCGGGTCGGGGGTGGTGGGCTGGCGCGGGCTCCCCTGTCCGGGGTGGCAGGCCTTGTCATTGTGGGGCTGTGATCTGACAGGGGTCTCTGATTTCTTCCTGCCCCCTCGTCTGCTCAGCCTTGGTGAACACTGCTGTGTCTGTGCTTCGGACATGACGTTTTACCCAAAGAACCCCACGGGCGACTGGGGTTTGGGGGCACTGGCACCCGCAGAGGGGCCCTCCTAGGGGTGTGACATGGTGTGGGGGGTGCGGGACGGCCAAGCTAAACCATCTTTGAGATGCAGCCTTTCCCACTAAAACCACCTTTGAAAAGACTGGCCCATCTGGGTTAGTGTTCTGGGCGGCACGGCCTTGGCGAGCGGGGCCTGTCTCCCGGGAGGTGTGTCTGGGGAGCACGGCGAGCGTCCCCCTGTGGGCGGCTGGGCCAGTGCTGGGTCAGACACGCCCCTGTGCTTGTGGATGGTGAAGTGCCTTTGAAACGGGTGCTTTTGTCATTCAAACTGCCCTGGGAATTGGCTGGGTGTTTCTGGTGTCAGCTAAAGACTCTGAAACGTCAATTTTTGGGTGGGAGCTGAGACTGACTCAGCCTGGAGCGGTGCTCAGCTGTGATGCCCAGAACTTGGGGCCACCCCCGTCCCCGACGGGTCTTGTGGGTACGATAAGCAGACAGCTTCCCTGTGTGGCCAGCAGGGAGTGGAGTTGTCACGTGGCATCTGTGGACGCCTGTGCTTGGGGGACAGGTCCTTTGTGGAGGGCTGTGTTGGTCTCTAGAAAATTCTGAGGGTAGACACCAGGAGGCATGAGGTCCCGGGAGGCACCTGTGGGCTGTGTGACCTCCATGGTCTGTGTGGCCTCAGCCTCAGGTGTGCAGACTTTTATCCTGAATGGGAGCCCACGTTTTTGTGTTCTATGTTCTTGACCTAGATCAGTTTTCCGTCTCTCTCTGAAATCTCTCCCAAATGGACTGGTCATTTACAGAGTGAGCGTAGGGCCGTCTGCCTGGAATCCTGACTGGCCCATGAGCTCTGACTGCCCCTTGGGCCTCAGCACCCGCAGGGCTGGACACTGGTGCAAACTCAGCTGTGCTGTGGTTGGTTGCACGCTGGATAAAACTTTAACCACAGCGGCCTTTATCTTGGTCACCAACAGTTATGGTGGGTGGGGGATCTGGGGGAGGGGGCACCAGCCTTGCTCTGGGGGTCCTGGAGAGAAACTCACAATGAGACAAAACCTAGAGAAACCCAAGCACCAAGTTCAGTCTTTCTAACCGGAGGTAAAGGTGCCAGGCCAGATATTAGTGACTTGTGAACATTCTTTCTGCTGATTGAAGTGATGATTGGTTTTGAAGACGTTGGGCTGCAGGTCACGTGCTCTGGGGCCTGAGCTTTGTTCTGCTTCTGGGTGAGATTCTTAAAGAGGCTGCAGCACAGTCAGTCCCTGCCATGCACACCTGGACGTCCACACAGCACAGGCCCAATTTCGACACTTCCAGTGGAAATCAATGGTTCTGCTTGTCGGCTGGGGTGACCCTTATGGAGCCTGTGAGCTCTCCTTTGGGAACAGAGACTGTCTCTCCTGCATCTGGGGGTGGGGTCCGAGGCCTCCAGGCCCTGTGTAGGCTGGGGCGGTGGGTGGGTTTTGGAGAAGCACATGAGGGTCGGGGCTGAGCTGCCTTGGGGTCCTGTGGGGTCGCAGGGAGGCAGCGGCCTCTTGTGAGGAGTGACTTGAGCCCCGAGGGACCAGAGCAGGCATTTGGCCATGGGTCCTCGCTCGCCCTCGTGTGCCTCCTGGGCCTGTGGGGTCCTGCGCAGGACTGTGGCCCAGTACATGTCAGGCTGGCTTGGGGGTCCCAGAACTTTGCTGTGTCCTGTGAGGCAGGTGCTGGGGTTTCCTTGTTCACACCTGGTGACCCTGTGGCACCTGCTTAAACCGAGCCTGAGGTGATTTCCAGGGCTCTGTGCCTGATGGGTTGTCTATCTGAGGAAGCAGACGTGCAGGGACCGTCGGAACTGAGGACAGGGGCCCAGACTCGGAGGTTCACCGGGGGCCCCGGAGCTGGGACCCACCCGACGCCTGGTGTCTCCACGGGAACAGGCACAGGTGCAGGGCCCCTCCCTGGGCTGAGCACCTCCAGGGCCCTCACGAGAGGCCTCTCCTATCCTGATGGGGTCGAGGGGCAGGAGGGATCCGAGGAGGTTGATGCATCGCCTGTCCCCAGGGTATTCGCCTTTCATCAGGGGACGGGGGCCCCTAAGCCCTTAATGCCGCAGGAATGGGTACATAATGTGGAATGTCGGTGCCGGCCATCTGGCAGCAGTGACGCTGTCCCCTGGGCGAGGCCGGCTCCCCAGCTCTGTCCAGCCAGCGCCGCGGTTTCCCTTGTCTCCCGTTCCTGCACTTGCTGCAGCTGCGAGAGCCGATGGAGGCTGAGCCGGGCAGCGCCAGCCCTGCTGAGCCTGAGGTGTGCCTTCACCTTTCCTATGCCTTTGGCCTGGCGTGGGCGACCCGCCGAGAGGTGGACGAGCTCATCTGTGAGTCAGAAGGTCCAGTTTGGGCTGATTTACGAGAACAGAGGCTCCATGGGCTGGAAACCCGGACAAGAGTTGGGGTGTGAGCCCCATCCCCTGCCCAGCCAGGAGGAAACCCGCTGCTCTGGTAGTTCTTGTAGGCGTGATCGTGGCACCTTCGTGCTCCGTAATCGGCTTCCTTGAATAAACTTGGCACTGATAACCTGGAGTTGGCCAGAACACAGGGGCAGGCTGTTCCTGCAGGGGCACAGACGGGGCCAGGAGGGAGGGGACCCGGCCCCAGGACCTTGGGATTTGGTTACCTGTGGGCAGGACCTCCCAGCCCTGAACTGGCCGCTTCCGCAGGCAACACGGACGCCTCCCTTGGATGCTGAGGAAACTCTGCAGGATGGGAGGTGCAGAGAGTGGACAGGTGCAACTCCAGGCCGTGCCCAGACCTGTGCCCAGCAGACCTGGCTGAGGCTGTGTGGGGCTGCTGTTCCCAGGCCAGTGCATCCGGGAAACGGGCACCGCTCAGTGGCTTGGGGAATGTGGGTGGGGGCTCTGTCTGGTTCTGGGGAACACAGACCCTAGGCAGTCCAGGCAGGTCCCAGGATTCCAGTCTGTCCTTCACCTTCTCCCAGGGCCATGTGTCAGGTGCTCCTGGGTTGGTCACGTCTGCTTGGAGCTTGGGGTGCAGGCCCCAGTGAGCAGGTGCCCAGGGCTGGGCAGCAGCATCGTGGACACAGACAGTGGGAGGGGAGGGAACGCTGCCTTGATGCTGATTATAAACACACGGTGCCATCCCTGGCTCTCCAGGACGCCGGAGTCCTGCAGCGTCTCAGGGGCTTCAACGCCCCCTCCCTTTACAGTCCTGCCCCTGGCTGAGCCCGTAGGTGAATGACCAGCTTGGCGGGCATAGAGTCCCTGCCGATGAGCCCCCTCCAGGAGCCTCAGAGTTTGGAGAAGTCCTTGATGGTGGGAGGGATGGGTGGAAAAGTGTGGAAGATAATTCTCGTTATTTCCTGGAGGCAGAGGAGAGGGGCTGATTTTTTTCCAAGGCGTCCCATCTGTCGTCCATCTTTGGCTTCCTGCTTGGTGGCTTCTCTCCAGCCACTATAATTTTCATTTTAACCATCTCCGGGCTTGCGGAGAGGAAGGGCGTGGCCCCTGCCAGCTTCCTCACCAGGAAGAGGGAGGGAGAAAGAGAGGGAGGCGGGGAAGGGCAGGGGCCGTTGGGCCAACACCCCCGGGGCCCCCCAGCAATGGACTGCAGCCTGGAGTGCGACCTCACTGCGACGGTGACAATGGCAGCCTTGGGAGCTCGGCCTTGGGTCCTCGAGCCCATGGGAGCCCACCCTCCACCCCTACCCACTGCTCCCTGTTCTTGGCTCCTGTGAAAGCACCTTGTCTCCGTCACCAGCTCCTCTGAAAGCAGCGTGTCCCCGCCTTCCCCCGTCACCAGCTGCGTGGGAGACCCGGCAGTCCTGGCCACAGAGGTTTCCCGTCAGAACTATGTGAGTCCCTCTGGCTGTCCTTACCTGGGCAGTCCTGCCGGACCGGTTGGTGTCTGTCGTTCTCAGCCTCTCCTCGGAACCAGCCGGTCCTGCTTTTACCTACGGCACCGCCTCTCCACTTACACCTGCTGTCCAACCTAAGTCCCCACAGCAGCTTCCCCAACCCCACCGTGCTGGTGCCTCCCACCCTGTTCATGCCAGCTCCTGAGTGACCGTCCTGAGATGTCCACACCCCAACCCTCCCCTCCAATGAGGAGGGACCAGGATTCCAACCCTTTGCCGACCCTCCCCACCGCCTGGAAACTAGATGTGACGTGTCCGTGACCAGCGCATTCCGCAGCCTTTATGAGCCTGGCTCCTGTTAATAACTGTCTCCAGATCGTCTCCTGGAGTCCACCCTGTGTTCTCTGTGAAGGTGACCCCTGCTTTGTAAAGCTCAGAATCAGAACAGGGAGGTCTCCAGGGTGCTTGTCACCAGCTCAGCTGTCGATGAGTCGTCTCCAGAGGCTTTCAGCAGGCGACGCTGCAGGTGCTGACCGCCCCCGGGCCCCACACGCCCGCTGTTGGCCGGATGAGTCAGGGCGGGATACGCAGGGCACGTGAGGGCAGCGTCTCCATCCTTCCCCTCAGCCGTCCGCTGAGGTCGTGGGGCCGTGACTCACAGACGGTGATGAGCTACGGCTTGGATACGCTCGCACGCCCAGGCCCCGGGGTGGGACGTGTGCGGCTGGGCCTGTGGGCTCCCCTGCCCCAGAGTGGGAGACACACACACACACCCCCCGCCCCAGGGTGGGACCCACACACACAGACCCCCTGCCCCAGGGTGGGAGACACACACACAGACCCCCTGCCCCACGGTGGGAGACACACACAGACCCCCTGCCCCAGGGTGGGAGATACACACACAGACCCCCTGCCCCAGAGTGGGAGACACACACACACACCCCCCGCCCCAGGGTGGGACCCACACACACCCCTGCCCCAGGGTGGGAGACACACACACAGACCCCCGGCCCCAGGGTGGGACCCACACACACACCCCCCGCCCCAGGGTGGGAGACACACACACAGACCCCCCACCCTAGGGTGGGAGACACACACAGATCCCCTGCCCCAGGGTGGGAGATACACACACAGACCCCCTGCCCCAGGGTGGGAGATACACAGACCCCCACCCCAGGGTGGGAGATACACAGACCCCCTGCCCCAGGGTGGGAGACGCACACACAGACCCCCCGCCCCAGGGTGGGACCCACACACACACCCCCCGCCCCAGGGTGGGACCCACACACACACCCCCTGCCCCAGGGTGGGAGACACACACACACACACCCCCTGCCCCAGGGTGGGAGACGCACACACAGACCCCCCGCCCCAGGGTGGGACCCACACACACCCCCTGCCCCAGGGTGGGAGACGCACACACAGACCCCCCGCCCCAGGGTGGGAGACACACACAGACCCCCTGTCCCACGGTGGGAGACACACACAGACCCCCGGCCCCAGGGTGGGAGATACACAGACCCCCACCCCAGGGTGGGAGATACACACACAGACCCCCTGCCCCAGGGTGGGACCCACACAGACCCCTCGCCCCAGGGTGGGAGATACACACACAGACCCCCTGCCCCAGGGTGGGAGACACACACACCCCCCGCCCCAGGGTGGGACCCACACACACACCCCCCTGCCCCAGGGTGGGACCCACACACACACACCCCCCGCCCCAGGGTGGGACCCACACACACACCCCCCGCCCCAGGGTGGGACCCACACACACACCCCCCGCCCCAGGGTGGGACCCACACACATACCCCCCGCCCCAGGGTGGGACCCACACACAC
Organism: Macaca thibetana thibetana; assembly: GCF_024542745.1. Taxonomy (NCBI): domain Eukaryota; kingdom Metazoa; phylum Chordata; class Mammalia; order Primates; family Cercopithecidae; genus Macaca; species Macaca thibetana. Next base: position 56,582,677 of record NC_065593.1, on the reverse strand, counting down.
ACCCTCTGCCCCAGGGTGGGAGATACACACACAGACCCCCTGCCCCAGGGTGGGACACACACAGACCCCTCGCCCCAGGGTGGGAGATACACACACAGACCCCCTGCCCCAGGGTGGGACACACACACACCCAACTGCGTTGCTGACTGTGAGGATGGGCTTTGGGCACCTCCTGCCTCCTGCCCTTGCAGGACCACTTGGCCCAGCCCAGCTGCCATGGCTGCCCAGCCGGAGGGTGCTGCTCAGTGAGGGGACCCTCTTGTGGGCTGTGGTCACCAGGCTTCTGTTGTTGACCAGCTCTCTCTCAACCGAGGCCACCCTCAGTCACATGAGTTGTCCTGGGCTGGGACCTCTGGCCCTGTGGCCACTGGGCAGGTGCTGGCCGGGGTGCAGTCTCACCTGTGAAGGATAAAAATGCTGCCTGAAATTTGAGTCCCCCCAGCACTGTCCTGGCCCTCCCTGGCCTCTGTCCAGCACGCGCCTGCATCAGGCCCACCATGGTCTGCAGGCCCCCAGCCGGCGAGTGGGATGGGGGTCCACATAGGTGAACCAAGTATCGAGGGTGGGCCACACTCCGGGGCCCCCATAGAAGAGCCCACTGGGCAGCTTCCAGCTTGCGGGTCAGGAGGCCCCAGTGGTGGGGGCTGCAGTGTGAGTCTGTACGAAGCAGCAGGAGGGGGATTTGGCCAGAAGCTCCTGTTCTGCAGGGTTGCTGGGATGGCAGAGGTGCCCCCAGTGCCAGGCTGGACCGGCCTCGAGGTGCCCCCAGTGCCAGGCTAGACCAGCCTTCAGGTACCCCCCAGTGCCAGGCTGGACCGGCCTCAAGGTGCCCCCAGTGCCAGGCTGGTCCGGCCTCGAGGTGCCCCCAGTGCCAGGCTGCACCGGCCTCGAGGTGTCCCCAGTGCCAGGCTGGTCCGGCCTCGAGGTGCCCCCAGTGCCAGGCTGGTCCGGCCTCGAGGTGCCCCCAGTGCCAGGCTGGTCCCGCCTCAAGGTGCCCCCAGTGCCAGGCTGCACCGGCCTCGAGGTGCCCCCAGTGCCAGGCTGGTCCCGCCTCGAGGTGCCCCCAGTGCCAGGCTGCACCGGCCTCGAGGTGTCCCCAGTGCCAGGCTGGTCCGGCCTCGAGGTGCCCCCAGTGCCAGGCTGGTCCCGCCTCGAGGTGCCCCCAGTGCCAGGCTGCACCGGCCTCGAGGTGCCCCCAGTGCCAGGCTGGTCCCGCCTCGAGGTGCCCCTAGTGCCAGGCTGGACCGGCCTCAAGGTGCCCCCAGTGCCAGGCTGGACCGGCCTCGAGGCGCCCAGCAGTCTGTGCTTGCTCTGCAGCTTCTTTTTCCTGATAACTTAATGGAAGCAAATGCAGGAGGCGGCGGGTGGGCCGGTGAGTCAGGCACTGAGCCCGGCTGGGAGGCGCCCTCACCCCTGCCTGGCCTTGTCTCTGGGTCCTTCCTACCTCCACCCTGAGGGGCCCACAGACACCTGTGCTTGCCCAGGGCACTGCAGACTCCAGGGTCTCCATTGACCACATGTGCAGGCCCTGAGGGTCCATGCAAGTTCCTGACCCCAGATGGCCTCTCTGAGCAGCTGTCCCCACCTCAGCCAAGGTGCCAGGTATGTGTGCTGCCCTGTCCCCCGGGGCCGCCAGTCACCAGCAGCCAGCTCGGACCCACACTCATCAGGCAGGTGAGAGCTCAGCTCACTTCAGTCCAGCAAGGACAGCCGGCCAGGGGTGCAGACGGCGTTAGCTTGTTCCAGGGCCGGCGAACCCCACGTCAAGGCTGTCCCAGCTCTCGGCCAGGGACGTTTCAGAGCCTTCAGAAGGTGAAACGGCACCGGGGAAACCAGCGTCTTTGAGATTTCACATTTCAAAGCTTCTGTTGAGTTAACAGACTTGGGGCCAAAACCTAGAGGCTCAGAACAGGTGAGGTGAGGCCTTGAAACCTGCAATAAGAGCAAATAATAAAACCACGTTTCCCAAGTCCATCCCGGGTGTGGGGACGCGCGGTGCAGGTTTCTGTTTCACAGTGGCCCGCCCGTCTGAGAAACTGGGGCGAAGGGCAGGGCGAGGGCTGGGCCCCGGGAGAAGGTTGTTGAGAAAGCCTGGTTTGGCTGGTGCGGGAGCTCGTTCTGAGAAGCCTCCGTGCTTTCTGCATTCTCTGGGGGAGGCCGGGCCCTGCAGGCTTCGGGCTTCAGAGGGGGTCTGTGAGCGGGGCTTGGCTCGAGAGCCGTTTGTGGTGTGTCTCATCCCACGGCCAGGTGGCGTCCGGAGAAGGGGCTGAGCCCATGGCCCTGACTGGATCTCTGCGCTGCTGGGTGAGGCCCCACGCCGGTGGCAGGCGGACGCGTCGCTGCCTGCTCAGGGATCCCCTTCCTGGAGTCTCAGCATTGCTGGCCCTTCTAGCCGCATGGGGGGTCCTGCAGGATGTGACCCTCCTCTCAGGTGCCGCTGCCGTCGTGGCCCAGGGAAGTGGGCAGCACAGCTGTGGGGAGTGTCTGCCCTTTGAGGGAGCTGGAAAGTGAGGGTGGTCCCGGCATCATGAGCCGTGGAGGTGGGTTGGGGGTGACTCCGGCGAGTGAGGGTGGCCCCAGTGTTGGCATCGTGGGCCGTGGAGGTGGATTAGGGGTGACTCTGGGAAGTGAGGGTGGCCCCGGCGTTGGTGTCGTGGGCCGTGGAGGTGGGTTGGGGGTGACTGTTGTCCCGTGGGTTCGGTTCAGCCCCGGGCTGGGGGTGACTCTCGTCCCGTGGGTTCGGTTCAGCCCCGGGTGGGCTTTGCATTTGCGTCAGGCATGAGAGTGATTTCTGAGTCCGGCTCAGCTGCACCGAGGAGGTAAGTGGGGAAACAGCACAAAGACCCCTCCCCACGAAGGCCCTGGGACGTGGCCGGACTGAGGGTCTTGCTGTCAGGGCACGTGCCCATCATGGCCGAGTTGCAGGTGCCTTTGGTCCAGGTGGGGCTGAGGGGTCCCCTGGGTGAGACCCTGGCGTGGCCAAGGTTGTGTTTTCTGTCTCCTGCTCTGCCGGCCCCTCCAGCACGTGCCGCCGACTCACCTCGGAAGTCGCGTTGGCCAAGAGGTGCCTTGACGTGGACACCTCCCTGACTTGGCTTTGCTGAGTGTGACGCTCTTTTGACTGTGGTGGGTGGCATCCCAGAGCCTGCCCCATCCAGGCTGCTTCCTGACTCTGCCTTTCTTCCCCAGCCCCGTGCCGTCCCTGCAGTGACACCGAGGTGCTCCTAGCCGTCTGCACCAGCGACTTCGGTGAGTGTCTGCTTGGTAGCTTCAACCTCCTGTGAGCCTGGTGCCTGCCACGTGGAGTTGTTCGGGACCAGGGCAGCCTTCCGGCACCGCGTGGACCCTGCTGGAGGGTTACACGCCGCGGAAGCCCTGGGCTTGGCCATCCACCAGCCCTGGGGACAGGGACTCCACCGCCCACACTTGGAGGGAGCCGGGGGTTGTTTTAGGTGACTGTCAAGCATTTTCCCATTTTGTAAATGAGATCATTGCTCTTCGAGGGGACTCTTGAAGTCCACTGTTTCCCAGCAGCTTGTCTTGCTGAAGTGCTTTGTAAACAGCATTTTATCAGCAGCCCAGAGCAACCTTGGCGTTGGACACTCCCTGCCCCCTACCAGAGTTCACGCTGTTCCATGCCTAAGGCTCCCAGTGGCTCTGCGGCTCTGCAGGGGGAGCTTTGGGGTCCCAGGACTGCAGCCCCTTTGCTTGTGGTGTTTGCACAGACACTCTCTGGGAAAGGTTTGGCCTCCCGTGTGGTGCCGTGGAAGCCGTGTCCACTCTGTACTCCACCTCCAAGCTCAAGGACGGGCCCCTTCTCACTGCTTTCCTGATCCCTGGCATGGAATCGGGGCCTGGCAGGGGTTTCCAAGTGCGGCCCTAAGGCTGCCCCCATGCCCACCCTCTCCTCTGAGCCGCACCGGGTCTGTCTGATCAGGACACAGAACTGCAGGGGCGCCCTGTGTGTCAGCTGTTCTGACTTGAAAAGCATCTGATACACACCGAGGTGTTTGTTCTGTTTTCCCACTTACGTGTCTGGCCCTTGGTAGAGAGAGCACCTGTTTTCTGACAAAGTCTAACTATCTGGGACACCCCTTGGCAGCTTCCTGCTGTTACGTTGTACTTTTCTGTGGGAATTTCCACGCTAGATGGCAGAGTCAGGGGTCAGCTACCCGTGCCAGTGCCCGACGGTGCGGGGGGCCCGCGGAGGGGCGGTGGCCTTGCCGTATGCCTGCTCACTGCCTGTCTCCATCTCCTTTCCCGCACAGCCGTTCGAGGCTCCATCCAGGAAGTCACCCACGAGCCCGAGCGGCAGGACTCAGCCATCCACCTGCGCGTGAGCAGACTCTATCGGCAGAAAAGCAGGGTCTTCGAGCCGGTGCCCGAGGGCGACGGCCACTGGCAGGGGCGTGTCAGGACGCTGCTGGAGTGTGGCGTGCGGCCAGGGCATGGCGACTTTCTCTTTACCGGCCACATGCACTTTGGGGAGGCGCGGCTCGGCTGTGCCCCACGCTTCAAAGACTTCCAGAGGATGTACAGGGACGCCCAGGAGAGGGGACTGAACCCGTGCGAGGTTGGCATGGACTGACCCTGGGGGTCCTTGGGGCGCTGCCCTCCCTCTCCTGATGAGTCACCTGCTGCGGTGGGTGCTGCGGTCCCGGTGGGGCCGTGCAGTGGGGGCCACCCGCTGGGGACCGCATGCCTGGGGCCCAGGCCTGACGCTGGTGCCCAAGCTGTGGACATTCTCACCACACTCAACCCCATGAGCTCCCAGCCAAGGACGCCCTGGCCGATTGGAAATGCTGTAAAATGCAAACTAAGTTATTATATTTTTTTGGTAAAAAAGAAATGTCCATAGGAAACCAACTCCTGTGTCTTAAAATGCCTTGGTGTGCCATTTGATACTGTTCTCTAAAGACGTTTTGAGTCACGGCGTCTGGTCTGGTGTTGGGGGAAGCGCTGGCCATTGGGCACAGTGGGCGTGTGAAAAGGTGCCATTCAGAGTTGTTCTCACGACAGAAGTTTATGGAGCCAAATAATATGTTTTTTATTTTCATTTTATTTTTAAAGAATGAGCTTGGCCAGCTGTAGTCCTTTTCGGACTGCTAGTTGTTTCCATTCCAGAGAATAAAGACCAGGATCCGACCAGCTAGGAGCCAGTCTATCTTTCGCCAGGTTCGGTGCCCACGGCCCTTGTTCAGGGCCACGCTAGACATACCCCACGGGCGTCCATTGCCTCAGCAGACGCGCCTTGCTCCCCCCGGCCACTGTCCGTCAGCGCCTGCTGCTGCATTTCCATTAATTCAGGTCCTGCCCTGTGGCCCCAGCCTCCCCAAAGTGCAGGAGCCCACAGCAAGTCTCTGGATGCCCAGGAGCTGGTCTGAACCTAAGTTGGTGACGCCATGTCCCCAAAGGATGCGGCTACCAGAACAAATCACCACCAACTGCAGGCTGAGACAGCCTCGTTCTCTGAGTTCCTGAGGCCACAATCCAAAGTCATGGTGTGGGCAGAGCCTCTCCCTCCAGGGGTTCCAAGGAGGGCCCTTCACCTTCTCCTCAGCCGGGGAGGACCTTCACCTCCTCAGCCGGGGAGGACCTTCACCTTCTCCTCAGCCGGGGAGGGCCCTTCACCTTCTCCTCAGCCGGGGAGGGCCCTTCACCTTCTCCTCAGCCGGGGAGGACCTTCACCTTCTCCTCAGCCGGGGAGGACCTTCACCTTCTCCTCAGCCGGGGAGGACTCTTCACCTTCTCCTCAGCCGGGGAGGACCTTCACCTTCTCCTCAGCCGGGGAGGACCTTCACCTTCTCCTCAGCCGGGGGAGGACCCGTCACCTTTTCCTCAGCCAGGGAGGACCCTTCACCTTCTCCTGAGCCAAGGAGGACTGTTCACCTTCTCCTCAGCCGGGGAGGACCCTTCACCTTCTCCTCAGCCGGGGAGGACCCGTCACCTTCTCCTCAGCCGGGGAGGACCTTCACCTTCTCCTCAGCCGGGGAGGACCTTCACCTTCTCCTCAGCCGGGGAGGACCCTTCACCTTCTCCTCAGCCGGGGAGGACCTTCACCTTCTCCTCAGCCGGGGAGGGCCCTTCACCTTCTCCTCAGCCGGGGAGGACTCTTCATCTTCTCCTCAGCCAGGGGAGGACCTTCACCTTCTCCTCAGCCGGGGAGGACCCTTCACCTTCTCCTCAGCCGGGGAGGACCTTCACCTTCTCCTCAGCCGGGGAGGGCCCTTCACCTTCTCAGGTGTGCACCGGCTCAGGAGTGTGCCAGCTCAGGTGTGCACCGGCTCAGGAGTGTGCCAGCTCAGGTGTGCACCGGCTCCGGTGTGTACCGACTCAGATCTGAGCCAGCACATGTCTACAGGCTCCCACAGGTCACAACAAGAAGCAGGTGCTTCTGGGTGAGGACCTGAAGCAGCAAGGCTGGGGCTGGGCCAGGTCCCCCTGTGGCTGGTGGACAGCCCACCTTTGCCAACAGGGTGCCACAGCACAGGTGCCCAGCCCACAGTGGGGAGGCAGAGAACCTGCTCCTGGAACCTGGGTTTTCTGGGCCGGCTCCAGGGGTGTTGACTGACCGGAGGAGGCTGCAGAACAAGAAGGTCAGGTTTCAGGCTGGCGGCCTCTCCTCAATTACAGGGATGCGGGGGTAGGCCCGAACCTGGGGCCCGAACCTGGGGCCCGAACCTGGTGTCAGGTGGAGTAGAGGCCACGCTTCATGGGAGGCTACTGTGTTTTAAGAAGTGCCTGTGGGCTGGGGGGCTTTTGGTCCAGAGACTAGGGGAAGGCAAAGCTTACCAAACAGTCTCCACTCGGGGTCGGGGGCCGGGGCTGAGGTGGGAGGGGTCCAGGAGGCTGTTGTGAGAGACAGCCGAGGCTGTCGGGGCCTGTGGGTGGGCGCCTGGTGCTGGCACACGAGAACCTTCTCTCTCTGGCCTGTGAGCCTAGTACCACGAGGGAGCCTCCCCCAGCGGCTGCTGGTTGCAGGGCAGTGGGAAGATCCACATTTCCCAGCAGCTAAAGCGCCCGACCTCCCTCTGACCCGTGCCCTCCTGCTGCCCAGAGCCTCCGGGTGTCAGGCCACGATGCGCTCAAGGATCCACCCTCCCTTAGTGCCAGCTCCACTTGTCCTGCTCCTCCGACGCCGCCTCTGGTCCAATCCCAAGGCCTTAAGAGGCCCGGACGCCTTTCTCACCACGTTCCTCAAACACGCTGGTGCAGGGAGCCCCCAGCCTGATGGGTTTGCCCAGTGGTTGGTGATCACTGCACTCCCTGGTCTGTTTGCAGAGGGGCAGCCTCACCTGTCTCCACAACCCTGCCAGGCAGGGCCCACATTAGAGCTGGGGACAGAGGGACTCGTGAGGATGCTGGAGCCAGTTTTCTCCTCCCACCCATGGGATGCCCCAAGGGCCTCAGGCTCCTGTAGTTCATGGACGCTCAGGGGTGTCCGCCTTCCTCCCACCTCCGACCAGCGTCAGTCAGGGCCCCTGGCACGGGCCCCTTGGGAACCCACGCCTGCCTGCCCTGTTTATTGGGATGCTAGGGAGCCCCAAGAGCCGTGTGTGGGCCCCTCATGCCCCGCTGCCGCAGCAGGTACCCTGATGGCACTGGGGCCTCATCTCTTCACTGGGCCAGGACAGGGCTGTGAGGTCCAGCTGCCTGCTCAGCTCTGGGACCTGCCCTCCTGCAGGAGCCCACGGCCGTGAACATGCGCACAGTGGATCCACATGTCCTCCGAGGAAAAAGAGAGGGTCAGGGTTGAGTGTGTGGGTGCTAGGGGGTGCAGAACTCACTTCTTTTTTTTTTTTTTTTTTTTTTTTCGAGATGGAGTCTCGCCCTGTGGCCCAGGCTGGAGTGCAGTGGTGCGATCTGGGCTCACTACAAGCTCCGCCTCCTGGGTTCACGCCATCCTCCTGCCTCAGCCTCCCAGTGGCTGGGACTACAGGCGCGCGCCACCACGCCCGGCTAATTTTTTGTACTTTTAGTAGAGACGGGGTTTCACCGTGTTAGCCAGGATGGTCTCGATCTCCTGACCTCGTGATGCGCCCACCTCGGCCTCCCAAAGTGCTGGGATTACAGGCGTGAGCCACCGCGCCCGGCCGCAGAACTCACTTCTAACTATGAGGGTCGAGGTGGGCTTCACAGAGGAGGTGGGCTTTGAGCCACGCCTGCAGCCCGGCATCTGGAAGTGGCTTCTGGGCTCTCCCTGAGCTCTCTCCTCTGCAGGACACCCCTGCCTGCAGGTCTGCACCCCCAGCTCCTTCCTGGGGACTTGATATCATGGTCCTGCCTGACACCCCAGGGGTGAACACAGCACCCAGCCCTGAGGGTTCCCATCTGCTGGGGGCGTCTGACCTGGGCAGGCCAGGGTGGGTGGCAGGGAGCCCAGTGGGGGCAGGTGCAGGTGACCAGGGGGAGATGCTGCCCTGGCTGGGGCCTGGACTCACTAGGTCATCACCAATGCAGGGGGTCTTGGCTCACCGGACTTTGCCACCAGAGAGGGTTGGGGAGCTCCACACGAAGGCAAGGAGGCCGGGGCTCTGGGGGTGACTCGTCCCTGGAGGGCGACCAGAAAGGCCGTCGGAGTGCGGCGCAGCCCGCACTATCCTCACTGAACACCTGGTCCTGCCCTGGACAGCGACTGCTTCCCCTCCAGGGTGGCCCCCGTCGTCCCCCACGTGCTCCAACAGCAGCGAGACTTTCCCAAGACAAGTTGGAGGCTTCAGAGCTCTTGGGGGTGGTGGCTTCTCCCAGTAGCCCCATATCTGTCAGTCCCCCCATAAGGGAGGGGGGTGACAAGCTCCTCCTTGCTCCCAGAGTGAGGATCGCCCCTGCTTTTCCGGCCCCCACTTGCCCCCTCCACCTGCCCTTTTCCCTCCGGGGAGCCCTGGAGGTTTTCCAAGAACTCTCCGGGTCGAGGGGGCAGCCTGTGCTGGGTGGTGGGGGGCTCCTGCCTACTGGATGCCAGACACCTCCACCTTTCACCCTGGGGGTCCAGTCGACTGATGGCCATGAGAGAGAAGCTGAGAGCAACCGCAGCCCACAGCTCCACGCTGGCCCCCCATCTGCAAACGCTGGGCCCCATGGGAGCTGTGACTCAGTTTCCCGTTTGTCACGGGGCTGGCTGAGGCCCCGGCGAGTGCAAGCCATGTCAGGTTGGGCAGGAATGTGGCCCGTGTTCACATGTGTCTCTGTGTGTGTGAGAGGCGTCAGCTGGGATGCTGGGGTGGCAGAGACAGTCCGGGCTCACCCCTCAGCCTCCCTCGACCTCGACTCCCCCCACATACGGAGCCACCCCCTTCCTGGCTATCGCAGGAGTTGAGCTTCCTCTGCTGGGAGGGCTTTGTCGGAGGTTCCCTGTGGTTCCAGAAGGAAAGCTGGCTGCAGGGAGGGCCGGGCACTGGGCACCGTGTGGCTGAGCCTCTGGTGGGGGCTGCACCTCTGGTGGGGGCTGCACCTCTGGTGGGGGCTGCACCGCTGGGTTCCCAGACCCCCTCTTTGCCCCCCCGCCCCCACTGCACTGGGAGGACCTGCTGAGGGGCCAGAATCTGGCTTCGGGTCCCACGGGTGGGGGTGGGGCCCCTCATTAGCACTGCAGCTGACACTGAGGGCTTCCACCTCGCTAATTGATTAAACTGTTTAGAAACCAGGCCGGCGTGGTGGGAATCGGCCCCAGCCGGGCCGTCCGCTCCCCTTCTGTGCAGGCAGCGGCCCCCGGAGTTCACCCGTCAGGCGCGTTGGTGGGGTCTCGGCCCTGGCCGCCCTCGGGAACCCTTTGCTCTTTTGTGTGGTCTCCTCCCCGACCACTCACTGGGCGAGCATGGAGGGCGGCCTGCTGTGCACGGGCATGTTCCCGGGAACCCGCCTGCTGGGATTAAACCAGCCCTTGTGAAGGATGGCAGGTGGGTTCCTCATTACCAGGAGGGGCACGGGGCTGTGAGCAGAGGCCCAGGAAGCAGCGCCCAGAGGCCCGAGAGCCTTCTGCTGTCCTGGGATTTTCTGCGCTGTGACCTCAGCCTCTTTCTTCCTCTCCTGTGGGATTCCGCCAACACCCCTTCCCCTCATGCCATTCCTTCCCCACCATGCTCCACGCCTGCCCTCCCCAGTGCCCCCCACCCCCAGGTCTTCCCTCTAGGACATCAGCCCAGGCTCAGTCCCGGGATAAGGGCTGAGCCTTGGTTCCCAGTGCAGCCCCTGTGCCAGCACGCAGTGGGTGCTGCCCCCGCCGGAGGAGCGGCCTGGGGCCTGGTCAGCCCTGCTGGTGTCTGGCCTGCAGCCAGCACGGGCTCTGCCATTCACCCTTGGTTCTAGGTGGGTGCCCACCCAGGCAACCTCGGAGCAGAGTGGCCTGGGCTCCGGAGGTGGGGGCGGCCACTAACAGCAGGAGGTCGTGGCAGTGCAGCTATGGCAGGGGTTCTGAGGGGCAGAAGCCAGGAGCGGGACGTGGGGACGCAGACCTGCAGGAGGACGCCGGCTCACCCAGCGGGGAGGGGATGGCTGCCCAGGGACCCTGAGCTGCCTGCTCTGCTCCCCCCACTGCTGGGACAGGGGCCCCACGGGGGATGCCAGGGAACGTGAGGAATCCGGAGTCAACACTGGGCCACTGTGTGCTGCCACCCGGGCGGGCCGTGGTTTATAAAAACAGCGGAGGCTTGGCTGGTATCAGGGCGGTGAGGTCACGGCGGCTGGGGGCTCTGGAATTTCTTCAGAAGAATTTTGCTTACCAAGCCACATACTTTCCTGGCCATCAGCTTGATCAGGGGCAAGATGAAAAATATGCTAAACAACAAAGAAACAAAAAAGCACCCAGGCTCCGGTGAGGGAGGGGCCCTGTGGGAGGGGCGGAGGGCCCAGGGAGGGTGAGGGGCCGGGAGCCACTCTGCCCAGCACTCTCTGCGGAGAGAGCCCAACGCCCCTTCCTTTCCCCTTTTAGCACTGCTGAGCAGGACTCACGTGTTCAACAAGGAGCTTTACTAAAAACCGAGGCAATAAAGAAAACACAAATGACATAAAAATAGTCAAGAGCACATTCTTGATGGTAGATAACTGGTCTCCGGCTGCAGCGGCTGCCAGGTTGGGTGTCGGCCACGTTGGCTGGGTCTGCCAGGCCCACCCACAGGCGCTGCACTTCCCTGGGCCTGACAGGGGCTATGGCGGGTCTGTGGGCGGGTGGACAAGGGTGGCAGGACCCGTGAGGGGCGTGGCGGGTCTGTGGGCGGGTGGACAAGGGTGGCAGGACCCGTGAGGGGCGTGGCGGGTCTGTGGGAGGGTGGGCAAGGGTGGCAGGACCCCTGAGGCGATGTGTGTGCCATGCAGTGGGGCTCTATAAGAAGCAGCCCGGGCAGCTTGGGCAGGGGCAGTCCGGGCAGTGCCCACAGGTCTTTGTCCACCAGAGCCTCTGTTCAACCTCAGTGTTGCTCCGGATGTGGATAGGAGGAGACACTGTCTGGGCCACAGACCAGGTGCTTCCTTCATCCTGACCACACCTGCTTCTGCCCAGGAGACGCTGCAGGGGCCGTGTTCCCCGCCCGGCTCCTCGAGTGGTTCCCAGGCTCCTCCTCCGCCCGGTTCCACCTGGAGCCGTGGGGCTGTGCCGGGGTCGCCTCGCTGCAGCCGCAGCTCAGGGAGAAGCCACTGCTGGGGCTCCTGCCTCTCCCGTGCAGTGGGGCCGAGCCGAGCTCCACCAGGTCTGGACTTCTGCGCGGGGAGCTGTGCTTCCCAGGGTGGTGGGGAGGAGTCCCTGGTCCCAGCCACGGTGTGTCCTTGACCAGGACACTTGACTCTTCTGCCCCCAGACGGTCTTGTCTGCACCTCCAGAGCCCCCAGGCTTGCTCACTTGGCTCTACTTCTGGGCAGGGTGCCCTGGTATTGCTGCTGCTGGCACCTGCCGCGCCTTGGAGGGGTCTCCAGTGGGACCTCTGAGCGCGGCTCTTCCTGTACCTTGAGAGGTGAGCAGAGGGCGTTTGTGGGAGAACTGGAACCTGGGGAGGAAAAACCCCAAGGCAGGCAGAGACTGTCCCTGAGTCTGTCCAGTGACCCACCGAAGCTGAGTGGTGTAGGACACGGAGGCCCGCCCGGGACCTGGGGGAGAGAGGGCCTTAGTCCGGTGAGACCAGCCTGGTGGGCGCCTGGGGGAGAGAGGGCCTCGGTCCGGTGAGACCAGCCTGGTGGGGAAGGGAGGGCCTCAGTCCGGTGAGACCAGCCTAGTGGGTGCCTGGGGGAGAGAGGGCCTCGGTCCGGTGAGACCAGCCTGGTGGGGCAGAGAGGGCCTCGGTCCGGTGAGACCAGCCTGGTGGGTGCCTGGGGAAGAGAGGGCCTTGGTCCGGTGAGACCAGCCTGGTGGGGAAGGGAGGGCCTCAGTCCGGTGAGACCAGCCTAGTGGGTGCCTGGGGGAGAGAGGGCCTCGGTCCGGTGAGACCAGCCTAGTGGGTGCCTGGGGCAGAGAGGGCCTCGGTCCGGTGAGACCAGCCTGGTGGGTGCCTGGGGAAGAGAGGGCCTCGGTCCGGTGAGACCAGCCTGGTGGGGAAGGGAGGGCCTCGGTCCGGTGAGACCAGCCTAGTGGGTGCCTGGGGCAGAGAGGGCCTCGGTCCGGTGAGACCAGCCTGGTGGGTGCCTGGGGAAGAGAGGGCCTCGGTCCGGTGAGACCAGCCTGGTGGGTGCCTGGGGAAGAGAGGGCCTCGGTCCGGTGAGACCAGCCTGGTGGGGCAGAGAGGGCCTTGGTCCGGTGAGACCAGCCTGGTGGGGAAGGGAGGGCCTCAGTCCAGTGAGGAGACCAACCTGGTGGGTCCATGCCACTCTCGCCTGCTGTCAGGGCCTGCCCTTCTCTCCGGCCTCCAGCTGCTTTGCCCCAGCCCAGCCTTCACGCGCCTCAGCTGCCTCCCCCTACCCCGAGCTTGAGTCCAGCTGAGCTGCACGTGGCTTTCCCGGTGGAGCAGACTCTGTCTGATTTCCCGACGGCTGGCACCCCCCAGGGCTTGCTCCCTGCCGTAGAACAGCCCCTTGGGGCCAGGTATGTACTCCAGGCCGTGGCCCGGCAGTGCTGGGAAGTGCCGGTCATGGCTGCTGCACGTGGGTTGCCGTCTGCGAGAGGCCTGTGGTGTTTGCTGAGGGCGGAGGACACTGAGGACAGATAATGGGCGACTAGTCCCAGATGCGGCCATGACTGGGGTGCATGTGGGAAAGCTCGTCCAGGGACACCCCCCACTATGGCCTGGCGCCTGTCCCGCAGGAAGAGCTTCAGGGCGGTGGGAAGGGGGAGTGGCCCCAGCTGCAGAGGCAAGGAGCGTTGGTGGCCGGGCGGCAAGAGGGACGGGAGGTCAGGCTGACATCCACTGGCGAGAGCCCTTCAGACGAAGATAGCGTGGACCCCCTGCCCCATCCCAACACAGGCCCCAGATGCCCTGAAACCCCAGGGGCTCAGCCCAAACCATGAGCAGGAAGCGTTGCTTTACTGAGAAACCATAAAAATGTAGAATTCAACCTCAAACCCTGCTGCGGCCGATACTGAAGGTTAGAAATGAGCAGGTGGGGCCGGGCGCGGTGGCTCACGCCTGTAATCCCAGCACTTTGGGAGGCCGAGGCAGGCAGATCACGAGGTCAGGAGATCGAGACCATCCTGGCTAATACGGTGAAACCTGATCTCTACTAAAAATACAAAAAAAAATTGGCCGGGCGCGGTGGCGGCGCCTGTAGTCCCAGCTACTCGGGAGGCTGAGGCAGGAGAATGGCGTGAACCCGGGAGGCAGAGCTTGCAGTGAGCTGAGATCGCGCCACTCACTCCAGCCTGGGCGACACAGTAAGACTCCGTCTCAAAAAAAACCAAAAAACAAAAAACACGAAAAGAAAATGAGCAGGTGGGTCTTTCCCAGGTTCCCTGCGGCCTGTGGCCCCACACATGATGGCCCTCAGCTCAGCCCCAGCCCCCACGGCAGCTGTGGCACCTCGAGCCGCCCAAGATAGCTGCCATGTGCTGGGCCTGATGCTGGGCAGGGCCTGGAATCCCAGGTGTGAAGATGGGCCTGGGTGGTGGCTGCTGGATCTTGTCACAGACGTGCCACCTGCTTCCCAAAACTGGGCACCAGGGGTCTGAGAGGTCGCTGTGGGAAGATCGCTTGTTCCAGGGACCCTGCAGGGTCTTACACGCGTGGCTTAGCGTTTGCTCCTGGGTGGTGATGATGCCCCATCCTGTGTGGCCCCGACCCTGGTCCCCCAGATGGTAAACGGCCTTGGGACGGCCTGGTCAGGAGACACCGAGAGCTGTCCCTGCTGCAGAGCCGAGGGGCCGCCACACTGGGCGTCCATCGGTCTTCTCGCAGCACCACCTGTGCTGGTGGACTGGGAAGGGTGTGGGTGACCCTTGTGACCCACCAGGGTCTTGTGACTGTTTAATGCCCTGGCCCAGGTTCTACCAGTCCTGCTGCAGACCAGCCCTGCTCATTCCTCCCTCTGGCTGTGAAGATGGAAGCCCACGGGTTGGCTGCCTCGGGCCAGGGCTGCCATGCAGGGAAGCCTGGGGAGGGCTGTGGCACTGCCCCCATGGGCCGTGGTATCTCCCCAGGGCCCTGCCTCTCTGGATCTCCTGCACGCACCCCGGCCTCGCCTGAAAACCCCACGTACAGCAAAGCGGCGGTGTCTTGGGGCAGGCTGGGCTCTGCCTGGGGCACCATGGGTGGCGTATGCCTCAGTTTCCCCAGTCTTGATGAGAGGGAGCTGGGGTTGCTACTGGTCACTCAGGCCCCAGGCAGACCAAGGCTCACTTCTGTCCACTCCCTGGCCCCCTTCCCAGGAGTCCCACCGGTTCCTGGCTGGGGTCTGGAATCTGTTCTCCCAGGACAGGACCTGCCCTCCCCTCCACTTTCTGCCTGCAAGCTCTGTGGTCCTTCCCTGCCTTGAGCCCAGGGGTCCCTGTGCTCCTGGTCCAGCCTCCCTGCTCAGGGCCGAGGGCACCGGGAGGATGGTGGTTGCAGAAGAATATGGGAGGCCTGTCCGGAGCTGCACGCCCCGGCCATAGCGAATAATAACTGACGATTAAAAACGCCTGAGCTATATTCATTTCCACCTTCTACCTCCTCCCTAGATTTACCTTTTTCCCTGTATTAATACCTCATAAAAGATGGCGCTCTTCCTGCTGCTTCTTCACCCATTTTTCCCGCGCCCGTGAAAATTACTACCTGACAGCGCAGGTGCAACATGACGTTCGACCAGAGAAACCAATACCTATCTGGCCACGCCTCCACTATGAGATCATTTTCGCCTTGGCCCAACCCCTTTCCCTCCAAGTGTATATAAGGCACTGCATTACCGCCATTAAAAGAGACTTGATCAGAGCACTG
This sequence comes from Macaca thibetana thibetana, assembly GCF_024542745.1. NCBI lineage: Eukaryota > Metazoa > Chordata > Mammalia > Primates > Cercopithecidae > Macaca > Macaca thibetana. The sequence continues at coordinate 56,567,351 of NC_065593.1, read as the reverse complement.
TCTTGTCTCCATTTCTCGTATCTCTTGTTCCCCAAATTCCCACCCCCTCCTCCAGGGCCTGCTTCGACTATCCCGCGGGCCGGGATAGAGGCCGGGCGCGGTGGCTCAGGCCTGTAATCCCAGCACTTTGGGAGGCCGAGGCGGGCGGACGACTTGAGGCTGTGCACCAGCACTGGACACAGAATCGAAGGAAACAGGCGGGACATACCCTGACTGCACCAGTGCAGCGCGTCTCGGGATCCTGGGTTTTCAGAGATCACGCTGCGGGGGAGGGCTGGTGCCGTCCTGGGTCGGAGGCCGGAAGCGAGGCACAGGCAGAAACTTGCAGGAAGGGTCCCCGAGCGGCCCGGGAGGGGCCTCCTCGCCAGGGTCCCCAGCGAAGCACTTCGCTCATGGGCCCCGGCCCTGAGAGGAGCTCCTGCCTCTTCCCACTCGGAGAGCGCCCACAGGAGGCTTGGCCTGGTGTTTCCCGATGAGATGGGGGCACGTTCCGGGAAGCGGTGAGCAGGCCCGGCAGGCATCAGATGTGGGGCTTCCTGTCTTCGGTGAATGTGCCCCTTGAGCGGGGTCTGGGGTGGAGAGTTGGGGAGGGGAGCCCCACTCCCCTTCTCCTTGTTGTTTTTTTTTTTTTTTTTTTTTTTTTGAGACGGAGTCTCGCTCTGTCGCCCAGGCTGGAGTGCAGTGGCCGGATCTCAGCTCACTGCAAGCTCCGCCTCCCGGGTTCCCGCCATTCTCCTGCCTCAGCCTCCCAAGTAGCTGGGACTACAGGCGCCCGCCACCTCGCCCGGCTAGTTTTTTGTATTTTTTAGTAGAGACGGGGTTTCACTGTGTTAGCCAGGATGGTCTCGATCTCCTGACCTCGTGATCCGCCCGTCTCGGCCTCCCAAAGTGCTGGGATTACAGGCTTGAGCCACCGCGCCCGGCCCTCCTTGTTGTTCTTGGCAGCTGGACTCGGGCAACTGCCTCCACCCTCTGGAGGGGCCTCCCCCTGTGCTGGCTGTGGATCAGAGGGGCCACGGAGAGGGGTCCACCGGTCCAGGCGGGGGTGGGCCTGGAAGGCCCAGGCGTGGGCGAGAGGGGTGCGTGGGAGGACGCCCGATGCCTCAGGGCCCCCGGTCAGCAGCAAGGCACGGACTCTCCTCTGGGCGGCGATGGCCCTGCACGAGGTCCCTGCGCCGTCTGTTTGCACGCGGAGAGGAAAGGATCACGCGACCGTGGGAGTGTTGGCCGCCTGAAGGGTGAGTCCCACTGCCTAGAGGCTGGAGCATGGGGACCAGGAGGCGTTTCTTAGTGGAAGGGACTGGGGCTCATGCAGCCCCCCAGCCCCCGACACGACGCCCTGGCTCATCCCAGGTGATGAGGCTGCTGAGTCTGAACTGATGACAGTGGACGGGTGGCAGCCGGTTCCCAAAGAGTGGTCGGGCCTGGGACCCAGGTGACTCTGGGAGATGTGGTCACAGTCACGGCCATCTGTGGGCCTTTGGGGTTCAAAACAGCGAGAGTCACGGGAGACAGAAGGGATCTGAGCTTGCGATTGCTCCTCCCGGCTCTGGGACACCCGTCCCATCTCCTACCAAGGGTTCCCCGTTCCTGGCGAGCTGGAAAGTGGCTTCATGGGCAGAAAACGAGGGCAAAGGGAGCAGCGTGCTGTGAGAGACGTCCCAGCACCCACCCTCCCTGCCAGCTCCCTTGGGCCTTTCCTCCCTCCCAGCCCCACCCACACCAGGGGCTTCTCTCACTGTCTCTCCTGGGTTTAGCTCAGGGCGAGGCTGGCCAGCAGGGGCTGACCAGTGTGTGTCGAGGAGCCTCTCCCAGTGGCCGGCAGCACGGGCAGGGAGCTCACAGGCTGGGCCCTGAGACCGGGTCCTGTCTGAGAAGGAGGCAGGGATGTGGCCCCCACCCCTCCTGCCTGGGACCCTGCCTTAGGCCCACTCTAATGACCTAATGTGAATTTGATTGAATGTAAATCTGAATTTGCTTGAAGATGTGATTTCCAAGTGAGGCCTCCCCTGTGGTACTGAGAGTTAGGACTCCATCTTATCTTTCCTGGAGACACGTTCAAGCAATGACAGGGTTACACGTACGCTTCAGTAAACACGACATTCTCCGTGGTGTTTAGTTGTAGAACTCCCAGTCAGAGCTGCTGCCCCAGCACAGTGGGGTTCAGCGACATGCACTGGTTTTAGGAGTAAATTCGAAGCGACAGAAGTGTTTGCACTGGCCCTGGGTGCAGCCTGCGTCTTCAGCCCTGGGGCACTGATGCTGGGCAGCTTCTCGCTTCCCTCCGGAAGGGACTCAGGAGCCAGGCGGTGGGGAAGCCGGCAGCTTGGCTGAGGCGGCCATGGTGGTCCGGCTCTGCGACCGCTCCCACAGTGCGGGGCTGCCCCTCAGGCGGTGTGCAGAGTGCAGCCGCCCGGGGCCGACTTGCAGTCATATTGGTAACCACTTTTAATGACATGCTAATTAGGGGGCGGGTTATTCAGATATAGCTGGAGGATGGGCAGTCGCTTCTAGGTGTTGCCAAGGCAGTGAGCGGCTGGAGGTGGCCTCGGCGTCCCTTCCAGTTTGTCCTGTCCTTGGTCGGTCCCGGGACCAGGCTCGCCTGTCTCCTACGTCAATACCACGTTTTCTGTGTCAAAACAGTCGAGTAGAAATAAACAGCGACAGCACTGTGAGTAGAAAAGTGAAGAAACAACTTATTTCCGCTTTCTGATTTGTTGTGACCTCAGCAATTTTGTTTGTGTTTGACATTTAAACAGCGTGACAGTGTAAACTCTGAGACGTGATTTTTATTTCGTAAAGGTGCACATTTTAGCTCATTCATGAAACTGATTTTGAAGTTCTTTAAAACAGAATTTAGTAGACCTTAAGAATTGTTAATTGTTTGCAACTAAAGACCAATCCAAGAGAATAAAGCGTTGCACCAGTGGTAGGGTTTTGCAGTTGCCTAATTGTACCTTTTACAGATGTTTCCTTTTATTAAAACTCACTAGTCACTGGATCTGCTATTCAACATGGTGATGGGATGGAATTATGTGTGACGACTGTGTTCCCTGAAAAGACATGTTCGCGTCCTAACCCCCGGGGCCTGTGAATGTGGCTGTATTTGGAAACAGGGTCTCTGCAGACATAATCAAGCTAGGATGATATCATAAGGACAGGCCCTAATCCAATATGACTGGTGTCTTTCCGAGAAGAAAACAGAGACACAGAGGGTGAGGCCCATGTGAAGACAGAGGCAGAGATTGCAGCACTGTGGCCAAAGGCCAGGAGCGTCTGATCCACCAGAAGCTGGAAGACGCAGGGCAGGGTCCCCTGAGAGCGGCCGTGGGGAGCTCCCTCAGGCAGACACCTCGTGGCCCTGCAGCTCCTCGATTGCAGACTCTGGCCTCCAGAGCCGTGAGACGGCACAATTCTGTTTTTTTTTGAGACGGAGTCTCGCTCTGCCGCCCAGGCTGGAGTGCAGTGGCCGGATCTCAGCTCACTGCAAGCTCCGCCTCCCGGGTTCATGCCATTCTCCTGCCTCAGCCTCCCGAGTAGCTGGGACTACAGGCGCTCGCCACCTCGCCCGGCTAGTTTTTTGTATTTTTAAAGTAGAGACGGGGTTTCACTGTGTCAGCCAGGATGGTCTCGATCTCCTGACCTTGTGATCCGCCCGTCTCGGCCTCCCAAAGTGCTGGGATTACAGGCTTGAGCCACCGCGCCCGGCCAATTCTGTTGTTTTAAGCCACCTTGTTTGTGGTCATTTGTGCCGGCAGTGCCGGGACCGTCACGCATGGGCCACTCACTGCCGTATTGGGTTAGACCCTTGCACTGGGGGCTTCGGGAACCTGACTGGGTTGGCTGCTGGACAGCGGACTGTGGGGGCTTCGGGGGGTGTTGGCGCAGGCGTGGAAGGTGCCCCTGGTCCCTCTGTCCCCTTCCCCCTTGGGAGAGAGGGCCCTCATGGGGCTGCCCAGGACACAGAGCTACTTATAAAATCCTGCCCCCATTGCAGCCTAGGGCTCCTGCTGGGGGCAGAGTCCAGGAGCCTCGGGACAACATGTGGACTCAGGATGTCCAAGTCTCAAAGGAGAGGAGCCTGGGGAGCTTGGGATGAGGCTCGTCCGCAGCCTGAATTTTCTTCCTTTGCCGTCACCTGTTGCCCCTCTGGGAGCCACCGTGGAGAATGAGGAACGTTCCAGGTGGACTCAGCAATACCACTGCAGCCTTGAGGGGGCCGGGCAGACGGGCACACGGTGTCACACACAGGTGCTGGACGGGAAGTGGGCTGAGGGCCAGTGCAGAGGGGGGGCAGCCACTGGACCTGGCTGACCAGAGCAGAGAAGGTCTATGAAGAGAGAGGAGAGAGGAAGATACAGAAGGATTTAAAAATAGGGCTTTGTAATTTTCAAACAGCACAAAGTATGCTATGAAAGAAAGACAAAATTTTTAAAGTTAGCTAAAATCCCATCACCTAGAGATAAACACAGATGACATTTTAAAGTTGCACCCGAGTTAAACAGTGGCTTTGAGCATCCTGAGTAGATGAGCACTCTCTAGTTTTCTGAGTGGGGAGTTTCGTGACAAAGCTGTTGCTTTGGGTGGAGGACGGGGGCAGTGTGGGCACTGGTGGGGGAAGGGGGGCACAGGGCTCTGGGTGAGAACAAGCAGAGGGAGGCTCACACTGTGACAGCAGGTCCCAGCCTCTACCAGCAGGACAGACCAGATCTCTCAGCCTCTGAACTCTGTTCGGGTAAATGGGATTATGACTATGAGTGACTGGAAGGCCCCACTTGGTGCTGAGTGCACTTGGACCCATGTTATGTCTGTGGCACAACCGCTCAATGAGGTCTGCACGATCATTGCAGATGATCACTGCACGATCGTTCCTCACTGCGGGATCGTTCCTCACTACACGATCGTTCCTCACTGCAGGATCAGTCCTCACTGCAGGATCAGTCCTCACTGCAGGATCGTTCCTCACAGCAGGATCAGTCCTCACTGCCTGATCGTTCCTCACAGCAGGATCAGTCCTCACTGCAGGATCAGTCCTCACTGCAGGATCAGTCCTCACTGCAGGATCGTTCCTCACTGCAGGATCAGTCCTCACTGCAGGATCAGTCCTCACTGCAGGATCAGTCCTCACTGCACGATCGTTCCTCACTGCAGGATCAGTCCTCACTACACGATCGTTCCTCACTGCAGGATCAGTCCTCACTACACGATCGTTCCTCACTGCAGGATCAGTCCTCACTGCACGATCGTTCCTCACAGCAGGATCAGTCCTCACTGCAGGATCAGTCCTCACTGCACGATCGTTCCTCACTACACGCTCAGTCCTCACTGCAGGATCAGTCCTCACTGCACGATCGTTCCTCACTGCAGGATCAGTCCTCACTGCACGATCGTTCCTCACTACACGCTCAGTCCTCACTGCAGGATCAGTCCTCACTACACGATCGTTCCTCACTGCAGGATCGGTCCTCACTACACGATCGTTTCTCACTGCGGGATCGTTCCTCACTACACGATCGTTCCTCACTGCAGGATCAGTCCTCACTGCACGATCGTTCCTCACTGCAGGATCGGTCCTCACTGCACGATCGTTCCTCACTGCGGGATCGTTCCTCACTACACGATCGTTCCTCACTGCAGGATCAGTCCTCACTGCAGGATCAGTCCTCACTGCACGATCGTTCCTCACTGCAGGATCAGTCCTCACTGCACGATCGTTCCTCACTGCAGGATCAGTCCTCACTGCAGGATCAGTCCTCACTCGATCAGTCCTCACTGCAGGATCAGTCCTCACTGCCTGATCGTTCCTCACTACACACTCAGTCCTACTACACGATTGTTCCTCACTGCACGATCGTTCCTCACTGCAGGATCAGTCCTCACTGCACGATCGTTCCTCACTGCCGGATCGTTCCTCACTGCAGGATCAGTCCTCACTGCAGGATCAGTCCTCACTGCAGGATCAGTCCTCACTACACGATCGTTCCTCACTGCACGATCGTTCCTCACTACACACTCAGTCCTCACTGCACGATCGTTCCTCACTGCAGGATCGTTCCTCACTGCAGGATCAGTCCTCACTGCAGGATCAGTCCTCACTGCAGGATCAGTCCTCACTGCAGGATCAGTCCTCACTACACGATCGTTCCTCACTACACACTCAGTCCTCACTACACGATCGTTCCTCACTGCCTGATCGTTCCTCACTGCACGATCAGTCCTCACTGCAGGATCAGTCCTCACTGCAGGATCAGTCCTCACTGCAGGATCGTTCCTCACTGCAGGATCAGTCCTCACTGCAGGATCAGTCCTCACTAGCAGGATCGTCCTCACTGCAGGATCATTCCTCACTGCAGGATCAGTCCTCCTCACTGCACGATCGTTCCTCACTGCAGGATCAGTCCTCACTGCACGATCGTTCCTCACTGCCTGATCGTTCCTCACTGCAGGATCAGTCCTCACTGCAGGATCAGTCCTCACAGCAGGATCAGTCCTCACTGCAGGATCAGTCCTCACTGCATGATCGTTCCTCACAGCAGGATCAGTCCTCACTGCAGGATCAGTCCTCACTGCAGGATCAGTCCTCACTGCAGGATCAGTTCCTCACTGCAGGATCGTCCTCACTGCAGGATCAGTCCTCACTGCAGGATCAGTCCTCACTGCACTGATCGTTCCTCACTGCAGGATCAGTCCTCACTACACGATCGTTCCTCACTGCAGGATCAGTCCTCACTACACGATCGTTCCTCACTGCAGGATCAGTCCTCACTGCAGGATCAGTCCTCACTGCACGATCGTTCCTCACTGCAGGATCAGTCCTCACTGCAGGATCAGTCCTCACTGCACGATCGTTCCTCACTGCAGGATCAGTCCTCACTGCACGATCGTTCCTCACTACACGCTCAGTCCTCACTACACACTCAGTCCTCACTGCACGATCGTTCCTCACTGCCTGATCGTTCCTCACTGCAGGATCAGTCCTCACTGCACGATCGTTCCTCACTGCATGATCGTTCCTCACTACACACTCAGTCCTCACTGCGGGATCGTTCCTCACTGCCCGATCGTTCCTTACTGCACGATCAGTCCTCACTGCAGGATCAGTCCTCACTGCACGATCGTTCCTCACTGCCTGATCGTTCCTCACTGCACGATCGTTCCTCACTGCAGGATCAGTCCTCACTGCAGGATCAGTCCTCACTACACGATCGTTCCTCACTGCAGGATCAGTCCTCACAGCAGGATCAGTCCTCACTGCAGGATCGGTCCTCACTGCATGATCATTCCTCACTGCAGGATCAGTCCTCACTGCAGGATCAGTCCTCACTGCCTGATCGTTCCTCACTGCAGGTCAGTCCTCACTGCACGATCAGTCCTCACTGCAGGATCAGTCCTCACTACACGATCGTTCCTCACTGCAGGATCAGTCCTCACTGCAGGATCAGTCCTCACTGCACGATCGTTCCTCACAGCAGGATCAGTCCTCACTGCAGGATCAGTCCTCACTGCAGGATCAGTCCTCACTGCAGGATCAGTCCTCACTGCAGGATCAGTCCTCACTGCAGGACCAGTCCTCATTGCACGATCGTCCTCCTGCCTGATCGTTCCTCACGCAGGATCAGTCCTCACTGCAGGATCAGTTCCTCACTGCCTGATCGTTCCTCACTGCAGGATCAGTCCTCACTGCACGATCAGTCCTCACTGCAGGATCGTTCCTCACTGCCTGATCAGTTCCTCACTGCAGGGTCAGTCCTCACTGCAGGGTCATTGCAGATGATCACTGCACCATTATTCCTCACTGCTCGAGGGAGGAACCACAGCACAGAGAGGGTGAGCCACTGGCCCAGGGCACGTAGCTGTGAGGGGGGAACTAGGAATTCTCATCCAGCCTTTGGGACAGTTGCACGTGGACTAGATGTGACGGATCTCGAGCCACGTTGACCATTGAGTCCCTGTCCCCTCAGTGGGTTTCAGAAGAGAGGCTGCCCCTCTCCCGCATCTCAGGAGCTCAGAGGCCCTGGGACCGGCAGACAGTTCTTGGCCAGGTGGCTGCTCCTGGGGTCACATCACTTGGGGGTGCTGGCCTGGCATGCAGGTGCCCCCGTGCCTGTGGGGTCCTCTCTGGGTTGGCCTTCTGGGGACGGTGGGAGGACCCTGATCTGCCTGGTTGGTGCTGCCTGAAGAGGCGTGTCCTCACCCTTCACTTTGCCTTTCAGAGCCCCCAGAGCACGGTCACCCGCAACCCCAGCCTGGCCTGGCCTCAGTCCCGCTGGCCACCCTTGCTCAGGGATCGCTGGGGGTCCTTGGACCTCAGACCACGCAGGGCCTCCCTTTGCTGAACAGGAAAACAGGACGGCCACCCTCGGGCCACCGGCCATGAGCACCACAGCGGCAGGTTCTCGTCTGGGCTGGATGTGTCAAGGCCGGGTTTGGGGGCCAGAGGCTCCCCAGCAGGCCTCCCACTGGCCACAAGACACAGGCAGCCCCTCAGCCCCGCAGCCACGTCCTCTCTGACAGGGCCCCTCTTGCCCCAGGCCCAGCCAGGCCACCACGGCCAGCTCCACGCACACATCTGGCTGAGTACACACGCCAGGCTGCGGGGCGGTGTCACAGCCCAGGAATGCAGGAAGACGTCTGGGGTTCTGGCACCAAGGCATGGCCGTGCACCAAGAATGTGCCTTGTAGAGACATAATTATGCATTGGGGGAACACGGCATAACAAACCCAGTGGATGCCACCGATTCCGCTTACTTTACTGAGCGCTGAGAGGACAGCAAAGTGCAGCAGCTGGAAAAGTGTCTCTGACCCTCAGAGGGGAGGGCGCTGGCTGGTGGGGACGGAGGGATGCCTGGGCATGGGTGGGCACAACCGTGGGGGTGCTGGCCTGGGGGCGACTCTGCCCCTCCCCAGGGGAGGAGGAAGGAGGCCGGGCGAGGGCGTGGGCGGCGCTATCCTGGCGGATGGCTGAGGAACCAGGGTGCAGCCGCAAGTGCGTGGCAGCGTGGCAGAGCGGCTGAACAGCCTCATTGTGTGGAGTGAGGCCGAAAGGCCAAGGGGGCAGGCGGGGGAAGACGCACATTTCATAACTTCTGTTCCATTGTGAAAGGGCTGCCTGCCCCTTTCAGAAAACTTGGAAATCACAGCAGGTCTCCAGCAGGGAAAGCAGTGCATGGGGGAGGGGTCTTATCTCTGGGCTGCGCTGTCTCCCCACCCAAAGCCCACGGCCGTCAGCCTTCCGGGCATTTCTGTCAGAACTTTAAGCCACATGTCTGTGTGTCTGTCCGTGCATACAAACACATCGATGTTTATGTGTGTGCTCACATCACTGGGGTCATGTTATATGTGTTGTAAAAATTACTTTTTAACTTGTGTAATTTGTATTTTATATGTATATAAAACAAACTCTACCATCTTAACTGTTGTTAAGTCTACAGCTTGGTGGCATGAAATACATTTACATTAACTAACTGTCAATTTCCAGGATGTTTTATCTTCCCTCGCCGAGACTCTGTCCCCGTGGAACACGAACTTCCCAGTCCCCCTCCCCCAGCACCCACGGCTCTGCTTCCGTCTCCACGAAGCGGACGACCTGGGACTGCACATGAGTGGAGTCACGCAGGATTTGCCCTTATGCGTCTGGGCTATTTCCCTCGGCACAGTGTCCTCGGGGCTCATCCGTGCCATCGCAAGCGTCTGACTTTCCTTCCTCTTCAAGGCTGGGTAACGGCCCTTCATGTGGCCAGACCGTGTTTTATTCACTCATCTGGCGATGGTCTTTTTGGCTGTTGTGAGTGATGTGGCTGTGAACGTTTGTGTCTTGTTCTGTACAAAGCAAAACACACATTTTCATTCTTTCTAAAATGTCCTTATGTTTCCTGTTGAATGCCCTTGACTCAGGATTTGGGGGAGCCGGTCATTATCACACCCAGGGTTTTCGCAGGAAAGAGCCTCAAGCCTTTTGTGCTCTCCGGACACGTCCTCCCCACGGTCGGCTGCTCAGAAATTTTTCTCTCTGGAGGACTGGGGGGTCTCTCTAGCCTGGCCATCCTGAGTCCAAGTTTCTTTTCCCTGACAACAGACAAGCGAGCGAGGAGCCCCTCTCAGTCCACAAGCTGATCCTTCGGAGGCTGGGGTTGCAAACCCTGACGCTTGGTGGGCTGGGGTCTACCTCCGGGACCCCCTCCTTCAGAGTGAGGGCTGGTGCAGGTTTTCTTTTCTCCTCACCTGAGAGTTTTTTCTGCTGTCTGAGAGAAGAGGGTGAAGGCTCCATGGCTCTGCAGGAGCCTGGCAAAGAGGATGGGGTCTGGGGTCCTGAGCCTGCCCAGCGGCCCCACCCTGTACTGACCTGTGGGAGAACGGCCTCTTGGCAGGTCAGTCCTGGTGGCGGCTTCCCTGGCGCGAGGGGCTGGGTTCCAGAGCCTGGCTTTCCCTCCCTACAGCGGGCAGGGCTGACAGGGGCCCCAGAACCAGGGACTGTAGCTCTGGGAGGTGGCCTTGGGGAACCATTTTCCCAACGGGCGGGCCCTTTTGTTCTCCTGTCTGTGCACACAGGGCACCCAGGTCCCAGGATGGACCCTATTTTGAGAGATTTATTTACTTTTTTTTCTTTTGAAAGGGCCGTGGCCAGGCAGAACGTTGAAGCAGAAGGAGCCAGACAGTAGCTGCTCTCTCAGAAAGCTCGCCAGGTGTGTACAGAGCGGGGCAGGAGCCAGGTCTGCAGGAGGGCCGGTGGGGAAAGGCCATGCGGTCTGCAGCCGGGGGCCGGGCCGTGCTCAGCGCTGTGTGGTGGGGACACCAGGAAAGGCTGTGGGGGGTCTTGGGAGTCGACGCCCTCCCTGAGGGGCCCTAAGTCCCTGCCAGCGGGTGGAACCAGAGGGTCCCTGGAACAGTCTGTGTGGACCCCCAGGGTCCCCTCCCCATCCCCCGGGCGTTGGCCTCCTGCAGGATGCTGACCTGACTGCGGTGTGTGGGGGTGTGCGAATCACCAACGACAACCTTCAGTCCAGGAAAACCATGCTGTGTTCCTCGGAGGAGTCTGGCTTTTCCTATCCCGGCTGGGGATGTGGGACCCTTTTAACCTACTTTCAAGAGCAGGTTTCGAGGGGCTTGTTTTTTAAAATCACAAAACAAACGTAACTATTGTTCTCCTACTGATGAAATTATCCATTTTCACGACCCGGGGACGATCTATTTTCATCCTTTCGTGTAGGCCACTGTGGACCTTTTCTCCTTTTATGCACACAACAGTATGTTTTCAGGCTTTTCCAAATCAGGAGCACGTTTTATAAATATGTATATAATTTTCTGGATTGATTTTAAAATGAAATCTTGGGACAGACTTCCATGACCGTAACTATGGAGGTACCTCACTCAGGCTAACAGTTGTGCAGGTTTTTATTTTGTGAACATAATCAATGGATGTTAAGATTTTAGGTTCCCTTTTTCCTTGCATTACAAACAATGCTTTTTCTCTCCTTCTCCCTTTGCATACACTCCCAGCAGTGTCAGTGAGCTGGGGCCTCGTACTCCTGGGTACGGCGGGGCGCGAGGCTGGTACGGAGAGCTTCTCCTAGACTGTGCGGCCCCTGAGCAACGTTCCTAGTGTGCAAAGGCCTCTCCTGGTTTATGGAAAGGATCCAGAGGGGGGAAGAGCCTTGCAGCCCGCATGACGTTGGGCCAGTGTTTCCTCCTGCTGAGGCCCTCGCTTCCCACCAGATCTGGGGCTGCTTTTCACGTCTCAGCCCCAGCCCGGGTCCAGCCTCTGTCTGCAGGGCCTGCTCAGAGTGTGTCTGAGTGTGGCCTCGCCCTCTGTTCCCAGCCCCAATCCATGGATGTGAATAAAACGGAAACCAGAATTCGGGAGCCTGAGAGGCCAGGGTTCCAATCTCTGTAACCTCAGGACAGAGGGCTGGGGGCAGGGGGGCCTGTGTGACAGGCCAGGGGAAATGTGGGGCAGTGTGACAGGCCAGGGGAAACGGAGAGCTGTAGCCATAAGTGGGCTGAGGCCCAGGGTGTCCCCTGGCCAGTCTCTTCTGCACAGGCCCTGAGACCAGGGATTCCTCCCACCTTGCTCTGGGCACTGGGGGCTCAGCTCAGTCCTGTTCCAGCCCCACTTTGATGCCCAGGAAGTCCCAGGATAAAATCGCAGGGACAGAAGCTGGGGCTACTGCTAAGACCTTTTGACATGGAAATGCTGATTCGGAGGCTCAGGGGCTTCCCACTCAGCTCCCTCGGGAGGCCTAGGGCCAGGGCGTCAGGTTGGGGTGCCCAAGCCTGTTCTCCGTGCCGGAGGGCCGGTGTCCAGGGGCCAGTGCCCAGGCCAGGGCTCACCCGAAAGGCCTGGAGCCTCACACGCTCAGGTAGGAAGTGCGCTTGGGAGCCTGGGTGGCCCCTGCAGTTGTTTTGGGAAGATTTTGCTCTGATTTTTTCCTGCATAGCCAAGGTAAGTGCAGTTTTTGCCCTTTATTCATTGGAGAGCCTGGCCTGTCCTGCCAAGCATAGCGTTTCCATCACGCTGGCCATGAGCACCCGAGGGTGTCCCAGGGCCACGCAGCCTGCTGGAAACCAGATAGACCTCAGTGCTCCTGGAGCCATGCAGGCTGCTGGAAACCAGATAGACCTCAGTGCTCTACCGCTGCTCTGGCCCACAGGACCCTGCAACCCTCCTTGAAGGGGCAGGTCCGCTGGTAGGGGGGGCACAGGGGACCAGCCGCCCACAGACACGCTGGGCACCCACATGGTGGAGTCCTCTCGGCCACAGCAAGGGATGTAGCCCCCGACGGACTCAAAATGTGAAGCCCAGAGAAAGCCGCCACACAGGAGCACACGGGGGTCCCAGGACAGGCACAGCCACCCACACAGCCGCAGGTGGGGTCCTGGGGCTGGGGCTGCTGACAGGCGTGGGCTTCTTTTGGGGCGATAACAATGTTTCGGAACTAGGTAGAGGTGATAGTTGCATAACATTCCAAATAGACTAAAAATCACTGAGGTGTACATTTTTAAATGGTTAAATTTATATGTGAATTTTACCTCAATAAAAACATAAAACCTGTTTGCAGAGCTCCCTGAGGCCAGATCCCCCAAACCCTTGAGGGCAGGACCTCTCCTCTGTTTACTGTGCCCCCTCAACATGGCACGGACTTCCCATGGCCAGGGCTCCCCAGCCAGGTTCTTAGGGAGGAGGCAGAGCAGGACAGGAGGAGGCGGGGTCAGGACAGGAGGAGGCGGGGTCAGGACGGGAGGAGGCGGGGTCAGGACAGGAGGCGGGGCAGGAAAAGAGGAGGCAGAGTCAGGACAGGAGGAGGCAGAGCAGGACAGGAGGAGGCGGGGTCAGGACGGGAGGAGGCGGGGTCAGGACGGGAGGAGGCGGGATCAGGACGGGAGGAGGCGGGGTCAGGAGGGGAGGAGGCGGGGTCAGGAGGGGAGGAGGCGGGGTCAGGACAGGAGGAGGCGGAGTCAGGACGGGAGGAGGCGGGGTCAGGAGGGGAGGAGGCGGGGTCAGGACAGGAGGCAGGGCAGGAAAAGAGGCAGAGTCAGGACAGCAGGAGGCGGGGTCAGGACAGGAGGAGGCGGGGTCAGGACGGGAGGAGGCGGGGTCAGGACGGGAGGAGGCGGGGTCAGGACAGGAGGCGGGGCAGGAAAAGAGGAGGCAGAGTCAGGACAGGAGGAGGCAGAGTCAGGACAGGAGGAGGCAGGGTCAGGAGGGGAGGAGGCGGGGTCAGGACAGGAGGCGGGGCAGGAAAAGAGGAGGCAGAGTCAGGACAGGAGGAGGCGGGGTCAGGATGGGAGGAGGCGGGGTCAGGACGGGAGGAGGCGGGATCAGGACGGGAGGAGGCGGGGTCAGGAGGGGAGGAGGCGGGGTCAGGAGGGGAGGAGGCGGGGTCAGGACAGGAGGAGGCGGGGTCAGGACAGGAGGTGGGGCAGGAAAAGAGGAGGCAGAGTCAGGACAGGAGGAGGCCGGGTCAGGAGGGGAGGAGGCGGGGTCAGGACAGGAGGCGGGGCAGGAGGAGGCAGAGTCAGGACAGGAGGAGGCGGGGTCAGGAGGGGAGGAGGCGGGGTCAGGAGGGGAGGAGGCGGGGTCAGGATGGGAGGAGGCGGGGTCAGGAGGGGAGGAGGCGGGGTCAGGACGGGAGGCGGGGCAGGAGGAGGCAGAGTCAGGACAGGAGGAGGCAGAGCAGGACAAAAGGAGGTGGAGCCAGGATGGGAGGAATATGATTAGGTAGCTCCCTGTAAAATTTGCTGGGTTTAAGATTATCTTATTTCAAAAGTTTGTGCTATGTTGTTTTAATGAAGACTTTAACTGAAAGGAATGTTCATTCACTGAAATTAAGTGAGCACCTACTCCTTGTGCAGGGCTGTGTTTCATGTGTGGCTCTAGGGGCTGGCTGACTGTGAAAGACGCTTGTGCAAAATTACGGGGCTGTGTGAGGAGGTAATTCAGAAGATGTCCCCTGATGGGGTACCATTAACTATCAAGAGTGTTGGGATGGGGGTTCATGGCAGAGAGGGGTGCCTGGGTGGACCAGAGGTTGCAGCCAAGCATGTGGAAGAGATGGAAGGCAGACTTGGGAAGTGGCGATACTGTGTGGGTAAGAGCTGGGGGTGGGCCTGAGTCCCTTCCAAACCTGTGGGACAGCTAAGGACATGACGGCCACCAGCTGCCCTACCTCCCAGGGGGACAGGCCTCCTGCGACTGGTTGGGCTAGGGGCTTGGTTTCCCTTTTGGGGGTGGGTCGGCACTGTGTCCATCCAGCTGCCCTTTATGTTTGGGAACCTTGGCTGTTTGAGCCACAAAGTCAGGCCCAGGCTGCCCCATTTACCTGACAGACCCTGAGAATCAGGACTTTTGCTCAGAACTTACAAATGCAGAATATAGTGGGAACCATTTCACTGCCTTGTAATTAGGGGCAACGTGACAAGGCCTTGGCCACCTTCAAAACGAGAAGCTCAGGGTGATATTTCAACGCCTGTGTCGTCTGTATGGAGCCTTCTGTAGCGTTCTAGAAAACGGGGTCCCCGTTCATTTCCATAAGGTGAAAAATGTTGCAGTTCCTCCAGCTCCCTCTCCTTTGAACTGCACAGCCTCCCTGAGAATGTGGTTTCGCCTCTGAGCCGGGCAGCATGTGCAAGCTTCATCAGACTGGAAGCCTGTCAGTCTCCAAACCTCTGTGACACAACTTTTCCTGGTTGGTTTAAGCCTGAACAGGGTGGGTGTTAGTCCACTTTTACGCTGCTGTAAAGAACTTCCCGAGACTGGGTAATTTATAAAGGAAAGAGATTTAATTGACTCACAGTTCCGCATGGCTGGGCAGGCCTCAGGAAACAATCACAGCAGAAGGCCGAGGGAGGCAGCCACCTTTTTAACAAGGTGGCAGGAGAGAGGATGATGCAGGAGGAGCTACCAGACACCTATAGAGCCATCAGCTCTCAAGAGAACTCACTCACCATCATGAGAACAGCACGGAGGAAACCGCCTCCCTGATCCAATCACCTCCACCTCGGCTCTCCCTCGACATGTGGGGATTAGGATTATTCTGATTCAAGACGAGATTTGGGTGGGGACACCACCAAACCAAACCAGTGGAGATGGGCATCTTGGCTGAGCCGGAGGTCAGAACAGCACTGAATTTAAACACCTTTTTAGATATTTAACAGCCAATCACAATCAATTGTATTATCTACAGGACGGTGCTCGTGAAACTTCCCAATAGTTCTGATGAGGAAGAGGAGTGTGCTGCTTGTGTGCACGTGCAGTTCGACGAAAGGAATGATCTTCCCTGTGTGTCCTGTGGGCAGATGTCCTGCACCGTCCCTGGGGCCGTGGACCTGGCCATTCTGCAAACACATCGGACTTTCTTTTTTTCCTTTTTAAGTATAACTCACGAGAAGTCCTGGGATCTCCATGGCTGTACCTAGGGAGGAGAATCTCTTCAGTGTGGAAAGGAGGCATTGGTGAGGGTTGTAGAAGCCCAGCACGGGAGTGCTGGGAGAGGGCGGGTGGTGTGTGTGATGGACGCAGCCCATCCCAAATACGAGAGGGTGTGCCACTGCGTAGTGCCCAGAAACACACACATAGCATCCCGTTGGACGGCTTTAGCAGGACGCTTCAAAACAGCCAGGAGGTGATACTTCACACCACTGTGAATCCTGTTCCTCTGAAAACTAGCACATCTTTTTGAGACAGCCTCAATCTCCTGGGCTCAAGCGATCCTTCCACCTCAGCCTCCTGAGTGGCTGGGACTACAGGCATGCACCGCCATGCCCAGCTAATTTTTTTTTTTTTTTTTTTTTTTTTTTAAGTAAACACGGGGTCTTTCTTTATTGCCCAGGTGGGTCTTGAACTCCTGGGCTCAGGTGGTCCTCTTGCCTCGGCCTCTCAAAGTACTGAGATTACAGGCGTCAGACACTGCACCCGGCCACATTTTTTATGTGTATGATTCCCAATAGGGGTTTAGGGAAGGGAAGAGATAGCAAAAAGACAAGTTCTCGTCTCAAATCAGTACCCCCGCCCCCACAAAAACCCCAACCCAAAAGCCTCACCGTAATTATCTTTAGGAATTTCCACCCTTTCTCCCTAGGAAATTTGAGATGGGTGGTGGGTGGAAGGGTCTCATGCTCCCCTAGAAGCACTGAAGGAGGGGGAGGTGCCAGCGTCCGCCCTTTGTGTTGGGTTTAAGCAGGTGCTGTCTCTGGCGCATGGGGCCAGGGCCGGATGTCTAAACACCAGAGCAGCCCAGGATTCATCGCAGAGGGGAGCAGGGTGTATCTTACGGGGGCCGATGGTGCAGGCAGACCTCAGGGTCTGCGGTTTTTGTGGTTGCCTCGAGTCTCATCCAGGCTGGGCTGTCTCGGAACCGGGTCTCCTGTCCAGCGTTTGCATGGTGTCTTTAAAAATCACAAAACGTATGGAAGTGGTGGACAAAGACTTATCAACTTTGGCGATTCTGTTCTTCCCAATGGTGCAGAGAGCCTGCAAGGTCAGGAGCTGTGCGATGAGCTTGCTAGAAGGTCAAGGGTGAAAACAGCCCTAGTGTGGCTCCCAGGTATGGCCAGCTGACCTGCCCAAAGCCAGGTGTGGAGCGGTGGTGCCCACACAGCTTGGAGCTGGTGGCACAGGGCCCGGTGTTCCTCGGAGAGTCAGATCTGTCTCCGTGGGCTCGTCTCCTGTGTGAGCGGTGGGTCGTGCGCGTGGGGCGGCGGGACACCTGGCCGGTGTTCCAGGGGGTGACTGACTTGCGATTCTTCTTCTGAGTGGGCACCCAGCCTCCTTCGACGCCCTCAGTGGGGAGAGGGAGGGGCGGAGCTTGTCCCTGGTGCTCAGACGCTTCTCAGGTCACGCCAGGGCCGCGCCCTCAGGCCGCTCCACCTTGGACAAGTCGTTTGGCCTCGCTGGGCCCTACGCCGTGTAGCCTCTGCCCTTTCCTCTCCAGGTTCCTGTTTCAAAGCATCTCTCTGAGGGGCTGGGGTGACACAGGCGCCACCATAGGGGAGGGCAGTGGCCTGACAGGAGCCAGCAGTGGGGCCATCAGGGCCTGGCTATGGGCAGTTAGGTGGCAGGGGGGGCTGAGAGGTCTCCGTGGTTGGGTCTGAGGTGAGGCAGGTTTGAGTTGGGCAGGACCAGGGGGGAGGGGAGGCGATGGGGGCCCATGGAGATGAACGTGGTCCACCGTCACCCCACGCTGGCGGGGAGGGGAGCCGATGGGGGTCCATGGAGGCGGACGTGGTCCACCGTCACCCCACACTGGTGGGGAGGGGAGGCGATGGGGGCCCATGGAGGCAGACATGGTCCACCGTCACCCCACACTGGTGGGGAGGGGAGGC
The DNA here is from genome assembly GCF_024542745.1 of Macaca thibetana thibetana. Lineage (NCBI taxonomy): Eukaryota > Metazoa > Chordata > Mammalia > Primates > Cercopithecidae > Macaca > Macaca thibetana. The sequence goes on along the minus strand of NC_065593.1, from coordinate 56,549,534 downwards.
GATGGGGGTCCATAGAGGCAGACGTGGTCCACCGTCACCCCACACCGGCAGGGAGGGGAGGCGGTGGGGGTCCATGGAGGTGGATGTGGTCCACTGTCACCCCACGCCGGCGGGGAGGGGAGGTGGTGGGGGTCCATGGAGGTGGACGTGGTCCACTGTCACCCCACGCCGGCGGGGAGGGGAGGCGATGGGGGTCCATGGAGGTGGACGTGGTCCACCATCACCCCACGCTGGTGGGGAGGGGAGGCGGTGGGGGTCCATGGAGGTGGACGTGGTCCACTGTCACCCCACGCCGGCGGGGAGGGGAGGCGATGGGGGTCCATGGAGGTGGACGTGGTCCACCGTCACCCCACGCCAGCGGGGAGGGAGGCGATGGGGGTCCATGAAGGCGGACGTGGTCCACCATCACACCGCGCCTTCCTCCAGCACGTCCTTCCCGTGGGTGGAGTCACAGCCCTGAGCTTCCTCTCCCTGCAGCCCTGTGGTGGAATCTGCTCTGTGCTCAGGGGCGGCGCCTGGTCCTGGGGGCGGAGCTTGGAGGGGCCGTCCCGGCAGCTTTGGTGGGTCGGGCACTGCAGAGCCCGGCAAGGGCTTCGTCTCAGAGCTTTGGTGAAATTGAGGCCCGTGGTGCAGCCTGCAGGACGCTGAGGTGATGTGAGCCCCGGGGGCCGACTCCACACTCTGGCCAGTGTCCTGGCAACTGGGTGACCACGGGCTGTCTCTGCAGCAGCCGCCGCTCTCGGGTCCCCCTGGTATTGAGGGACTTGCTTGGGGTCGCCGTGGAACTCGGAGCTGCAGGGAGGCTGAGGCCAGAGGCTTAAGACCCCAGTGTCAGAAGTAAATTAAAGGCGGGTGAAGGATGAGCGTGGGTGGTGGGGGCAGCTGGGAGCCCAGGACGTCAATCCTCGCAGGGCCAGGCGGCTTTGTTGGCCTCCTGCACCTGACAGGCGCCCCGGTGGGCAAACACTGAGAAATTGTGATGGGCACAGAGATGACTGAGCAAAACGTGCAGGAAGGAGGTGCTGAGCCTGAGAAAAGGCTCTGAAGGTCAAACAGCAGGAGCGCTGGCCCAGCTCAGCTCCAATACCCACTGCAGCCGGGAGTCCTGGGGGTGTCCCCCACTGACACTGAGGAGGGAGTGGTCCAGAAAGCAGCCCCCACTCACCTGGAGAGGGGTCTTTCTCCACACATGAGCTGGGGGTGGCCACATGAGCTGGGTGGACTCATGGGAGTCTTTCTCCACACATGAGCTGGGGGTGGCCACCGGCCCTGCCAACCTCGGGACTCATGCCCTGTCCACCCAGCCACACTCCCTCTGTCCAGCGTGCTCGGACAGGGCGGCGTGGAGCAGGCACTGTCCCTGGAGTGTCGTGGCCACCCCAGGGCTTAATTTGGAGCTGCCAGATTTGATGGTTGTCAGCCTGGGCAGGATTGAGGGCTTGTCCCAGACAGTCGGGAGACAAGCTGGGAGAACATCACTGGAGATAGATAATAAAGGCACTGATAAGGCCTGCGTCGACATGAGGTGCTGTCTGGAAAAGGCTGAGCCTGGTGGGGATCGGGTACCCTGGAATGGGGGCCTGGACTTGGAGGACAGACCCAAAGCGTTTGAAGGTCACAGGGTGATGTTGAAGGGGCAGCAAAGAGAAACCGAAGACCCCGCTTTCAGAAGCTCGCCAAGCAGGGAGGCCACGTTTGGCTGCTCAGCAGGCAGCGGCAGAGCCCAGCTTTTCGTGTTTTGTCCTAGTGCCCAGGTCTAGGAGATGGTTTTGTTTTATTTTTAGTTTTTGAAAAATAGAGATGGGGTCTTGCTACGTTGCCCAGGCTGGTCTGGAACTCCTGGCCTCAAGGGATCCTCCTGCCTCGGCCTCCCAAAGTGCCGAGCCACATGCCCAGTCTGGTTCCGTGAGCCACGCGGGTGAGTCGTTTCGCTGCTCACAGTGTGTGGGTGTCTCCCCAGCAGCCTGACCCACGAAGGGCACAGCAACAGAAGAGAGGTCAAGGGCCCCCTCCTGCGGGTGTGAGGAGACGCCATCTTAGCACATCTGTGTTCATGGAAGACGTGTGCCTTCAGTGGAAACCGTCGGTTGTCTGGGTCAAAGTGGGCTACAAAAACCTCCTGGGGGCTTCCTGATCGGAGTCAACGTTTACCATATAGAATGTGGGGCTCTGGGCATAAGGGCAGCCTAGAAATCTCTCTGTTATACAGACATTTTCCTTTTTAGAATTTGACCTTGATGTGCAAAGGAAATAAGTATATTATTGAGGTGTTATCGTTTGGTCCACAGTTTTGGAAGCCTCCCAGGTGTGCACGGTGGTTGGGGTTGTGTGTACGACGCACCCGCTCTGCCCGTGAAGAGCTTACACCGAACAAAGGCCTTGGACGTGTTGCTGTGCACGTTCTATGTGCACATAAACTTGAACTGAACACAATCAAACAGGTTTCTTACCTGCAGGACCGTCAGAAAGACACTGGGCTGGGACAAGCTGTGGGGTCTTGGATACCCGGCATGATGGTTTAAAATATATCTGCTACTTTGACAGTCCTCCTTCCAAAAGGTAGAGCCCAGCTCCTGTCCCCTGAGCGTGGGCTGCGCCTCCGCACCTGCCTTTAGAGAGTAGGATATGGTCGGAGTGACGCGCCGAGACTCCCCAGGCTAGCTCAGGAAAGGATGGCTTCTGCCTGGTGCGCTCTCTTGTCGTTCACTTTGGGGGAGCAGCTGCCCTGTTGCAGGGCCCTTAAGCAGCCCGTGAGGCTCACGCTGTGGGGAACTGAAGGCTCCCCAGCCTTGAGAGGGAGCTACCGTCGACCGACCTCTTGGTAACAACCTCACAGCAGACCCCAAACAAGCACAGCTGAGCAGCGCCCAAATCCCTGAGCCGAAGACATTGAGGACGATCGATGTTCACTATTGATTTGAGTCACTGAGTGCTGTCCTGTGGCCGTCGTTGACGAACGAACCTGGCATGGAGGTTCTGTTCTGGGGGACGTGGGGAGGCCTGGAGGTTACTGTGTGGGGAGGAGACACAATGAACAGCCAGTGATGCCTCAGAGATGCCCCTGCAGCAGCTGGGGTGTGCGGGGCGTGAGACAGCGGGGGCGGATGGGCTGGGAGAGCTCCGGGGAAGAACGTTCCACATCCAGGACGTGTCTTCCTCACTCACGCGCCCCGGCCGTGCCGGGAGAGGCGCTCTGTGAAGCTTGGGTCCGGGGGAGCTGGGGGTCCAGGAGGGATTAACTCTGCTCGTCTAAGCCGCCAACATCTCTGCCTGTCCGAGAATGTGGTGCTGGCACCTGAGAACAAAACATCCGCCTTCCCTGTGCTTGCAGAGGGACCCAGTGCAGGACCTTTGATATGAACGCATGTTCGTTGTGTTTATGCTTAATCACTGAATTATTTTCATAGAGAATCCTGACAAAGTTGTTGCTCTGTGCAGGTGCGGCCGCAGGACTGGCAGCAGAAAGGCACTTTTGTGAGAAGAGGGATGGCAGAAGCACAGAGGTGGACCTGGAAAAGTCAAAGAGAAAAGGAGCCGTGGGGCTCCTGTGGGTGGAAGCTCCGGATGGCTGACCCAGAGCTCCGGCTCAAAAGAGCAGAGACGTGGGGGGTGGGAATGCAGCAGGAAGAGCGGCCGGTGAACCAGGGTCCTCGGCAGCGGGACGGCCCTCCCCACGGACAGATGGCAAGTGTGGTGAGGAGGCGGAGAAACGAGCTTGTCACCACGGCGGGAACGTGGCGGGCGCAGCCGCTGTGCAGAACAGCCGGTCACTCCTCAGATAAGAAGCACGGAGCCCCACACAAGCCAGCCGTCCACGCCTAGATGTAGCCAAAGAGAACCAGAAACACAGTCCCCAGTAACACGTGTACCTGGTGTTATTCGTAAAAGCCAAAAAATGGAAACAGCCCCAAGCTCATCAATAGACAAGAAAATGTGGTACATCTACCGGGCACGGCGGCTCAGCCTGTCATCCCAGCACTGTGGGAGGCTGAGGCGGGCGGATCACCTGAGGTCAGGAGTTCAAGACCAGCCTGGCCAACATGGTGAAGCCCCAGCTCTACTAAATACAAATATTAGCTGGGCGTAGTGGTGCACCTGTAATCCCAGTTACTCGGGAGGCTGAGGCAGGAGAATCGCTTGAACTCAGGAGGCGGAGGTTGCAGGGAGCTGAGATTGTGCCACTGCACTCCAGCCTGGGCAACAGAGCGAGACTCTGCCTCAAAGAAAAAAAGTGGTATATCTGTGCAATGCACTGCAAAAATACAAAGGAATGAAGCCCTGTCATATGTTACAACGTGGATGAACCATGAAAAGATCATGCTCAGTGAAATGAGCCATACACAAAAGGCCACATAGTGTATGATGCCATTTACACGAAGAGCTAAGAAGAGGCAAATCCAGAGACGGAAAGTGGACAGTGGTTGCCGAGGCCTGGGGAGGGGCTGCTAATGTTGTACGAGGTTTCCTTTTGTGTAATGAAAACATTCTAAAATCAGAGTCGTACAACCTTGGAAATGTACAAAAGGCCACCAGATTCTACACTTTAAATGGTTGATTTTTATGGTGCGTGTCTTTTTCCCTCAATGAAGCTGTTTGAAAAAGAAAGGGGGGAAAGAGAGGAAGAGAGAGAGGTGCCAGTGGGGGAGGAAAAGAGGAAGAGGAACCTCACAGAGCAGAGTCCAGGTAGAACCGAAAACAGGATCCTGCGGTGCAAGCGGCATGGCGTGCGCTGTGCTGCCCTGTGTGCTGCCCTGTGTGCTGCCTGGTGCTGCCCTGTGCCCTGCCTGGTGCTGCCCTGTGCCCTGCCCGGTGCTGCCCTGTGCCCTGTGCCCTGCCCGGTGCTGCCCTGTGTGCTGCCCGGTGCTGCCCTGTGTGCTGCCCTGTGCCCTGCCTGGTGCTGCCCTGTGCCCTGTGCCCTGCCCGGTGCTGCCCTGTGCCCTGTGCCCTGCCCGGTGCTGCCCTCTGTGCTGCCTGGTGCTGCCCTGTGCCCTGTGCCCTGCCCGGTGCTGCCCTGTGCCCTGCCCGGTGCTGCCCTGTGTGCTGCCCTGTGCCCTGCCTGGTGCTGCCCTGTGTGCTGCCCTGTGCCCTGCCTGGTGCTGCCCTGTGCCCTGTGCCCTGCCCGGTGCTGCCCTGTGCCCTGCCCGGTGCTGCCCTGTGCCCTGCCCGGTGCTGCCCTGTGCCCTGCAGGTGAGCCGTCGTGGCTCGCTGCAATTTCACTTTGTTGTGTCAGGACAGAGAAAAAGACGAAGTTGGCATGAAGCGCAGGTTTGGGGCTTTTCCCCCAGTTGGTAAAGGGGCTGACAGACAGGCTGCGTGTGGCGTGAGTGTGTGTCGCAGGCATTTTGTTTAACCAGAATGATGAGGGTGCGTCGAGGCCGTCCCAGAGAGCTCAGGTCGTAGATTATTCTGGATCCAGACGAGGAGGAGTTCCGCTTTCTGAATACGTGCGGCCTCCTCCACAGATGAAACGAGGAGAACTCCTGAAAACTGGCAGCCTGTCTTTCCTGGAAGGAAGTGGTGTTGGCAGCCGGGGAAATCGCCTTTGTTTTGTTTGGGGTGAGGGGATGGCAGCAGGACTGAGGCTTCATGCCCGGTGGTGCCCAAAAGCACATTTTCAAAGTGGAAAATACAGGACTTAGTGGAGGAATACGCAAAGGAGAGAAGCGTGGGCTCCTCCCCGGGAGCCACTCGTCGGAGAGCCGGAACCTGTGTCTGCATCAAACTGTCCAGGGAAGACGTGCTCGGCCCCCAGGGCTGCAGTGCACCCACCCCCCACACACTGGTGCTTGAGGGGTTGTGCTGGAGCAAATCAGAGAATCAGGAGGTCCCTGTTGGTGGACCCAGGAGTGGGAAGAGCACGGCTGCCCGAAGTCTTGGCACCAACAGGGAGAGAACAGTCTCCAGTAAGTGGAGGCACCGCGCGTGGCGGTGGCATTGTGAGAAGTGCACCATGGAGTTGTTTTTGGGTTTTAGAAAACTTTCAGGAGCTCAGAAACAGAGCACAGAGCTCATGACTCGAGGCAAGCTCAGAGCACGATGTGAGGACCACTTCATTCGGAGACCAGGAACCCGGTGCTGTGAGGGCTTCGGGTCCCCTGGCTGTCACTGAAGCCAAAACCGCAGGAGGAGCTGCCAGAGCATATGCAGAAGGAAGAGGAAGGAGCTGGAGAACGTGACGTTGCTAATCCCAGACGAAAGTGTTTGCAGGAGCCAGGTGGGAACTCCTGGAGACAGCAGGGCAAGCAGGTGGAGGGCGGCTTCTCAGTTGTCTCCGTACATGAGACTTCATCCAGCGCCTTCGCTCGCCCATTCATCCACCTGGCATTTACAGAACGCCGCTGGTGTACGGGGGGAGCACAATAGCCTGACATCTTGGTCCCTCCTCAGAGGTGGCCGGCCCAGAGCCTGGACATCCGGCTCACCAATACTCCAGTCCGTCAAAAGGACAAAAGGACACAGACCAAGGGGAAGGGACCTGCTGGCCACAGGTGGGGCTGAAATGGGTTGAAATGTGTTACATAACTCACATCTCATGGGTTCATAACTATCTCTCCCCCCAAAAAAGAAGAAAACAACAACAACAAAAAAAGAAAAAGCTGGAAACCAGAGAGAATGATGCTGGGAACCAAGTCATTCTCCTGAAAATGCGTAAATGAAGGCAACAGGTGCTCCTCCTGCCTTTCCCGGACGCATCGTGACCAATCAGGAAGTTCTCATGGAGAACCCGGCTGACAGATGCGAGAGGAGTGGTAAGATTTGCTGTGGGCAGCTCAGGACCGTGTGCCGGCGGCAACACCGAGAGCTCCTTGAGGGACACGCTGGGAAGCACACGGGCCTGTGGACTCACTCCTGCCAAGAAACAAAGCTTATGTTGCCAACCTCTGGGTCTGTCCCAGGGTCCCCCCGGCTCGGGGGAGCATGCAGGTGGCCCTGGGGGGTGCAGCCTGCAGTGCAGGAGGGAGGGACTCCACAGGGCAAACACCCAGCTCCTTTAGCAGAGAGAAAGGGAGAAGAGCGTTAACAACTAGTTGGGGAATTCTGGATATTGACTGTTTATTTGAATTTTTTTTTTTTTTTGAGACAGAGTGTCACTCTTGTTGCCCAGGCTGGAGTGCAGTGGCACGATCTCAGCTCACTGCAACCTCCGCCTCCTGGGTTCAAGCGATTCTCCTGCCTCAGCCTCCCAAGTAGCTGGGATTACAGGCGCACATCACCACACCCGGCTAATTTTGTATTTTTAGTAGAGATGGGATTTCACCATGTTGGCCAGGCTGGTCTCAAACTCCTGAGCTCAGGTGATCCGCCCTCCTCAACCTCCCACAGTGCTGGGATTACCAGTGTGAGCCGCGTGCCCAGACTGTTTATTTGGTTTTTAGGTGTGACAGTGTTATTGTGGTTACCCTCTTTAATACTCCGGTTACCCTCTTTAATACTCCGGTTACCCTCTTTAATACTCCTTGCATTTCAGCAACATTTGCAGGGAAAATGATGTAACGTGTGGGATTTGCTTTTCCGTGTAGGAGAGAGTGGGGTATGGATGAGCAAGACGGGCGAGTATTGGTAATTACTGAAGTCGGGGGACTGGACACTGGGGTTTGTCTTACTATTTTCTCTACTTTTGTATTATGTTTGAAAGTTTTAATAACACAAATGTATCAACATTGAGGACCTTGTAGAGCCCACCTGCTGGCGAACCTGTACACGTGCGTGGGGCAGATGAAGCGAATGAGAAGACGGCCTAACGTGGTACCTAAGAAACGCTGCGAGAGAGCTGGGGAGGAGCGTGGGGGCTGTCAGGTTAGAGGGGTGGCCGCACTGAGAAAGCACAGCGCGTGCTTTGGGGGTGGGGGTCCAGCCAAGAAGCCGCACGGCGGAGGCCACGGCTGGGACAGGAGCTGCCACGGCCCAAGGGGAGCGGGGAGGAGGCCCCTAGCCCTGGTTGGTCCTGGGGAGACTGTGGACCAGGTGGGTGGGACACGGAGCCCCTGGAGGGCTCGGGCAGCCGTGGCACCATCTGGGGGCTTGTTGGAGGCACAGGGAGAGCTGTTGACCAGGCAGAGCCCATGCCGCGGGCTGGGGCTGGGGCTGGCGCTGGGGCTGGGCTGGGCTGGGGGGTTTGTGTGTGTGGAGCCTCAATCCATTCACAGGAGCCCGAGGAAGAGGAGCATCCTCTGGCCGCTGCCCAGGGCCCGTGAAGGCTCCTCCCTGGGAAGCAGCCTGAGAGAACCCCTGGCCCAGGGGCCCTGACGGCGCCTGCAACCTCTGGGCTGTGGTCTCCCCGAGCCGCCCCATCCCCTATCCCTGTCCGCCCTCCTTCCGGCCACGCGGCCCCACATCTCTGCTCTCCAAGGGCTCGTGGTGCCTGAAGCCGACACTCTGCGTCCTGCACACCCAGAGGTCGATCCTTCTCGTTCCCAGTGCTTCAGAACAGAGCTGGCCGCGCCTGCGGCAGGAGCAGCTCCCGCTGACAGGTACCTGCAGCCTCCTGCACGGGAAAAGCGCCGCATCCATTGTGTGAGGAGCTAGAGCAGCTCTTTGGCATCCGGTACAGGCCTTGGAATACTTCAGGGAAAACCAATGATTTCGCCTCAGAATGGCTGCGGTCAGACTTGCTGGCAGGAGGCTCCCCCAGGCTCTCAACTTGTGGCTCCTGGTCCCTTTGCCTGCCCCACCCCTGGGTTCTGTGCAGGCCTAGGTCCTTGAAGAACTGAAATTCTAGCTCAACCTCAGCAACTCTGCAGCCATTCGCTGGAAATTTGCTAAGAGAATAAATTGAGACACAGCGAGGTGAATGGGCTGCGTTGGTTTATTTTTACCACGCGCTTAGTGCTATAAAGACGTCACCATAACTCGGGAGTGTGCAGGCATCAGTAGGAAATACGTGCGTGTGGCAGGTGACGCAGGCTACACCCTTGTCCTTGAACCCCTGGCTTCCTGCACCTGCAGCAGGTGGAGCCCGGCTTGACTCCAGCCCTGACGATGGACCTGGGTACAGAGGGGACCCCTGGTGACCTGCGAGGTTCAACCTTCAGTCCCTTCACGCAGGGAACATGCGGGGCTGTCACTCCTGAGGGAAGTTCTGAGTCTGTTTCTCTGGGGATTTGCCAGGGGAGAAGGTCGTCCACCTGTCAGCCGGTAAGAGGGTTCCCTGCGTGTGAGGACAACTTCCTATCAAAGCCAGCAGCTTGCACAGCATTTGCTCAGGTTCTCTGAATGGATTAGTCATTCATTCATTCGCCCTGTGCCCCTGGCCCACTGAACGCTGGGGGCAGCGGAGGCAGCTCTGGCCAGTGGGGAGTCACACGACTGTGGGGGGCAGTCAGCCTGGGGAGCTTGGGCAGTGTAGGGCACCGTGACCAGGGAGGGTCTACTTCTTGCAACAGCCCCTTTCCCTTTGCACAGAAAATAAGCTGAGGACAAGAACAGTGGCGTGGCTGGCATGGCTGGCGCTGCTCAGGGCCTCTGTTGTTCAGCTGGGCTCGCACCTGAGGCTGACCCCTGGTCTCTGGGACAAGCTGATGGCCATCAGATGCCACAACCCCTGTCTGGACAGGCCCTGAGGACATGTCCCACCTCAAGGAGCTCAGAGAGGATGGTGGAGTGTCTGGGTCGGAGGTCAGGACCCACCTTGCACCAGCGGGCTTGGGTTTAATCGTTTACCTAGGAGGTCGAGGATCATCCTGGCTTAAGTCCAGGGCACACCACAGCAGAATCTACCCTTTGGGAGTTCGTAAAGAGCGTGCCTCGTTCTGGCCTCGTGGGGGTCGCCAGCTCTCCCAGCGTCCTGCTCTTCTCTGAGTGACCACTGTCCTCGGTCTGATGGACGCCTGGGCATCTATTTCTATGAAACAGCCTGTTTGTTTCCGTGTTTCAAATATTTGTGTTTATTATGGAGGAGACATTACTTTTTCATGGAATTCTGAAGACTGTCTTTTTTGAAGGATAAGCAGGTTTTGGACAATTTGCAATTCTTACAAGTGTCTGTAAATTTACATTACTGTTATGAATGAGAAGACCCTTCTGATATTCAGACGCCTGGTTAAATATTGGCTCGTCACTGATGCCTGCAGCCCAGCGGGGCTTTGTGCTGGTTTGAAGTGTGCATGGTTCGTAGCACAGTCGGCCTGACAGCTGTGCATGGACATTCCCCTCCCAGTGCAGAGGCTTCTCTTTGGCACAAGCTTCAACCGTAAATCCAGAAACAAGCTTGTTGGCTTTGGATTTCATAGGCCAGCTAAGTAACCCCCCATATCTGAGGACTGATTTAAATGTACTTTTAATTTTGTCCAAAAATAAGAAAATCGATAAAGCAAGCAACAGCAGACATCATCACTTACGGGAAGTGCCTGGGGACAACAAAGTCGGCCTAAAGGACGCTGCTCCCAGAGGCAGGCAACGGCCCCTCAGGGCACAGACGCTTGGACTCCACCGGCCTCCCTGAGCAGCAGCGGCCATGACCAGGTCCCTGTGTGTGGCCCTTGGTCCTGTTCGTGTTCAGACCACAGCCTGCAGCTGTCCTCGCGGCCCCAGGCAGACACTGACCCCAGGGCACTGAGAGGTTCAATGAACGGCAGGCACCACACGTGAGGGGCTGAGTGCAAGAGCTCAGGCGTCCTCTCCCAGAGCCCTCCCACCCTGGAAGGGTGGGGTGTGGGATTCCTAGGGTGGCGGGTCCCCTACCAGGTTACTTAAGGGCCTGTGTTCACTGCCTGGGCCTGAAAGCCAGGTGGTGAGCCGAGGCCCTGGTGCCCAGGCCAGGAGCAGGTGTCCCTGAGAACCCAAAGATCCCGGAGAGGATCTGAGAACCCACCGAGGAAACAGTCGCATCACACACACGGGAGGCAAAGCCAGAAAATCAACTTAAAACAGTTTAGAGAAAGGAGGAGGTGCAGGTCTCAGAGCTGTCCTGCCACCGTGCAGCAGGGCGCTGGGTAAATCCTGAGCAACACGTCGACTCGTCAGACACCGTGGACTCTTCTGGGTCATTCTTTGCTCTTTTGACCCTTCCCAGTTTGGGAGGGGGGACGTTACAGTCCCAAGTTTTTCTCGTAAAGGGGTGTCCCCTACAGGACGCACCCTTGAGATCACAGGGACCTGGAGCCCTTTCCAGGGGGTTCCAGAACAACGCTGTGAAACACTCGTTCATCTGATTCGTATTTGTTGAATTCCTGCTACGTACCAGTCACTCGAAAGCATAACACGGTGCTGGTTGTTCTGCAGACTCCACCCGGGCGTCTGGGCACCGGGAGAGCACCTCACACCGCTGAGCTGGGCCGGCAGGTCGTTCTCTCTGATTCGCCATCAGCCCTGCAAGACCTGCCGTAGGAAGAGGAGTCTGAGTGAGAAAGGGGCAGATCCTGGAGCCGGGAAGGGATGGGGGAGGGCACTGACGCCCTGTGGGCTGACTGTTCCCTGGTGCTGCTCAGGAGTCCCCGTGGGGCCTCACATGTGCAGTGGGATGTGCTGTAGGTTTACGGGATCCCAGCGCCAGACAGAGTGAGAGGAACGGGACATTCACACTGGTGTCCGTGGGTCCCGCCTGTTGCCTCTCAGACCTCTCACCGAGCTTCTTGACGGGGCTTCCCAGACACTGGGCTCCTGGACCTGTGTCCAAAGGAGCATGGACTCTGGCCGGGGCTGCTAAAGCTTCAGACAACTGTCCGGCACGGCTGCAGTGGAGTGGAGCTGAGGCAACCCCAGGGGTGCCGCCCAGAGGCAGCTTCCTGAGAAAAAGAAGTTGCTGTTGTTTGAAACCACTGAGGTTTTGCAGCAACAAGGGAGTGAGCGCTGATCTCCACCACGCCTGGGGCCGGGGCCGGCCGGGACGAAGGGTGGCTGTTTCCCGTGCGGATCCTGTAGGTGGGGTTCACCGTCACTGGGAGGCCTCCTTCTGGGGACTTCACAATCGTTGCTTTATTCACCTCGAGGGGTCCTGTGAGGCGAGCCCTTGCTCCTCCCTTATTTAAGCATTTTAAATAATGGGTTTACGCATTTCCAACTTCAAAATGTATTACAAAATCTTCACTCCTCCCACCTCCTCTCCCATCTGCTCAGTCCTGCCTCTCACAAGAGGCAGCCGTTGTGACTGGTTCTCAGGAGACTTCCCAGAGGTCCTCGAATGCACCATGCCGTTCAACACAAACACACATTCCCCGGACTTTTGTACAAATGGCAGGATGCTACGATGCTTTTCTGCTTGTTACTTTAAAATGTTTAAATTTTCTTTCATTTTTATAACAGACTTTATTTTTAGGGCAGTGTTAGGTCTACAGAAAATTGAGGGATTGTGGAGAGAGCTCCCACATACCCACGTCCAGTTTCTCCCTACTGACAGCGCATGTTAGAACGACGCATTGTTACAGTTAACGACCCCATGTTGACACATCATTGTTAGCTAAAGTCTAGTTTATTCATGTCCTTAGTTTCCCCTAAACGCTCTTTCTCTGTCCCAGGACCCATCCAGGGTCCCACGTGACATTTTGTCCCTGTCTCCATAGGCCTCTCTGGGCCGGGCAGTTCTCAGACCAGCTTTCGGTGATGGGGACGGTTTTCAGGAGGCCTGGGTGGTGTTTTGTCGACTGCCTCTCTACTGGAATTGTTCTGATGTGTTTCTCGTGGTAAAACTGGGGTTTGGGGCTTGGGGAGGATGACCCCAGAGGTGAAGTGCTCTGCTCACCCCATCACGTGAGGGACTCACACACCGGCACGGATGCTCGCTGTGGACACGGGCCTCGGCCATCCGGCTGGGGTGAGTCGGTCAGGTCTCCCCGAGGTGATGTGAACCCTTTCCTTCCCTCTCCATACTTTTGGGAAGGAAGTCAGTCTACAAACAGCCCACACTTGAGGGTTGCGTATTTATGTTTAATTTAATATTATTTCTTAGAAATCTTTTCATATGACTACAAAGAGAGCTTCGTGTTCTCTTTTACACCTCATAGTATTCTATTGTATGCACCTGCTGTGACATTTGACCGGTCCTCTGCTTGATGTGCATTTAGGACGTAAGTAGCATTGAAGACACATACTTTTTTTTTTTTTTTTTTTTTTTTTTTTTGAGACGGAGTCTCACTCTGTCACCCAGGCTGGAGTGCAGTGGTGCGATCTCGGCTCACTGCAAGCTCCGCCTCCCGGGTTCACACCATTCTCCTGCCTCGACCTCCTGAGTAGTTGGGACTGCAGGTGCCTGCCACCACACTCGGCTAATTTTTTTGTATTTTTAGTAGAGACGGGGTTTCACCGTGTTAGCCAGGATGGTCTCGATCTCCTGACCTCGTGATCCGCCCGCCTCGGCCTCCCAAAGTGCTGGGATTACAGGCATGAGCCTCTGCTTCCAGCCGAAGACACATACTTTTAAAAATATTATTTTTACATTGATTTGGTAAATTCTTAGAATTGCTGGATCAGAGCCAGATGCACTTGCAATTTTGCTAAATGCTGTGAGCTCCCCTCCACTGAAGCTTGTGCCGCTCCGTGCTCCCACCAGCAGCCGGCAAGTTTGGCTTTCATCAAGCAGAGGTATGAGAACTGGTATCTCAGTGAAGTTTTAATCTGTAATTTACCTTTTGATGAATGACTTTGAGCATCTCTTATGATAAGGGGTCATTTTGATTCATTTTTTTGTGAACAGTTTGTTCGTTGATCTGTTAGAGTTCCTTGGCAATAAAGATTAGCTCTCCGTCTGAGACAGGAATTGCTTGCATATTTTCCCCCGGTGTCATTTGTCTTTCAACTTTGTTTTGTTGTAGGTGTTTTGACCATGAAAACATATTTTGGGTAAAAACTTTTCATCTGTTGTGCAGCTTCTGGGCTTTGTGGCGGGATGTGGAAGGGCTTCCCCAGGCTGGGTCCTGGGGGCCCCACGCGCGCTGCATTCTGCGGTTTTCTCCCTGGCGTTCACACCGTGGCCCTGTAGGGTCCTGCTGGGGGCTGGGGTGAGGTGTGATCTCACTGAAGGTGGTCACCTAGTGTTTGAACCTCGTTACCAATAATTCGTCTTTTCAACACTGACTTAAGGTGCTGCCTTTGCCACATACCAGCAGCTCATACACGCATTGAGGTTTTTTTTCTGAACTATATTCTGTTCCATGAGTCTGGCTGGGCAGGTGCCAGGAGGTAGTTGATACCTTGCGCCTGTTTTGCGGACTGGAACACTGAGATAGAGGCAATATCTTGCCCGTGGCCTGACAGCGGAGTGGCGCCAAGCTTCAGGCCCCAGGGTCCCATCACGCGCCCCCTCTTCCTGCCTCTGTGTTTATCATCAGGGTCCCTTCTTCCTCTCACTGGTCATCGTCAGGAATGACTAGAAGGCAAAGCATCCCAGTTGCTTATCTGTGAGCTCACACCAGAAAGGCACCAAGTTGTCCAGGGGCTCACGGAGACGCCGCGTGGTACCGACAGGCCTCGACGCTTCTCCCCGGAGGGAACTGTTTCTGTTGAGAACTTCACCAGACGGTTCTCTAACTCGAGGTGGAAGTTCGAGGTGGTCATTGCCTTCTGCTGCTCCTACACCCCCGCCAGCCGCCCGGCCTCGCACATCTGGGGTGCTCTCTGCCCCTCCCTGCTGGGATTTCCGCACCCATCGCCCACCTGTGGATGCACAGCACCTGCTCCGTGTCAGTCCTCTCGGAGACGTCCTGACCCTGCAGGCAGACTCGATGGCGTCGTCTCTTGAGGACCGCTGGCCTCCTCATGCAGCTTCTGTGGGACTGAAATAAGGTGTCTGCACGTCTCCATCTGCCAGCTGAGCCCAGAACACCTTGAAGCCAGGGCTAAGCTCTGTTTCTCGGCGTCCCCAGGGGTCAGAACTGCAGTGACTGACTACTCAGGGAACTGACTGAGGGGCCTCATGGCTTTTAGACTGTTTTATGAATTGCAGGTATTTGTTCAGCTTAAGACAAGCTGCATGCGTGTGCAGTTTTATTTAACTTCTGAATACCTGGCCTTCTGTCTGAGTCTGACTTCTGTGTTGCTGCATAACAAAGGTGGCTGAGCGTTGTCTGGCGCGGGAGGAGTCTCTACGGGACCTTCCTGAGTCCTCGCTGCCCCACTTCTCCCCACACCCCTATGTGCCCAACACCCTACACCCGCCGAGGCCCAACTGGGCAGAATTACCAAGCAGGTGAGGCGGGTTGGCCATTCTCCCCAAAGTACCGTTCGTCGAGTCTCTTTCCTCATCCCTGTTCTCCCAGCTCGTGGTCAGCTGACCCCTCGGGTGTGTTAGTGACTCTGGCTTGGCTGTTTTTCCCAAGCTATGATACCCAGCTCCTCCCGGTGCCGCCTGCAAATCCGTCCACCCTGGTGTCTGAAGTTGGCCTGTGGTCTTTGGCCAGGGGCTGTGGAAGGGCCTCCGGGGACTGAGGGTCTGGACCCATTTGGGGTCATTGAGAGTAAATCTACTTGTTAACGGGGCATCTTCCTCGACCCATTCCTCAGGGCCCCACATCCATGCTCACCAACTGCACACGCAGACCAGGAGGTGCATGAGCTGAAGTCTGTGGGCCACCGAGTCGTGGCCTCAGAAGGAGCCACAGTCCACCAGGCCGTGGATCTCAACACGTGGTGGGGAGAGGGCCCGACACGGCCACATCAGTACAAGTGGCTTTCGTAAAGTGCACGTCTCACACGCACAGCCTATGCGTGGCTCCTCCCAGGCGCCCACACCTGTGGGTTGTTCCACAGCGGCAGCGTCTCGCGCAGATGCCAGGTGGCGCTGACGGAGGCTCGGGCGCAGGCTGCAGTGCCACGGCTTTCTCAGGGAAACCGGTTTGTCTTAGCTGTGTCTTCTTAGGGAGTTACCTGCCAGGCGCATTAAAAGCACCATGCCGCATGGCACAGAGTGATGACAAATTCCTTCAAGAAAAAGGAACCCTAAAAGCGTAAGAACTCGAAGGTCTGGTCTGTGCTGGTGCAATTTGTCCTGGGCATGGGTAGGGTCTGCCCAGCGTCACTCCAGCTGCAGGCTGGGAGCTCCTTGGAGCCCAGTCACTCCCAGCCCCCATCCTGCACCCCCACACCCGACTCTGGCCTGCATGATTAAAGCGTTGGGGAATGAAAGGGGGGAATTGGAGGGCAGCTGCAGCTAGCCATGAACAAGGATGCACTTCTCCTGGTGAACGATGCTTGTTGGGTGCCCTGTCCCCTAAGGATATCTGAGTAAGAGCCAGACAGATGGGAGAAATTTGGGGATTAGGAGACCCTCAGTTTCTCATCCCTGTGGAACTACATGGAGCTTATTCTGAAAATCACCTTCTCCTGCCTCCTCTGAGGTGACTTAAGAACTCCGTTCCCCTCTAACCTGGGCTTCATGGGCCCTTCCGTGGAACCCCAGGCCGCTGGCTGCCTGGACTGACCATGTCCACTTGTGTCAGCCAACACGTGAGCCTGAGAGGCTGGAGCTCAGAATACACCCTGGGGCATGGGGACAAGTCCTGGGCAGTGGCTGGAGCTCTGTTTGTCATTTTCCTTCAACCAGCAAGTGTGTCTGAGCCAAAATAGAAGGATGGAGCAGACATTCAGAAGCATCTCTCCTGAAGACAGGCCAGCGTCCAGCTTCCTGTCACTCACTGAAGAGCACTGGGCGCCCGCGGGGGCTGCGTGGGCTGCTGCACGAGAGCTACAGTGAGCAGACAGGCAACGTCCCACTGCTCCAGGGACGCGTGTTCTACTGGGGCAGAGACAACAGCAACAAGCAGACAAGAAACGCCGCAGAGTGCTGTGTGCCAGGTGATGCTCAGGGTGGCCATGTGGGCACCTGTGTCAGAGTACCAGGTGCCAGGTGTCAGGTGCTGTGTGCCGGGTGATGCCCAGGGCAGCCGTGTGAGCACGTGTGTCAGGCGGGCTGCTGGGTGCTGGGGGTCGCTGCCTCACCCCTAGGGCTGAGGGGCAGTGGGTTGCTGGGCTCCCCATGGGGGTGACAAACCTGGCAGTGAGGGACGGCCATGCAGACACGTTTTGGGTACTGAGCATCCCTGGTGGTGGAAGCCCTCCCATGCCGGGCTGTGGGGCAGGGCTCTGAGAGAGGACGCAGGATACCCCCTGCATGCCTGTCTCTGCAGATCAGCTTCACCTGCCCCCACCCTGGCCCGTGCTGCTCAATCTGCCGCCATTAGACCCACCTGCCCCCACCCTGGCCCACACCGCTCAATCTCCCGCCATTAGACCCACGTGGTTTCTTGGTGATTAAACGTGTGTGTTGCTCTCTGTACATCCACGAACTGCAGAAAGAAGTTTTTCTCATTGCTGTGCTAAATGAAAGTGTAACTTTTTTTTTTTTTTTTTCTTTTTTTTTTCGGAGTCTGCTGTGCTGGAAATGGCCGGATCTCAGTGTTCACGCCATTCTCCTTTCCCGAGTAGCTGGGAAAGGCGCCTGCCACAGTAGAGACACTCTCGATCTCCTGACCTCGTGATCCGCCCGTCTCGGCCTCCCAAAGTGCTGGGATTACAGGCTTGAGCCACCGCGCCCGGCCGAAAGTGTAACTTTTTAAAAACAGTGACACTATTCCTGCACGAGAGAACTGTGACTGGATTCCGCCAGGGAGGAGCTGTGACCAGCGGGGCGGAGACGGGGGAGGGAAGAGCCGGCGTCACCTCCAGGCCTCCTGTGCCCGAGGGGAGGAAGAGCCTTTGTCCCCGGCCACAGGTGAGGAGGAGGCTGGGCTGCCCCCATAGGGAATGCAGGTCCATTCAAATGCACCCAGGGATGACTCATCCCCGGCCAGCTGCTCTGGCTTGCAAGGCCCGGGGTCTCAGAGCTGGGGGCTGCAGTGGGCACAGCAGCTCTCTACTTTCGAGAGATCATCCACAGCCGCATCAAGATCCCTGGTCACCATAAAATTTAACTTTATAACTTACTGATAGTAAATTATAAACAAAAGCCTCATAATTTACAGGCTTGTTGACTACTGAGTACTCGTGAATGGAGTACGGTTGCTTACTGTACCAAAACTGTACAGGTGAGAATCACCGCATCGGTGAGAGCTGCGGCCGCATCTGATCTAGATGCAGCAGCTGAAGGTCGGGAGTGCTTGTGGCTCACCTGTCTCAGGCTACGGAGCCCTCCTCGCAACCTTGCGGAGTACGGTTTCCTCCAGTGACTTGCCTGTATTTCATCTCTTCCCTGGTGGAACAGGTCACCCTGCAAACGTGGTTCATTAGTACCCTGGGGGAACGTCCCGGGGGAACGTCCTGGGGGACTGAGTGGATTATGAGGGAAAAGCAAGCAGGACAGTGAAAGGGGAAGAGACCAGGCCGAGGACACCCCAGGGCTGAAGTGAAAGATCCCTGATGGGCAGGGGTGGCGTGACCGGGCTCCCAAGATCGGGTCCTGATCCGGGTTTTCGTGTAGCAAGGTCACGTGTGGAGACCGGGGCCCCGGGGCTGTGGGCCGGGGTGACGCTGCCATGCGTGGGGGAAAGGGTGGCAAATTGTGGCCTCGGTCTCTTCCGAACTTTCCAGTTCAGTTGCTTTTTAAAAAGGTGCTCAGCCTTCCTTTTCAGGCCAACTTTAGTGTGACCTCTTCATCTTGGGGTGGGGCGGGTGGCTTGTTACGGGGGAAGGTATCACAAGGAGGGAGATGGTGTGGTTCGGTCAGGGTGGGGGGAGGGAAAGGGCTTCAACCTCTTCTCAGAACAAATGTTCTCCTAACTTGTGCCTCATGCCAGTTCACTGTGTTAAGAATAGAAAAATGAGCTAAAACCATTGAAAGAAAAATAAGTAAACACATAAAGAACCGAAGGCCCTGAGCGTTCGAGGGTGTGCCAGAGCGTTCGAGGGTATGCCAGAGCGTTCGAGGGTGTGCCAGAGCGTTCGAGGGTGTGCCAGGACCCCCAGGGTTCTTCCAGGGCTTTCCGGGGATTGCGGGCATCCTGGGAACCAAGATGCCCACTGTCGGAGCTTCCACCTTCAGGAAATGCACCTGGTGACTCGGCTGAGCTCTTGCTAAGAACTCCTGTTGCCATGATGAACACCCTTGTTGCGGGGACTGCTCTGTGAAAGGTTCCAGCTCCATCTCCTGCCACAGCCTCAGACCTGGGATATGAACCACTTGGTATCTGGCCATTATCACCCTGATGGTGAACTGGGCACCTTCAATTTCAATATTGAAGCGTCCGTCGCTGGAAACTATATAGACAAGTAGATGTCAGCATAGGTCACAATTGTTCCACCCTTGTCTTAGGTCATTCTTGCCTTGCTGTAAAGAAACACTTGAGACTGGGTAATTTATAAGGAAAAGAGTTTTAATTGACTCACGGTTCTGCAGGCTTTATAGGCACCATGGTGCTGGCAACTGTACAGCTTCCAGGGAGGCCTCCGGCAGCTCACAATCGGGGCAGAAGGTGAAGGAGGAGAAAGCGCGCGGGAGGTGCCACCCACGTAAAACAGCCAGGTCTGTGAGAACTCACCCTCGTGAGGACAGCACAAGGTGCTGCTAAACCATTCACGAGAAATCCACCCCCAGGGTCCAGTCACCTCCACCAGACCCAGCCTTCAATACTGGCGATTACATTTCAACATGAGATTTGGGCGGGGACAAAAATACCAGTTATATCCCCCCTTGAGGCCCTTCTTTTCTGTTTAATTATCTTAGAGATTCAGGGACTCTTAAGGCACGACAGGATCTTAGAAACCCAGCCTTTTCCTTTTGAACACCAGGAAACTGAAGTCTGGAAGAAAGTGGCTTGTCTGAATTTCAGCAGCAGGTTCTAGCAAGCTCTATTCTGTTCTTCTAGGGTGGCACGCTCTACCTCGTCTCATGACCATGATCCTGGAATCCAAGTTTTCAGGGGACTCGGATACAGAGGGGCTGCTCAAAGCTCTGGGCTGGAACCCAGGATAGCAGCCGTGGGTTGCTGGGAAAGTTACAGCCGTTTGCAGGTGTAGACCCCACCCTGCTCCTCAGGACTTCAGTACCCTCACCCAGCCTGTGCGGTCTTATGAGTTGCGAAGAAATTACATCAAGATTAGATGTCTTCTCAGCTGAATTTTTTAAAATTTTTAATGTTGTTCTAATTCAATAATTAAAATTTTTAATTATTTTATGAGACAGGGTCTCACTATATGGCCCAGGGTGGTTTTGAACTCCTGTGCTCAGTCTTCCCACTTTGGCCTCCCAAAGTGCTGAGATTACAGGTATGAGCCACCATGCCCGGCCTCAGCTGAATTTTAAGTCCAATGTTATTCAAATTTTTCCAACTTAATTTTATGAGCTTATTATTTAGTTCAATATGAAAGTCTGCTGCAGACAGTCTAGAACATTCCTATACCCCACTTTATTTTATGAATACAGATGCATTGCTTCCAGAGAAGATATTCGAAAATAAAATTCAGTCTTGCATCAAAAATAGAATATACTGTATTAATGATTGTTGTGTGACAAATTGCCCCAAACCTTAGTGGGTTAAATAGGAGATGATTATCTCCTGGTTTCTATGGGCCAGGAACCTTGGCATGGCCTTAACTGGGCTCTGCAGTGCAGGGTCTCTCTCAAGACTGTCAGGTGTCAGCTGAGACTGCAGTCATCTCATGGCTCAACTGGGGCAGAACTTGCTTACAAGCTCACTCATGGCTTGGCAGGGGTTGTTGGGGGTTCCCTAAGGCTGTTCCCCTGAGGGCCGCCGGTCCCCACTGGCCATTCCCCCGAGGGCCGCCGGTCCCCACTGGCCGTTCCCCTGAGGGCCGCCGGTCCCCACTGGCTGTTTGCCGGAGGCTTCTCCTAAGGCGGCTCACAGCACAGCAGCCGGCTTCATCAACATGAAAGGGCGGGAGAGGCTGAGACTGAGAGTGTGTACCTGTAAGCAGGAGAGAGATGGAAGTCTCAGTCTTTTCTAACCTAATCTCAGAAGTGACACTCATCACTTCTGTCATAATCTGTTTGTTAGAAGCAAGTCACTAGGCTCAGCCCACGCACAAGGGGAGGAAACAAAAGGGAGCGAATACCAGGAGGTGGGATCATTAGAAGCCACTTCAGAAGCTGCTGATCACGTATACTCTGATCAAGTTAGGTTTATTCTGGGAATGGGTTAGGGTGGTTCAATAATGGATTATCAACAAAACCATCACATCAACAATTTGTAAAGAATTAAATCATATCAATATATGTTGAAAAGACATGTAATACAACTTAACAGCCATTCCTAATTAGAAAAAATAACTAAGTAAAATGGGAACAGAACGAGACTACTTAAGTGTAATAAAAACCAACCAACAAACCTTTCAGTTAAATTTAGGAGCTAGACAGGGATGCTTTAATTACTATTATTTAACATTGTGTTGGAGATTATAGAAAATGCAGCATAAGAAAACAAAAGGAAATATGTGGTATACAATTGGAAAAGGAAACATCAAACTACCTCTTTTGTGCTGATGACATGAATGTATATCTGCAAAACTCAAGAGATACTAATAACAAACTATTAAAATTAATGAAGAATTTGGTTAGGTGTCTGGATACAAAATAGCTGTATAAAAACCAATAGCTTAAAAAACAAAACAAAACAGTCCAACAAACAAAGAAGTAACTTTCTTTCAACAAAGATGCCAAGAACACACAATGGGGAAAGGCAGTCTGTTTAATAAATGGTGTTGAGAAAACTGTATATCCATGTGAATCTGTATCTCACATCTTTACAAGAATCAACACAAAATGGATTGAAGACATAAGTTGAAGACCTGAAACTATACAACTACTAGAAGAACATATAGGGAAAAATCTCCATGACATTGATATGGGCAGTTATTTCTTGGATATGACCCCAAAGGCTCAGACAACAAAAGCAAAAACAGACAAATGGAATTACATGAAACTAAAAAGCATCTTCACCACAAAGAAAACAATTAATAGAGTGAAGCTGCAACTCACAGACTGAGAAAAAAAATTTGCAAGTCATATATTGTGTAAGGGGCTACTTTTCAAAATATATAAAGGACTCAATAACAAAAATAAAAACCCTGTTAAAAACAAAGGACTTGAATAGACATTTCTCAAAAGAAGACATATAACTGGCCAACAGATGAATGCAAAAATGCTCAACCTTTCTAATCGTTAGAGAAACACAAGTGAAAACCACAGTGAGAGATCTCGTACCTGTTAGGTTGGCTGTGATAGAAAAGATAAAAGATAAGTGTTGGCTAAGATGTGGAGAAAAGGCACAGTGTTGGTGGTGGTGTAAATTAGCATAGCCATTTTGGAAAACAGTAGGAGGTTAGTAAAACTAAAACTAGGCTTATCATTTGTTTCAGCAACCGCACTACCGGGTATACACCCAAAGGAACTGAAATCATCTGTGGAAGAGGCAGCTGCGTTCCCAGGTTCGCTGCCACGTTATCCACAATAGCCAAGGTGTGGAGACAACCTCAGTGTCCGTCAGCAGGTGAATGGATTTTTAAAATGTGGCACACACACAATGCAACACTATTTAGCCTTAAAAACAGGAAATTCTGTCACTTGCAATAACACGAATACATCTGGAGGACGTTAAGTGAAGTGAAATAAGCCAGCTATGGAGAGAGAAAATACGTGTGATCGTACTTACATGTGGAATTTTTAAGAAGTCAGACTCATAGAAGTAGAGAGTAGACTGGTGGTTACCAGAGGCTGGGTGGGGCTGGGCATGGGGAGAGTGTGGATGAGGACGGGGAGACAGTGGTCAACGGTGCCAAGTTTCAGTTAGACGGGGGGAATGTGCTCTGGTGTTCTGTTGCACGGCATGGTGGCCAGAGTTGACAATAACGTATTACATATTTGAAAATAGCTAAAAGGGAGGATTTTAAATGTTCTCAACACAAAGAAATGATAAATATTTGAGGTGATGACTATGCTATTTAGTGTGATTTGATCATTCCACAATGTACACATGTACCAAAACATTACATTGACCCCATATATATACACTATTATTATTTGTCAATTAACACCTAAAATAAAAGCACACCTAGCTTCATCATAGTCCAACAGCCGAAAACAAAATGTAAAGAGAAAATTTCGAAAGCAGCAGGGGAAAATGCACAGGGAACGATGATAGAACAACCACTAACTTCTCCTCAGAGACCAGAAAACAGTGGAATGTTTAAAGTGCTGGGAGAACAAAAGAAAAACACTGTCAACCCGGTGTTCTACATCAGGAGAAAATATTACTCTAGAACAAAAACAAAATAAGAACTGCAAGCAATATACATCCTACCAATGGGAGAACAGTTGAAAAATAATAGTACATCCACGACATGGATATGTACTATTAAGCACCCATTAAAAAGCATGAGTTAGAACCATGTCAGTTGACAAAAAGGGGTAAGAAATAGTTTTACAAAAATAGGATGACAAAATCTAATATATTTGTCTATATTTGTGTGTGTGTGTGTTTATGTTTGAGTGGCATGCCAAGCGGGAACGTGGGTCAGTCTCTCCCAGGTGTTGACCATAATGGGGTAACTTGTAATGAATTGAAAAACAATAGTAAAAGTGGCGAGAAGTTGGCCTGCTTTTTATTGTCAGCGTACATTCTAAACGTGTCAGTGAGATGACGCTGTCCCCTACGGTGTTGGAAGGCCTCTCTGCTCGCTCTCTAGACAAGCCACTATGTATCTGCACATGGTTTCTATAAACATGGAGGGCATACAACTGGTTGTTAGCCCAGGTGACCTGGAAGGGGTTGGGGTTGGCATGGTGGAGGGAAAGATGGATCATGAAGCAAAAATGGAAGAGGAAGCAAAAGGGACTGCACTGAAATCCTGAACAGTGTCATGGTATCATGATGTATACACAGTTACTGAACTTACATGTGTATATAAGAGAAATTTTAAAAAGAAAATTAAAAGAAAAAGCCCCAGACTCCCTTCTCAGAAAAACACACTTTCCCATTGAATTCCGAAGGGTTAGATTCCCCTAAAGGTCCTGTGCGGCTCAACCCCGGAGTTGAGCACGTCTGCTGTAGGCCTTGGACTTGCCTGGTCTACAATGTGGCATCTTCGTCTCTCAGTCTGAGGAACAGTTTCCCATCTGCCTAAGGGCACTTGCCTCACAGAGCAGCTTTGGGTCTCACAAACGGACAGCACACGTGAGTTTACTGCCAGGCGGTCCTCAGTTTGTGCACGGAACAGTCTACTTCAGAACTTCTAAGAATGATGTCTCCTCCCACCCTAGACTTCCTCAGACAGAATCTGCGAGGGGCTGGCCCAGGCAGAATTATCTTTTAGAAACTTTGCATATGAGGTGCTTGATAAAAGCTAGTTGGATTTGAATTTGGCCACAGCTCAGATAATCTGGGGAACTGCGGTGTCTGCCAAGGATATGTGACCATCTCCTGGTGTAAACCCTTCAAAGGATGGGGAGGCCGGCATCACTGAGTGAGAGTTGCGAAGACTCGCTTGTTCATGCTTGCTTGAAAGCAGCTGCGCCTCACTCAATTTCTCTGTTTCTAGAAATCTCTCATTCTTTCTTTAATCTCCCTTTCCCCACCCACTCTGCCTATGTTCTTTCTCCCTCCACCTAATCTTTTCTTTTTTCCTTTACTTATTCCTCATCTTAACAGGTCCTAAGTGTGTGCCGTATGTATTTAAAAACTTTTTATCTCTGTTTTTAATTAAAAGAAGTGGCGCTTGCTTCTGTTTCCAAACCCTTGCACGTGATACAAGGAACTGGTGACGGTGCTTGCTGGGCTTACGAAGTGCAGCTGTGTCCTCCCTCGCTCTGTAACACCCTCTCTGCCAGAAACAGCTCAGCAGGAAGGCAGCAGGGCACCCCGGAAGCGTGCCCCTGGGCCCCACCTTACAGCCTCTGCTCCGCTCCCTTCGCGGCAGAGTGGCTCAGGAACAGTCTGCATCCCCCTGCTAGGAGGCCAGAAAAAGCCACTCCTGGCCCTGGGCAGCTACGTGGCTCTTGGTGGACCTCAGAACTCTGTGGGGGCCAGAGGGCTGAGTGAGTCAGGCCGTGGAGGGCAGGCACCATCCACACTCCCAGACACTTTGGGGTGTCGTCTGTCTCTTCCTTGATTAGAAGAAGCCTGGGACCAGTTCAGCTGGCGACTCTGGTGTTTCTGACTTTGGCTATCAGCAAACACTGCTGGGGCGTCCACACCCAGCTTCTGTGAGCACGGAGGAGACATAATCCGCAATGTCTGACACAGCCCATGCCTACGTCTCCACGTTGCAGCCTGACCATCCTTGACTGGCTACCTCCAGTGACATACAGCTGAGAAGCAAAAACGCCCAGGAGGCAAGGCTGCAGTCATTTAGGAGAGTGGACTGATTTCAGGGCCGTGCTGCCTGCAGCCTTTGTGGGACTCAGTGAGCGGATGAGCGGCCCATGCCAGGCCCACTCCCCGGGGATGCTGCCTGCAGCACTCACGCATCTCATACAGGGACACACGGGAACTGTGGGCTCCACCCTGCAGCCTCTGCACCAGCACGCGGTGGTCCCAGGAGATGCAGAGCCAGCCCTTCCTCTGCCGTTGCCCTGGGTAGGTGATGCTGCGGCTGTTATCCATCAGAAACGCACGGCCCACTGCTCCACCAGTCAAAGTTACGCCTACTCTGGAATTTTCTCTCAGCCATTTGCTGGGTGTAGGAAAAACCTAAGCTTCTGCCTCCCCGATTCACCACAGACGCTCTCCGTTATCACTCCTGTTATGGTGAAGGCTGAGTTATTGCTAACTCTCAACAGGTCCTAGAATCCTTTATGTGCATTTGGGGGACTGGGGGAGGTCCTGGACACGGTGCCAGGTGCTGTGTCTCAAGGTTCACTGGACCCGACAGGGAGACTGGGAAGAAAGGCCCTGAGAGATGTGGGGGCAGCCTTCGTGTCTGAGCTGTCACTCAGCTCTCTGCTTTATGCCACTGGCATACCTGCTGGAGGAACTCCATGTGGAGAAAGGCTGGGTCCTGTGAGGGGCATTCGAGGGGGACACTCTGGCCAGCCTCAGGCTGGGTCCACCTAGGAGGAGGAGGGGACAAGCTACCTCATGGATGTTGTACACAGTGGCCCCAAAGTGACCTTAAAAATGGATTTAAGGAATAAATCCAAATCCAAATAGAAGACATAAGCCATCCAAAGAAACAGCCTTGGAGATTGTCTCTGAACCTCCAGACCGTGGGGTGACTTGCGTCATACAGATTGCTGTGGAAGTGCTTATCTCAGTAACTTCACTGTGCTCTGTCTGAAGAGAAGACGTTTCAATGGCTGGGTGGCCGGCATTGCACCTGGTAAAAGCAGAGCCCAGGGAGACCACATCTGGCTTGTGTCTCTAGCATTGCTTGAGAGTGGGGACGTTTTGGCCCCGAACACAGGATTCTGACCTCTGTGGGGGGCACGTCCCTGTGTTGGAGGCGGGTGCCCCCAGCTTCTACGTATTAATGATGTCCGTTAGGGTTACTTTGCCCATCCCCTTGGCACTGATTCTCTGTTAATTTTCTGATTATAACTTATAACTTCAGGATTGTGGTTTTGGTGTGGCATCTAAGATTTCTTGTCTAATATAAGGTCACAAATATTTTGTCTCCTATATTTTCTTCTAAAAGTTGTAGAGATTTAGCTATTATGTTTTGGTCTGTATTAGTCCATTTTCACACTGCTGATATAGACATACCTGAGACTGGGTCATTTATAAAGAGAAAGAGGTTGAATGGACTCAGTTCTATTTGGCTGGGGCGGCCTCACAATCCTGGCAGAAGGCAAAAGACACACCTTACATGGCAGCAGACAAGAGAGAGCTCGTTCAGGGAACTCCCATGGATCAGATCGTGTGAGACTTATTCACTGTCTTAAGAACAGCATGGGAAAGACTCACACTCATGATTCAGTTACCTCCCACCAGGCCCTCCCATGACGGATGGGAATTACAGGAGCTGCAATTTGAGATTTGGGTGGGGACACGCCCAAACCACATCAAGGTCTATGATACTTTTTGAGTTATTTTGTGTGTATGGTGTGAGGAAAGGTTCTATATCCACCTTTCTTGCATATGGGCATCCAGTTTTCCCAGCATTATTTGTTAAAAGACTATAATTTCCCCCACTGAACTGCCTTGGTACCTTTGTTGAAAATCAGCTTACTGTAAATATAAGGATTTATTTCTGGGCTCTCAATTCTGTTCCATTAATCTCTAAGTCCATCCTTAATACCAGTTCCACACTGTTTTGATTATTGTGGCTTTGTAGTAAGTGTTGAAATTAGGAAATGTAAGTCTTACAACTTTGTTTTTCTGCTCCAAATTGTTTTGGCATTCTGGATCCTTTGCAGTTTCATATAAATTTTAGGATTGTCTTTTTATTTTCTGCAAAAAGAGCCTGCTGGGATTTGAGCATGGATCATGTTGAGCTTGAAGATTGATGTGGGGAGAATAGCTATTTAACAATACTGAATCTTCCAATCCATGGACATTGGCTGTCTCTCCATGTATCTAGATCTTCTTTTAAGTCTCTCAGCAAGTTTTGTACTTGTTTTGTTAAATTTAACTTATCTTTTTTTCACATTTTGATGCTACTGTGAATATAATTATTTTCTTAATTTTCCTACTCATTGCTATTATAGAGCTACAATTGATGGTGTATAGAAATATAGTTGATTTTTGAAATTGTGTATCCTGTGATCTGGCTAAATTTGCTTATTAGTTTCAGTAGTACTTTTGGTGGATTTCTTAGAATTTTGTACAAAAAAATAACAGCAAAGAGTTTTACTTCTCTTTTTTCCAACAGAGATGCCTTTATTTTATTGGTTACCTTGTTGCATTGGCTGCAATCTCAAGTACAATGTTGAACAGAAGTGATGAGAGTGGGCATACTGTCCTCATTCTCGATCTTAGAGGAAAAAGTTTTAATCAGTCTTTCACCATTAGGTATTATGTTAGCTCTAGGTTTTACCCAGATGCCCTTTGTCAAACTGAGGAAGTTTCTCTTCCATTTGTAGTTTGTGGAGATATTTTATTATGAAAGAGTATTGGATATTTTCAAATGCTTTCCAATGTTTGGGTATAAATCCTGCTTTGTTAATATTTTGTTAAGGATTTTTGTATCCATATTCATGGCAGATATGGGGCTGTGCTTTTCTTTTCTTGTGATGTCTTCGCCCAGGATGTAAGGACAATACTGACCTCATCAGACGAATTGGGAGGTATTTCTTTCCTCCTCTGTTTTCGTGAACAGTTTGTAAAGGATTGGTATTATTTCTTTTGTTAATATTTGCCAGAATTCACCAATGAAGCCATCTGGCTTTTCCCTATAGGGTGATTTTAATTATTAATTCAATATCGTCACTAGTTATAAGTCTATTCACATACTCTGTCTTCTTGAGTCAGATCTGGTAATTTGTGTATTTCTTCGAATTTGTCCATCTCATCTAAGATGTCTAATTTACTGGCATACAGTTGTTAATATTATTATTTTATAACCCTTTTAACGTGTGTAGGATCGATAGTGATTCTCTCCTTACCCCTGGTTTTAGTCACTTGTGCCCCATCTTTTTCCCCTACTGTAAAAGGACGCGAGGGGTAAACAGATTTTTATTTCATATCCCAGCCCTTGCCCGGGGCCCTGTTGTTTGACCCCCAGCATCCCCTGTGGTTGCTCATCTGACCCGGGCTTCCCGGTCACAGGTGATGACAGGGTGACCCCCACAGCACAGTGGCTAGCACTAGAACGGGGCTCAGTCAATGTTAGCTTCTCTTCTGTATTCGCCTTTCTTGACTCTGGGTCTACCAGGACTTGGGCAAAGTCCCCACGTGGTCTGGCCAGGAAAGCCTTAAGCACCTCTCCGGACCGGGCTGTGGCCGTGTCACAGAGGCATATCCTCTCCACCACTTACAGGCAAACGCTCAAGTGCGGACGTCCAGATGCTTCAACCCAGGGCTGCCCTCCACCCTGCTTACTGCACTGAATGAGGATTGGAGGGGGCTGCGGTGGGACTGTGGGTGACGGGATGGTCACTGTTGGGGGCACAAGCTGGTTGTTGGTGCCAGGTGAGGGTTTAGGAGGCGGCTGGGTCAGGATCCCCGGGACGGACCAGGGCCAGTTGGCACTCAGGTGTTCTGTGCCTTTGTCCTGTGCTGGCCTTGAGGCACGCCGGACGTGGGGCCCAGCACACCCTTGCTGACTGCAGCTCCTAGCATGGGAGTAAGAGTGCCAGTCAGACCTGGGAAAGGGCGACCGACTGGTCCTCATAGCTTTGCTTTTCCTCTTTCCTGTCCCTTAAAGAGCCACACAGAAAATGGTCTCTGAATCAAACACAATCTCATTACAGATGCTTCTGGCCTGGAAACACCCACCAACTCGGCCGACTGGCTGGAGGCAGGCAGGCTTTGGCTGCTGTGCTCCTTGTTAACATTTTTGTTCCTATCTACACTAATTAGTCATAAACAGGGGACAAAAACTCCCCAAATGCCGGAGAAGCTAATGGCCTGTTAGGAGGCCGTGCCTGCGGAACTCATCTGATTCCTTTTGCAAGAACAGACGCTGGGCTTTAGTTTAGAAACAAGGACTGTGGATCTCGCCTGGGCCTTGAGTTTTCGGGTACCTCCAAGCTTTCAGAGCTGCTGGAGAAGATTTTCGGGGGTCTTGCTGGCTCCGTGACAAGCCCCCCGGAGTCTCACTCAGTGCTAAAGCCACACCCCAACGTGGCCGTCACCCGCAGGCCTGTCCAGCCCTGTCCTCATAGCGTGGTGCTGTCCTCACCACGGTGAGTGCATTCTCACGGATCTGGTTGTATAAAAGTGGGGCACCTCCCTCCCCCTTGCTCCCACTGCTGACATGTGGGACACCTGCTCCCCTCACCTCCTGCCCTGACTGCAGCTTCCTGAGGCCTCCCCAGAAGCAGATGCAGGCACCCCGCTTCCTGGACAGCCTGCAGAACCACGAGCCAGCCAAACCTTTTCTCTTATAAATTGCACAGCCTCAGGTATTTACAGCAATGCAAGAACAGCCTCACGCAGCCTCAGCCAGCTCATCCTCCACCGGGGCCACCACAGCACGGGGCGAGGTGTCCTCCACTCTCGCCGCAGCTGCTCCTCGTGGCCTCTCCAGCATGAGTGGGGGCTCCCCACGGGCCCACGTGTGATGGCGGAGCTGTGAGGAGCCTTGTGGCTTTCCAGGCTCGTTCTCCACGGGCCTCCTGGTCTCGTGTCCTGCTCACGCCTCCCTCCCCTGGTGGAGCAGCATCTCGTGCTGGGACTTTGTGGCTCCATTCCAGGGTCTCTCCTTCCCTGCTGGTGGCCCAGCTCCAGAGACTCAGAGGAACTCAGGGTGCACTGGGGTCCTCACAGGCCCGTGCCCAGGAAAGTCTAGGTGTCAGCAGAACAGAGCCCCTGGGACCAGACGGCCCACGACCGCCTCCCTTAAAGGACCGCAGTGGAACCCCTTGGCGTAGCTCTGTGCCCCTCGACAGACTGCCACGAAATCCTAAGCCCTGGAGAGCTTGGGTTCCGCCTCCTTTCTCCTGGAGCCGCCTTACAGAACCATTCCCTTCGTTCTGGAATCGACTGTCCTCCCGTCCTTCCCTCCTGTGAACTCCGCTGCTGTGGTTTAGGACCATTTCTCCTGTAGACATCAAGGTAGATGATAAGAGCATGACACATTGTCCTCAGATGGGGGGTGCAGCGCAGCTCCCAACCCCAGCCTCCCAGGAGCAGGGGCCCCCTTCAACCTGAGGGCAACCCTCAGAACAAGGAAGGTGGGGACAGCTGTGGCTGCACGGAGACCTGGTGCCATGGAGGTTCAGAAGATCACTTTGAAGACAGTCACTGCAGCCCCCACCTTGTGGCCTGGGAGGCCTTGTCTGGGCCAGGCCACGGGCCGCAGGGAGGGCCTCACCCACACAGCAGCATCCATGCAAGTCTAGGCCCTTTCCACACTGCATTGCTTCTCTCGTATTCGTTTTTCTGTAAATAATATGTAATCATGTTAAGAAAATGAAAACAGCATGAAGTGCATAAAATGTGCAGTGCAAGCTCATGTTAACTCCCGCCATCCTCAGTCTGGTTTTCTTTTTTCTTTTCTTTTCTTTTTTTTTTTTTTGAAGCAGGATTGCAGCCTGCCGCCCAGGTTGGAGTGCAGTGGTGCAATCAGCTCACCGTAGCCTCGACCTCCCCCCACCTCAGCTTCCCACGCAGCTGGGACCACAGGTGCGCGCCCTCGTGGCTGGTTAAATTTGTTTATTTTTTATTTTTATTTTTTGCAGAGACAAGGTCTCGCTGTGTTGCTCAGGCTGTTCTCGAGCTGCTGGCCTCATGCGATCGTCCTGCCTCCGCCTCCCAAAGTGCTGGGATTACAGGCGTGAGCCCCCACACCCAGCTGGACATCAGCCCGGCTTTCGGCACCCCCACGTGCATGTTTCTCTGTCAGAGCTTCTGTTTCTTATGGCAGAATTATCAGGTCTCCACATAATCCCTGCTTTCTGTGGCATGTCTCCTACCAAACGCCTTTCTTTCCCTCCCCCGGACCTTCGTGTGATGCTCTGTGTTGTTCTTCAGTGAGGCCTGTTCCTCAGCGCAGCCCCCTTCAGAGCTGCCGGTCTGCTGGCCTCTGCGGCCGAGGCTGAGCCGGCTGTTCTGGCCAGGGAGACGCAGTGCGTGTGCCGCTCTGGGCGTCCCAGCTCCCGGCTGGGCCGGCGGCGAAGGAAGTCGCCACAGCACGCTGTAGACCTTCACACACCAAGGCAGCAGCCCCGAGGCGCTCCCCCAGCCGCAGGCGAGGAGGGAAAATACAACGGGAGCAATCGTGTGCAGTGTTTCTGGAACCGGAAAGCCGTTGGCCTAAGATGCAGGCTTCCATGTGTAAAATCTGAGCTGTGTATTTTCACGAGACCAAAGACACATCCACGTTGCCAGGCCGCGGGGCTCCCTGCAGCTCAGTGTGAGGTTCACTGACCTGGGCCTGGTCTGGGAGGATTCCTTGTTTACATTCTGACCCGGACCTCCAACATTCCTCAAATTGTTGGGAACCAGGGAATGAGATCGGCACGAAGTTCAAACCCTCCCCTGCCGTCTGCACAGACACCAGCCTTGCGGCTGGGACCCGCAGGGGATTTTGTGCAGGAACTGCGGTGGCAGGGAGACAGTGGGCAGAACAAACCGGTGACCTTGGCAAAAACGGAACCTCACCCTCCCACGGGCAGCTGGGAGTCTGGGCCCTGCAGGGTCAAGGGGAGGACACGTCTGCCGCCCCCCCCACAGACGGCCAAGGACGGTCCACACACCCTCTACTCCAGAGAAAACTCAGGTGTAGGCAGCAGGGCCTGCGAGGTCAGCTGCGTCTCTCTCTGGCCTGCGGCCCAGGGCCGGAGCCTCTGTCCTGTCCTGGGTGTCTCCCGCTGCCCGCTTTGGGCGGCCCTGGACTCAGGCAGCCCTGCTGGCAAAGTGCCCGAGGAGGTGAATGTGCTGCTGGGCCGGAGTTCCGGTCAGGAAATCTCAGTGGGGACAGAGGCTGCGGACGCACAAAGGGTCCCAGCAGCCAGAGGGAAGGGGAGCAAGGGGAGCAGGGGACGGGCCGCGGGAGAAGACACCTGGAGAGAACTCTCGGGGTGACAGTGGACGCTGTCTGGGGGCGGGAGAGGGTCCAGGCCCCCAGGCCTCAGGGTGGAACCAGGCAGGAGACCCCGTCCCCCCGTGCAGGGCAGGCCGACGGGCCCGGTGGCAGAGGAGTCCGTTGGGGCACAGAGCTCAGAGCAGGGGCCGTGGGCTCCGCTCACGGACGGGGAGAGGTACAGGGTCGAGGAGAAACCCTTCCTGCCTCAGCCAGGCTGGCTGTGGAGATGGGCCGTGGCCCCCCCGTGTGTTTACGGGGCTGAGAATGGGGAGGGTGTCCCCAGCAGGGGACTCGGGGCCAGGAGGTGCCCATGGGCTGGAGATGCCGTGTCTGGAAAAGGGGAGCCCCAGTCGGGCAGCTGGACAGCCCACGGTGGTGTTCAGGCTGGGGCAGGGGCTGCGTATCCTTGGGGGGAACAGTCGGCCCAGGCGAGGGGCTGCCCCTCAGGCCCCCATCCCTCAACGGCCACAGGCATGGGGCTTCGAGCTCGATCTCGGGCTGGAACTGAAGCCTAGTGAGGACCTGACACCGTGGGGGAGGCCTGCGGTCCCCGTCCAGGGCCAGGCGGAGGGAGCAGGCGTCCCCTGCTCACCATCAGCTCCCTGAGATCCGCACACCTCGTGGCCGGTGCTTTGGTATCCGGGATACTTTACTGAAAAGAGATTTTTTTCCATTGTGGCTGAGAACGAGGGATTGAAAAACTGTCAAAGCCAAACCCCGTCTTTAGGAGAAAGCCGTCTCATCCGCGCTGCTGGCTTCGTGCCCGGCCACGTCACCATCACTTTCCAAAAGTGTCGCTGCGGAAGGCTGGCTGGGAGCACGAGCGTCCGACCCCACCCTCACTTTCTCTGTTCCCTGTTTTCTCACCACTTCTTGTTAACTTGGGGCTGCTGCTTCCTTCTGCCCCTGCTCATGCTCTGAATTCTGGGCTCCGTCCTGCGGGCAGTTTTGTGAGCTTTTGATTGAATCCCTGATATGATTAAATACTCCAGGGCATGTGTGAGAGTTGCTGGCCCTGGTGCCTGGGTGACAGCTATGTGGGGACGTCGGTGCTGCCTGCCTCCTGCCCTCTCTCCTGGGGGGAGGGAGCCCCCACCTGTGTTGCAGGTGCGATGCCACGGGGACCAGCCCCTGGCGCTGGTGACTTCTCGGGGTGACAGGACCCCCTTGTCCTGCCTCCCTCCCGGATGTCTGATTTGGCCGGGGTTTGAGGCTGTGGGGGCCACCGCCGCCTGAGGCACGAGGCGTTCCTGTGGCAGGGGATGTCAGGGAGACCTTGCTGTCACCACCACGACTGGTCTGTCAGTCGGGGAACTTGCAAACACCAGAATCCTGCAGGCCGAAGGGACCTTGCCCTGGAGACGGGTGAGGAACTGAAGCTGAGGTGACCTTTTCCAGTGTCCTTGGGGGTTGAAGTGGGACCTGGCCTTGGCATCTGCCCTTTTCAAGGGTCCTCCCTGCATGCCTGGCACCTGTCCCTCCCCACAGTGGGAAGCAGGGGAGCCCCACTCCACGTCCCCCGTTTACTCTCCCCCAGCCCCCTTCCCAGTCGAGCCGTCCACCTCCTTCGTGGGAAAAACCTCTTCTGCCCAAGAAACTCCCCAGCGGCGGCCTCAGGCCTTCCCATCATGGCCCTCGTGGGTCAGGAAGGGCCCCAGCTGGGGTCCAAGTGGGGTCCCCTGCACCCCTCACATGTGTGGAGCGGGAAGGGGCCTTCCAGGGCCTCTGGGACCCAATCCAGGAACTTGTTCTCAGAGTCACCAGCCAAGTCCCCCGGGCTTTCCTCCGCTGCTCCCACCGAGCCCTGGGCCACCCAGGAAGGGGACAGTTCTGGGCCCTGTGATGCCCCCTGCTCTGGGGACATGGGGACGGTTTGTTAAAATCCCCTCCCGCTCTGTTGTAAAGGACGATTCCTGTCTTCCTGCCCCACTTGGCCTGTCTGTGAGGCCGCCATGTTCCCAGTCAAGCCCTCACCTCCTTCCCAAGAGAAACTTCTCCCAGCCCGGAAACTCTCAACCCCCAGGAGCTCCCCAAGTTCCCAGGCCCCTGTTCCAGGGCCCAGCTCAGTACTTCCACTGGAGAGCAGGTTAGAGAGCCTGGAACACCCCAGCTCCGCCTCCCACAGACCCTCAGACCCCGGGCGACGGGGGGTCCCCGGCTCCGCCTCCCACAGACCCTCAGACCCCGGGCGACGGGGGGTCCCCGGCTCCGCCTCCCACAGACCCTCAGACCCCGGGCGACGGGGGGTCCCCGGCTCCGCCTCCCACAGACCCTCAGACCCCGGGCGACGGGGGGTCCCCGGCTCCGCCTCCCACAGACCCTCAGACCCCGGGTGACGGGGGGTCCCCGGCTCCGCCTCCCACAGACCCTTAGACCCCGGGTGATGGGGGGTCCCCAGCTCCACCTCCCACAGGCCCTGGACCTCCTCAGGAAGGCGTCTCGTGGTTGCACTGACCCTGGGTGTGGGAGCCCATGTGAAATGGCAGTTTAGCCCACCTTCTGTTGTTCTCTCACCTGGCCCTGCCCCAGCTCAGACCTGAGCCAGCAGGTAGGTGCCCACGGCCGGTCCCAGGCAGAAGCTCCTCCAGTGCTCACAGCAGCCCTGGGCCCCATCCCGGCTCTTTCTGTTTGGGAATCTGGTGCCTATAAAGTGGCCTTGCTTGGGGTTTGCTTTGAATTTCCCTGACTGTAAGTAGAACTTGCCATCCTCACGCAACCCCCGAGTGCCTGCCTGTGCCCTCCGGCAGGGCTGCCTCTTGCTTTCTGAGTCACGGCTCCCTGTGGCTCCCAACACGAACCTCCTCGGCTGTGTGCGCTGCAGACGTTTCCTCCCAGTTCATGCCTTGCCATTGCCCTTGTCTTTTGTCTTCTGATGGTAGATTTGGATGTAGGACGTGTGTCAGCCTTTTGTATCTGAGCAAACCCTTCCCAGCCTTGAGTGTGCTCGAGTGTGGGAGATACTCTGCTGTAGCTTTTGCTTCCATCATCTTGCCCCCATCACAAGTCCTCATCCATCTGGAAGCAATTT
This sequence comes from Macaca thibetana thibetana, assembly GCF_024542745.1. NCBI lineage: Eukaryota > Metazoa > Chordata > Mammalia > Primates > Cercopithecidae > Macaca > Macaca thibetana. The sequence continues at coordinate 56,514,004 of NC_065593.1, read as the reverse complement.
CCTCGTGTTTGGTTGAAGATAGGGATCCAGTTTCGCTTTCCTAATGTGTCTGGCCAGTCCCTGGCACCGTGCGCAGGACTGCACCTCACCTCCGTCAGGCCCAGGGCTTCTCTGTGCGCCGGGCCGTTTCTGGGCTCCCTGGTCGGCTCCACTGGCCGTGTGCCTGTCCCTGCACCACTGCCCCCACATGCCATCCCTGGGCTTGGTTGTTGGTCTCAGCGTGCTACTGGGAAGCTCTCCGGCCTTGCCCTTCCCTGACTCACTCACTCCAGTATTCATCAAACACCCGCGTGTCAAGAAAAGTGTCACAAGGACATCTGCCTTCTTGAAGCCCATATTCAAATGCAGTTTTGTCTGTGTGGGAGAGAGATGGACTTTGTGATGGAAGGTTCTACTGGACAGAGGTAGAGCAAGAAGAATTGAGCATGATAGTGAGTGGCAGCTGCTGTTTAGATGGAACGGTCAGGGAGGCTCATTGAGAAGGAGGCATCTGAGCAAAACTTGAAGGAAAGGAGAGAGTGAGCCACGGACGTCCTCAGGGAAGACTGTTCCAGCTGAGGGGATTGGAGGGAGAGTGCTCCAGCGGAGGGGATTGGAGGGAGAGTGCTCCAGCAGAGGGGATTAGAGGGTGAGTGCTCCCACAGAAAGAATTAGAGGGAGAGTGCTCCAGCGGAGGGGATTGGAGGGAGAGTGCTCCAGCGGAGGGGAGTGCTCCAGCGGAGGGGATTGGAGAGTGCTCCAGCGGAGGGGATTGGAGGGAGAGTGCTCCAGCGGGGGATTGGAGGGAGAGTGCTCCAGCGGAGGGGATTGGAGGGAGAGTGCTCCAGCGGAGGGGATTGGAGGGAGAGTGCTCCAGCGGAGGGGATTGGAGGGAGAGTGCTCCAGCGGAGGGGATTGGAGGGAGAGTGCTCCAGCGGAGGGGATTGGAGGGAGAGTGCTCCAGCGGAGGGGATTGGAGGGAGAGTGCTCCAGCGGAGGGGATTGGAGGGAGAGTGCTCCAGCGGAGGGGATTGGAGGGAGAGTGCTCCAGCGGAGGGAACAACAGGAGTAGAGGCCTGAGCCGAGGCCTGGTGTGGTCAGGGGCGGAGGAGGGGCCGGTGTGGCTGGTGAGAGTTGAGGGAGGGCAGGCGTTGGAGATGAGGTTGGAAGCCCCAGGGGTGTGTCTTGCAGGGCCTGTGACCTGTTGGAAGTCTGTGCATCTCACTTGGGGTGAAATGGGGCAACAGGGGGAGTTTGACTCCTCCCACTTATGATACTTTCCTCCTCGCCGAGGTCAGGATGGTCCCTACCTCTGCCGGTCTTGCATATTGTTTTAACATATGTGAGTGGAGCCCTTGTCTTCATGCCGCAGCCCATTGTGTGAACAGGCTGCACTTTGTGTGCACAGCCCATTGTGTGAACAGGCTGCACTTTGTGTGCACAGCCCATTGTGTGAACAGGCTGCACTACACCTGTCCGTTCGATTGTTGATGGCTATTTGGGTTGCTTAGTTTATGGCGGTTTGGAATATGCTACCCTGGCTGGGGGCACACACGCATTTCTGCTGGGTGTGTACCTAGGGCTGTGATTGCTGGGCAGAGCAGTGTCTGTTCAACGTTAGCTGGTGACGCCAAACCATCTTTCTGAGTGGTTACGGATTCATACCCACCAGAGCGGGAGTCCCCACTGCTCCTCATCCTTGGCAACTCTTGATTTTACCAGTAATTTAAATTTTAGCCGTGTTGGTGGGTGTGGAGCGGTGTCTCATTGAGGCTAATTTTCACTTCCCTGATAACTGAAGATGCTGATCACTACTTCATGTGTTTATTAGTCATTCATACATCTTTTGTAAACTTCCTTTTTTTTGAGACAGAGTCTTGCTCTGTTGCCCAGGCTGGAGTGCAGTGGCACGATCGCAGCTCACTGCAAGTTCCACCTCCCAGGTTCATCCCATTCTCCTGCCTCAGCCTCCCAAGTAGCTGGGACTACAGGCGCCCGCCACCACACCCGGCTAATTTTTTGTATTTTTTTTTGTTTGTTTTTTGTTTTTTTTAGAAGGAGTCTCACTCTGTCGCCCAGGCTGGAGTGCAGTGGCGTGATCTCGGCTCACTGCAAGCTCCGCCTTCCAGGTTCACGCCATTCTCCTGCCTCAGCCTCCCGAGTAGCTGGGACTACAGGCACCCACCACCACGCCCGGCTAGTTTTTTGTATTTTTAGTAGAGACGGGGTTTCACCGTGTTAGCCAGGATGGTCTCGATCTCCTGACCTCGTGATCCGCCCCCTTCGGCCTCCCAGAGTGCTGGGATTACAGGCGTGAGCCACCGCGCCCGGCCTGTAAACTTTCCATCTATTTTGCTCATTTGTTGAATTGAGTCGCTTATAAAAATTATGTATTTATTTATTTTTTGAGATGGAGTGTTGCTCTGTCGCCCAGGCTGGAGTACAGTGGTGCGATCTCGGCTCACTGCAGGCTCCGCCTCTCAGGTTCAGGAGATTCTCGTACCTCAGCCTCCCGAGTAGCTGGGACTACAGGCGATAAAAATTATTTTGAATTGCAAGTGTTCTGTATATATTCTGGGTACAGGTCCTTTGTCCGATACGTGTATTGCGAATATTCTCTTCAGTCCATCTTTTAACACATTTTCTTAATAGTTCTTTTTGAAAAACAAAGGCTTTTAATTTTGATGAAGTATACTTTATTAACTTTTTCTTTTCACTAGATGATTTGTGTCCTGCTAAAAAACCTTTGCGAACACCAAAGCCACAAATATTTTCTCCTATGTTGTGTTTTAGTAGTTTCATGGTTTTAACTTTAACTTTTAGCTCTATGATCCCTTTTGACTTAATTTTTACGTATGGTATGAGGTAAGACTTGAGACTGTACTTTCACATTGAATTACCTTGGCACTGTATAAAATTGGCTATATGTATATATTGGTCTGTTTCTGGACTTTCTATGCTTATCCTAACACCAGTAGCCTACTGTTTGCTGCTTTATTGTATGTATTGAAATTAAGTAGTGTAAATCCTCCAAATTTGTTCTTCTTTTTCAAAATTGTTTTGGCTATACTGGGTCCTTTGCATTCCCACATAAATTTTAGAATCTGTTTTAGAATCAGTTTTTACAAAAACAAATGCCTGCCGGGATTTTGATAGGGATTGAGTCTAATCCATAGACGAATTTGAAAGAAAAGACATCTGAACAGTATTGAGTCTTCTAAGTCATAAACATGGTATGTCTTTCCATGAATTTAGTTCTTAATTTCTCTCAGCAATGTTTTGTAGTTTTTGGTATACAGGCCTCACACACATTTTGTTAAATTTATCCCCAAGTATATCACGCTTCTGGATACTTTTGTAAATATTTGTTTTTGTTACTTATTTTCATTTTCCAATTGTGCTGATATACAGAAATATAGCTGATTTTTGTATAGTTTTTATATTCCATGACCTTGTTAAGTTCACTTACTTATTTTAGTAGTTTTCTTAGATACATATTTTAGGATCGTATATGAATAGAATCATGTTACCTGTGAATAAAGACAGTTAACTTCTTTCTCAATCTGTATGACTTCCATCTTTTTTCTTGGTTTATGGCAGTGTCTAGACCAATCTCTGCCTTTTTTTTTCCTTTTGAGACAGAGTTTCGCTCTTATTGCCCAGGCTGGAGTGCAGTGGTGCAATCTTGGCTCACTGCAACCTCCGCCTCCCGGGTTCAAACGATTCTCCTACCCTAGCCTCCCAAGTAGCTGAGACTACAGGGTCCACCACCACGCCCAGCTAATTTTTTTGTATTTTTAGTAGAGACAGGGTTTCACCATGTTGGTCAGGCTGGTCTTGAACTCCTGACCTCAGGTGATCCACCCACCTCAGCCTTCCAAAGTGCTGGGATTATAGGCATGAGCCACTATGCACGGCCCAATCTCTGCCTTTTTTATGGGAGTATTTGGTCCATTTTCATTTAATATCATTATTGAAGGTTGGGATTGAGTCTTCCATCTTGTTATTTGCTTCATTTATTCTTCTTTCCTCCTTTTTTCTTTTCCATTTTTTTTCTCCTTTTGGGTATACCGAGTGTTTTTCCATCTTATCTCTTCTGTTGGCTCATCAGCTATACCTCTTTCTTTAATGCTTTTAGTGCTTTCTTTAGGGTTTAAGGCATGCCTCTATAACTTAACATTTCCTTTAAATGCTACTATACTACTTGACTTATAATGTAAGACTCTTCAACAGTATGCTTCCATTTTCTCCCTTATATCCTTTTTGCTATTATTGTCATACGTCTTCTTCTATCTATGTTATAATTCTCCATAATAAATTGTGATTGTTTTTGCTTTAAAGAGACACATTTATGATAAGGACATTAAAAATGAGAAAAGGGGCTTTTATATTCACCACATATTTACTGTTCCCAGTGTTCCTCGTTACTTTGAACAGACCCAGTTCCTCTCTGGAATCATTTTTCTTCAGCATAAAGAACATTTCCACCCCTTGTATTTACATCTGCTGGTGGCCAGTGCTCTCCATGTTTGTTGGTCTGAAAATGCTATAATTGTATCATCACATTTTTGAAGGATTTTTGCTGAGTCTTGGATTCTACGTTGACAGTTGTATTTTTTCCCCAGAACCTTCTATTACGGATGTTATTCCATTGTGTTCTGCCTTTCATTGTTTCTGGTGATAACTCAGCAATATTTCTTATTGCTCCTTACCAAGGTCTGTCCACTCTGATTGGTCAGACTGCACCTCCTAGCCCTGCGGGGCTCTGAGCGTTGTTCAGATGACAGCTCCCACTAAGAGCTCTTTGCCCGGCCACACGGAGTCTCCCACAGGTGCAGCCAAAGGCACAAGGGACCGCCATGGAGACTTCTGGAGTTCTTTCCGCACATGGTTTTTCCATCTCTGGTACTTTGCTCACACTTTTCAGGAGACTTGGCCTCTCTGAGCCCTGGCACCCGTCTTCTCAGCCCAGTTAAACTGTTTTGCTCTTCTTGAGCTCCTCTACCTGTGCTGGGGCCAGAAAGTGCCTCCAGGAAGAAAGCTGTGGTGTCATGGGGTTCACCTTGCTTGCTGTCTTTGTCTTAGAGATCCCAGCTCTGTCTGTTGTCTATTGTCTTAGAACGAATGTTTCCTATTTTTTCCTCCAGTTTATAATGTTTGTGGTAGGAGGGATAGTCTCATACCAGATACTCTGTTGTAGTGGGAGTCTCTTCTTCATGTTTCTTCATTCCATTTTAACAGATTCCTTCTCACTGAGTGTCTGTTCTGCATTCTGGGTAACTTGTTTAGATCTATCTTCAAGTTCAATAATTCTCTTTTTATCTTTGCCCAATCTGCTGCTTAGTCCATTAAAGAGTTTAGCGTTTTAATTCTTAGATACACCATCTCTAATCTAGTCTGAACCACTGATACTCAACTACTTGATAAGTCTTTGGTCATTTGCATCTCCTAGCTAACTGCTCCCTAAATCCTTGCACCCTCTACCCAAAAGCTACGCCTCACTCTGAGCAAGGACCTCACCATCTCCTTGACATCCAGGAAAACCAAAGACGTGATCAGGGGACTTCTCCCCACAGTGTCCCACAGGACTTGCTCTCCTGGTCCCCTTCTCTGTATGTCTCCTCCTGTCCCCGCGCCTTCTGCCAATGGTGCCGCCGCCCCTCAGGCCCCACTCCTGTGTGCTCAGTCCCTGTCGGAGTTGATTCCTCTCTTCAGCTTCAGAGGCTTTCCCTGTCCCTCCAAGACTGCCTGAGCTTCTGTCCTCCGTGGGGCTTCCCGTGCCGCCCGTGTGCCGTGAGGGAGATGTCCCCTCACATCTCTGCTTTCACCTCACCCCAACCCATCACTCTAGCTCCAGTTACATCATTTGCTGCTGGCTCTGCTCTCCCCCAGACTGCCAGCAGACCCCTGCAGCCTTTCACTTGTGTTATCTGTAAACTTTTTTCACTCTTTCTTCTTCTAGGGACTCTTGTCACCTCGGCTTTCATGACCATCAGTGCCCCGTCCACTTTGCTGTGGCCTTTTCTTTCTCAATATGCCTTGAAGTCTCCAGGTCAGGGAAGATGCTGCCCAGGGCAGGTGGGGGAGGGCTGGCCTAAACGGAGAAGGGGGCTGAACAGAGACAGGAGGGGTGGTTGTGAGGGTGGCAGGAGGCTGTGGGATTGAAGGAAGGGGCTGGCATGGGCTGGGGCCCAGGGAAGGTGGTGTGGCAGGCCAGAGGCTCTTGACTGGGAATGCTGGCCACGCACGGTCTGGTGACAGGTGCACATCTGTGCAGGTCCAAGCCGGTGCTGGCCAGAGCAGCCAAGGCGTCCCCGATCACAGGCGCGGCTCTCCCTGCCGTGGCCTGCAGCTGGACAGTGGCTGAGCTACGATTCAGCCGAAGCCGCTGATCCTGCCGGAGGCTTTCTTCTCACATCAGGGCCTTACAGCCGCCCCCACCCTGGCCCAGGTTTGTCACGGTTGTCCTGGGATCCCCTGAGGTTTCCCTGTTTCTGCTGCTTCTTCTGGACACACAGGTCTCAGGGGGCTCTCCTGAGCTGTCCTCAGCTCAGGCCTCCCAGACACCACCAGCTTCAGCTTCTAATTCAGACCCCAGTGACCGCTGCCCCGCGCCAGGTGCTGGCCTTGATTAAGCACCACTGTGCACCAGGGCTGGGCCCAGGCACTTCCAGCCCTACTGTGTACCTTCCCCTCCCCAGTACTGACGAAACTGCTCTCCGTGATTTTGGCCTCTGTCGGAGGGGTTGCCCCAGATTCGCAGGTTTTGAGATGGATTTGTGGCTGCAGTGTTCCTCTGGGTCCAGGCTGTGGCCCCACGCCTGGGAACCATGTCCGACCCGAGTGTCTGGTGTCCTGTGCCTGGGGCGAGGCTCACGCCCACCGCATCCCACCAGCTCAACACTGGAGGCCCGGCGCTCTCCCCATCTCCCTTCCGTTCTCATTGTGATTCATCGTCTGTTTATTAAACATGTGGATTTTTGATTTGCAGTTTTGGGGGCTGTGAAGGCTGATCCCACCAGCTGTTTACAATCTATCATCCAGCACAAATGGTTTCCATGCGGTTGTTATGCTGGCTTATGACTGGGAAACAGAAACTTGGTGTCCAAATATTGGACTTTCGGCTTAAAAATGAGTGCAGTTCTCAGCGTTCCCATCCCCGTATTGACAGCAAATTTGCATATTCTCCTTGTGTGCTTTGCAGCTCAAGGTCGATGCTGTAGCCAGGATGTCACTGTAAATGGGCGGCCCCTGGGAGACAGAACCAATGGCTGTCGCCTCAGCGTTAAATTGGGGGAGCCAATCACAGGCTCCTGGGGGGGAGGGTGCTTGGGTCTGGTGCCGTCCGGCAGGAACAGGCTTCTCCAGGCCTCGGGGGGACATTGCTCCCCTTACGACTGGTACAGCCCAGAGAGAGGCCCCTTTCCAAGGACCCTGAGCTACTGTCCCCAGAGAACACAACTTTTTCCCAACAGAGAGATGGGCAGAGGCCACAAGCAGATAGTTCAGAGCTATGAAAACCCAGGTGGCTAAAAACATGAAAAACATGGTCTCACCAGTAATCCAAGAAATGCAAAACAAAACAGTACGGCCCTGGCGTTTGTGAAACAGTCCCTGAGCCTGCGAGGTGTGGCCACCGAGACTGACAGGCACCACAGCCCGGGAGGGAGGCGGCCAGCGTGCTCCAGGAAGTTCACACATTCGACCTGTGTGTTCCCCTGGACAAGCCACCCCCGAGAAAAGGGAGTGGACAAAACTCAGCGTCCAAACATGTTCTCACAGCATTGTTCATAATCAGGGAAATTAGGACACATTTAAGTATTCAACATCAGAGCAGTGTTTAAGCAGACTCCCCAGTGCCTCTCAGAATTATTATAATTGTTGAGAGAATGAATGAAGGGCTGTGATGCAGCACGGAAGTCACATGGAGGAGGGGTCTGGAGATCACGGGTTGCCTGTGACCACATCGAAGGAAAAGCGTGATGGGAAAATCCATCAGCGGCTCTCGAGGACAGAGCAGGGGAAGGTGACTTCCAGGACGGGAGAAAGATTCCAGATGCGGATGCGGTGCTCGTGAGCGGTGCACATACTTGTCAAAACTCATCAAATTGCACTAAAGGTCTGTGCTTTGTATTGTATATAAATTATGTCCTCTTAAAGTTGATTAAAATCTATTATGTAAAATTATATATAGACTTTTCCTCCATCTTAAAATATATAGGAAAAAGACAAAGGAAATATATTTAAATATCGCTAATGGTTCATTTGGAATCATGAGATTTGGAGAGTTGGACAATTTCTTCTTCATACTTTGTTTTCCATAGTAGGTTTGCTCAGTGGTGGCCCCTGGAAAAGAAATGTTTGCATCCTAGCCTCTGAATTTGAATGTCACCGTATTTGGGAAAAGGGTCTTTGCAGATGTAATCTTAATATGAGATGTTAATGTACGATCATCTGGGATTACTTGGTTTTTAGTAAGTAAACTTTAATTTTTAGAACAATTTTAGGTTCACAGCAAAATTAGATAGAAGTTACACAAGTTTCTTGTATTACAGCCCCACACAGGCGCACAACCTCCCCCTTATCACTATTTCCCATCAGAGGGTACATTTGTTACAGCGAATGAACCTACAGTGACACACGATCATTGCCCAACTCCGTGGTTTACGTCAGGATTTACTCTTGGTGTTGTCCATTGTAAGGGTGGATAAATTTATAATGACGTGCAGCTGCCGCGGCAGCATCGTGGGATAGTCTCACCGCCCTAAAACCCCTGTGCTTCCCTGGTCGCCCCTCCCTCCCCCAGCCCCTGGCAACCACTGACTTTTTATGTCTCCATAGTTTTGCCTTTTGCAGGATGGCGTACAGTGGGGATCATACAGCATGTAGCCCTTTCAGATTGGTTTCTTAGTAATACATTTGAGTTTCTTTCATGGCTTGACATCTCATTTCTTCTCAGCACTGAACAACACTCCATTGTCTGGACGTGCCACTCACTTCCTGAAGGACCTCTTTGTTGTTCCCAAGCTTTGGCAATTTTGAGCAAAGCTCCTATAAACGTCTGTGTGCAGGGTTCTCTGTGTACACACTCCTTCAGTTCATTTGCCTAAATACCAAAGAGAGCGATTGCCAGATTCTGTGGGGAGGGCATGTTCCATTTTGGAAGAGACGGCCGGACTGCCTTCCAATGGTGCTGCACCATCTTGCGTTCCCAGCGGCTGTGAACGAGAGCTCTGGTGCTACACGTCCTGGCCAGCACTTTGTGTTCTCAAAACACATTTTGGCCACTCCAATAGATGTAGAGTGGTACCGTTGTTTTAATTTGCAATCTCTAGTGATGTATGACGTCGAACATGTTTTCACACGCTTACTTGCCATCTGTGTATCTTCTTTGATGGGGTGTCTGTTTTGGTCTCTTGCCCAATTTAAAATCAAGTTCATTTTTTAATTGTTGGGTTTTAATAGTTCTTCACGTATTTTGGATGTCAGTTCTTTATCAGATGCGCCTGTGGCTTGCCTCCTCATTTTCTTGAAAGTGTCTTTCACAGACAGGAATTTCTAATTTCAGCGAAGCCCAGCTTATCAATTATTTCTTGCATGGATTGTGCCTTTAATGTTGTATCTAGAAAGTCATCACCCTACCCAAGGTCATCTAGGCTTTTGCTGTGTTAACTTCTAAGAGTTTTATAGTTTGCATTTTACATGAGGTCTATGATCCATTTTTCGTTCGTTTTGTGATAGGTATAAAGTCTGTGTCTGGATTTAATTTCTGTATGCAGATGTCCAGTTGCTGTAGCCTCCTTTGTTGAAAAGACGATTTTTGGCCACTGTATTGTCTCTGCTCCTTTGCCAAAGATCAGTTGATAAAATTATGTGAGTCTATTTCAGAACTTTATTCTATTCTGTTGCTTTATTTGCCTTTTCTTATGTCAGTATCTTGATTATGGTGTCTTTTGCCTCTTTATATAAACTTTAGTTTGTCAATATCTATAAATTAACTTGCTGAGATTTTTATCAGGAGTATGTTCAATCTACAGATTAGTCTAGAACAACTGACTCAACAATACGTGAGAGGGTCTCCAAAAGGATCGTGGCAAATGTGTATCATGAAACAATGCATAGATTTCAATTTCAAAATAAACTCATACTGCCTTGTTATAACACATCTGAACAGGCTCTAGTCTGAGGCACTAAGAATAAGACAACAGTTTCAAAAGAGCCGCTTTCAGGGCAACATGAATTCTGCTAATTGAACTGAAGCCAGAACAAACATCAAATTTATGGTGAAATTTGGGAAGAGGGATGTGAAATCAATGATGCTTTACTAAAAGTTCATGCGGACAATGCCCCAAAGAAATCAGCAGTTTACAAATGGATAACTCATTTTAAGAAGGGACAAGATGATGTTGAAGATGAAGCCCACAGTGGCAGGCTATCCACATCAATTGGTGAGGAACAAATTTCATTTTACTCATGTCCTAATTGAAGAGGACCAGTGATTAGCAGCAGAAACAATAGCCAACACCATAGAGATCTTAACTTTTATACACAATTTGAACTGGAAAATTAAAGTTGAGCAAACTTTCCCACTTGGTGGGCATCAAAACCATTGTGCTCAGATTGGCTGCCAACAAAAGTAAAGCCAGGGGATCAAGATCCTGAAGCATTTTTTCAAATCATAAAAGGAGATGAAACATGGCTTTACCAGTATCATCCTGAAGACAAAGCACAATCAAAGCAGTGGCTACCAAGGTGTAGAAGTGGTTTAGTCACAGCAAAAGTGGACCATTTGAGAGCAAAAGCCATGGCAACAGGTTTTTGGAATGCTCAGGGCATTTTGCTTGTTGACTTTCTGGAGGGCAAAAGAACAAAAACTTTTACTTATTATGAAAGTGTTCTAAGAAAGTTAGCCAAAGCTTTAGCAGAAAAATGCCTGGGGAAGTTTCACCAAGGGGCCCTTCTCTGTCATGGCAGTGCTTCTGTTCATTCCTCTCATCAAACAAGGGCAGTTTTGTGAGAGTTGTGATGGGAAATTGTTAGGCATCCACCAGTATCCAACGTACAGTCCTGATTTGGCTACTTCTGACTGCTTTTTGTTCTTAATTTTAAAAAATCTTTAAAGGGCATTCATTTTCCTTGAGTTGAAAATGTGAAAAAGACTGCATTGACATGGTTAAATTCTCAGGACCCTCCGTTCTTTAGGGATGGACTAAATGGCTGGGATCATCACTTACAAAAGTGTCTTGAACTTGGTGGAGATTATGTTGAGAAATCTAGTTTACATTTTAAAATTTTTATCCTTTTATTTTCTTCACAAACATTTTGAAGTCCTTTCATATAAGTCTTCTTATCCATGAACATGGAAAATTTCTCGATTTATTTAGTTCTTTGATATTTTAGTTTTCCTTATATATATCATACATATTTTGATAGGTTTATGACTAAGTATTTCATTTCTGGGGTACTAACGTAAATGGTAATGCATTTTTAATTTCAAATTCCACTGTTCATTGCTGGTATGTAGGAAAATGATTGACTTTTGTATATTAACTTTATATCTTGCAACCTTGCTATAGTAGGAAAATGATTGACTTTTATATATTAACTTTATATCTTGCAACCTTGCTATAGTAGGAAAATGATTGACTTTTGTATATTAACTTTATATCTTGCAACCTTGCTATAGTACGAAAATGATTGACTTTTGTATATTAACTTTATATCTTGCAACCTTGCTATAATCACTTATTAGTTGCAGGAGACGTGTTTTCTCTGTTTTTTTTTTTTTTCTTCTTTCACTTCTTTTGGATTTTCTACATATTACCTGTAAACAAAGACAGTTTTATTTTCTCCCATCCTAACTGTATATCTTTTATTTATTTTTCTTGTGTTATTCCATTAGCTGGGATTTCCAGTACGATGTTGAAAAGCCGTGATAAGAGAGGACGTCCTTGCCTTGTTCCTGATCTTAGTGGGAAATCTTTGAGTTTCTCACCATTAAGTGGAATATTTGTTTTAGTTTTTTGGTAGATACTCTTTCACAATCAAATTCTCCTCTATTCCTAGTTTGCTGAGAGTTTTTATCATGAGAGTGTTAGGTTTTGTCAAAAGTGTTTTTGCATCCATCCATGGATATGATGATGAGACTTTTCTTCTTTAGCCTATTGATGTGATTGTGATGTTTACTGATTTTCAAATGTTGAACCAGCCTTGGATACCTGGAATAAACCCTACTTGGTCATAATATATAATTGTTTTTACATATTGTTGAATTGGTTTGCTAATATTTTGTTGAGGATTTTTACATGTATGCTCTTGAGAGACATTTGTCTGTAGTTTTTTTTCTTGTAATATCTTTGTCTGGTTTTGGTATTGGGGTAATGCTGGCCTCATAGAATGATTGAGAAAGTGTCCCTGCCGTTTCTGTACTCTGGGAGAGATTGTAGAGGATTGGTGTAATTTTTTCCTTAAATGTTTGGTAGAATTCAACAATGAACCCATCTGGGCTTGGTGCTTTCTGTTTTGGAAGGTTATTAATTATTGATGCAATTTCTTTAATATAAATAGGCCTATCCAGATGATTTATTTCTTCTTGTGTGAATTTTGGCAGATTGTGTCTTTCAAGGAACTGCTCCATTTTATTTAGGTTATCAAATTGGTGGGCATAGCATTTTTCAATATATTCCTTTATTATTCCTTTAATGTTCATGAGATCAATGGTGATGTCCCCTCTTTCATTTCTGATATTAGTAATTTGTCTCTCTCTCTTTTTTTCTTACCCTGGCAGAGGCTTACCAATTTTATTCAGTTTTTAAAAGAACCAGCATTTGTTTTTGTTAATATTCTCTATAATTGCTGGTTTCAATTTTATTGATTTCTGCTCTAGTTTTTATTATTTCTTCTATTATGGTTAGTTGGGATTTAATTTGCTCTTCTTTTTCTAGTTTCATAAGGTGGAAACTTAGATTACTGATTTTAGATCATTCTTCTTTTCTAATACATGCATTCAATGCTGTAAATTTCTAAGCACTGCTTTAACTGTGTCCCATAAATTTTGATAGGTTGTATTTTTATTTTTATTTAATTAAAAAATTTTTTTAGAAACAGGGTCTTGCTCTGTCACCCAGGCTGGAGTGCAATGGCATGATCACGGCTCACTGCAGCTTCAAACTCTTGGGCTCAAGCCATCCTCTTGCCTCAGTCTCCTGAGTAGTTGGTACTACAGGTACACATAAGCATGCCCAGCTAATTTTTAAATGTTTTTGTAAGATGGGGGTCTTGCTGTGTTGCCCAGGCTGGTCTCAAACTCCTGGCCTCAAATGATCCTCATGCTTCAGCCTCCTAAAGTGTTAATTCAAAATATTTTAAAATTTCTCTTGAGATTTCTTCTTTGACCCATGTACTATTTAAAGTGTGTTGTTTAATCTTCAAGTATTTGGGAATTTTCCAGCAATCTTTCTGTTACTGATTTTGAGTTTAATCCATTGTGGTTGGAAAGCAAACATTATATGATTTCTGATCTATAAATCTGTTAAAATGTGTTTCATGGCCCAGAATGTGGTCTCTCTTGGTCAATATTCAATGCAAGCTTGAGAAGAATGCGCAATCTGCTGTTGTTGGGTGTGGTATTTAGATGTCAATTATATTCAGTTGATCGATGGTGTTGTTGAGTTCATCTATGTCCTTATTGACTTTCTGCCTGCTGGATCTGCTCATTTCTGATAGAGGAGTGTAGAAGTCTCCAACTCTAATAGTGGATTCATCTATTTCTCATTGCAGTGCTATTAGTGATGTTTTTGCCTTGTATATATTTGACACTCGGTTGTTAGGCACATACACACTAAGGATTGTTACATCTTCTTGGAGTATTGATTCCTTTATCACCTGTAATACCTCCCTTTGTCTCTGATAACTTTCTTTGCTCTGAAGTCTGCTCTGTCTGAAATTAATATAGCCACTCCCACTTTCTTTTATTAGTGTTAGCATGGTATATCTTTCTCCATCCATTTACAGCAGATCCCCAAATAACATCAACATCATTTTATTTCGTTATAATGATGATAAGTTTTGTGCATTCTCCCCGTGTCTGTGTGGATTTTCTCTAGGTATTCCAGTTCTTCTGATACACCAAAGATGTGCACACTAGGTGAGCTGGGGTGTCCCCATTGTCTCACTGTAAGTGAGTGGGGGTGTGTGTGAAATGTGCCCTGCAATGGAGAAGAGTCCTGTCCAGGACTGGGTCCCACCTTGTACCCTAAGCTGCTGGGATAGGCTCCAGCCACCTGCAACCCTGAACTGGAGTAAGTGCATTGAAAAATAAATGAATTATTAATAAAGTATTTTAAAGTAACAATTCATAAACTATACAACAATCATAAAAATACATGATCACAAACAATATGGTACAAAAGTGCTCATCAAGCCTGCCATGTTTGTTACCATTTGTTTTTGAATTGAGTGGTGGTAGGAGGTGGTCCTTACAATTTTCACTTTACGAACATTTATTCCTTGATTTAACCCACCACCACTGTGACCACTGTCATTGACAATTCATCAAATATTGAGTAAATGATTGTCTTACTTGTTTTAATTTTTCTTAAATGTATGTATATCTTACATTTATTTCAATGTTTAATATTATAAGTATTTTGAGCCTATATTTAGAAGTTTGGTGATACTATGGTGACCAGAAATATGTCATTAAAAACTTAACTCTTGTTTTTAACAATTAGCCTATAGGAAAAGTGGATTTGTTATACATCACTTTACTCAAAAAGCCACAGTTTCCAAGAAACTATCACTGATGTTTAGTGAAGACGTACTGAACTTTTAATCTATATGTGTCGTTATATGAAAGTGGGTTTCTTGTAGATGACATATAATTAGGTATTGTTTTTTGATCTACTCTGACAATCTGGCTTTTCATTGATGTATTTACACCACTGATATTTCAGGGATTATTAGCCTAATTGGGTTAATAGCTGCTATATTGTTTACTGCTTTCTATTTGTTGCCCTTGATCTTTGTTTCTAATTTTGTCACATTTTCTCTACCTTTTATGGTTTTAATTGAGCATTTGGTATTATTTCATTTTCCCCATTCTGAGCATGTCAATTGCACTTCTTTAAAAAATTTCTTGGGTGGTTTCCCTTGAGTTTGCAACATACATTATACAATAATCTGTAAGTCTACTTTCAAATAACACTATACAGCTTCATGGGTAGTGCAAATATCTTATAATAAAAAATATTTCTAATTCTTAACCTCCTTCTTCCTGTATCATCACTGTCATTCACTTCATTTATACATAAGCATATATATGCATACATAATCCAGTTCATTGTTGCTGTTATTATTTTGCACTGTTTTCTGTTAGCTAAATGAAGAAAAAGAGGAAGTTTTTATTTCACTTCATTTGTTATGTTCCGGTGCTCTCCTCACTTTGCGTAGCTCCAAGTTTCTGACCTAGTTAATTTTCCTTCTCTCTAAATAATTTCTACTATTTCTTGTAAGGAATCTATTGACAACAAATTCCCTCAATTTTTATTTGTTTGAGACTTTATTTTTCCTTCACTTTTAGAGGATAATTTCACAGAGTACTTAATTCTTGTTTGGTGTTTTTTTCTCTCAGCACTTTAAATATTTCACTCCACCACTATTTTCTTGCTTATACAATTTTCCTTCCTTCCTGCCTTCCTGCCTGCCTGCCTGCCTTCCTTCCTTCCTTCCTTCCTTCCTTCCTTCCTTCCTGCCTCCTTCCTGCCTTCCTGCCTTCCTGCCTGCCTGCCTGCCTGCCTTCATGCCTTCCTTCTTTCCTTCCCTCCTTCGTCCGTCCTTCCTTCCTTCCTTCCTTCCTGCCTTCCTTCCTTCCTTCCTTCCTGCCTTCCTGCCTGCCTGCCTTCCTGCCTTCCTGCCTGCCTGCCTGCCTGCCTGCCTGCCTGCCTTCATGCCTTCCTTCTTTCCTTCCCTCCTTCGTCCGTCCGTCCTTCCTTCCTTCCTTCCTTCCTTCCTTCCTTCCTTCCTTCCTTCCTTCCTTCCTCCCTCCCTCCCTCCCTCCTTTTTTTCTCTTTCTTTTTGAAACCCTGTTGCATAGGCTGCAGTGCAGTGGTGCACCCACAGCTCATCACAGCCTAGACTTCCCTGGGCTCAGGTGATCCTTCCACCTCAGCTTCCCAAGTAGCCAGGATTACAGGCGCTTTCCACCACACCTGGCTACTTTTTGTATTTTTTGTAGAGATAGAGTCCTGTCATGTTGCCCAGGCTGATATTGAACTCCTGGGCTCAAACATTCCACCTGCCTCAGCTTCCCAAAGTGTCGGGATTATAGGCGCGAGTCACCATGCCCAGCTGCTTACACAATTCTGAGAAGTCAGATGTGATTCTTACCCGTGCTCCTCTGTAAGTAAGGTGATTGTTTCCCTCCGGCTTTTTTCAAGATTTTTTCTTTACCTCTGACTTTCTACAGTTGGAATGTGGTATACCTAGCTGGTGTTTTTGGTTGTGAGGAGTTTTTTTGGCATTTATTCTGCTTGGTCTTCTCGAAGCTTTCTGGATTTATGGTTTGGTGTCTGACATTGATTTGGAAAAGTTCTTGGTCATTATTGCTTCAAATTTCTTTCTTCTTCTTGTGTTCCCATCACACATGTGCTACATCTTTTGTAGTTGTCCCGCAGTTATTGAATATTCTGTTTTTTAATTTCCCTTTTCTCCTTCCTTTTCAGTTTGGGAAGTTTCTGTTGTCATATCCTTAAGCTTAGACTCATTTCCACAGCCATGCATGCTTAGTCTGCTAATGAACCCATCAAAGGCATTCTTCATATCTGTTTTAGTGGTTTTGATCGCTAGCATTTCTTCTTTATTCTTTCTCAGAATTTTCCACATCTCTGCTTACATTACCCATCTGTTCTTGTCATTCCTGATATGATAATTTCAACATTCCTGCCATATCTGACTCTGGTTCTGATGGTATTCCATCTTTTTAAACTATGTCTTTTGTCTTTTAGTATGCCTTGTAATGTTTTGTTGAAAGGCAGACATAATGTAGTGGGCAAAAGAAACTGCAGTAAATGGCCCTTTAGCAATGTAGTGATCCAAGCCAGGTGCGGTAGCTCATGCCTGTAATCCCAGCACTTTGGGAGGCCCACGCGGGTGGATCACGAGATCAGGAGATCGAGACCTTCCTGGCTAACACGGTGAAATTCTGTCTCTACTAAAAATACAAACAATTAGCCACGGTGGTGGCGGGTACCTGTAGTAACAGCTACTCGGAAGGCTGAGGCAGGAGAATTGCTTGAACCAGGGGGGCAGAGGCTGCAGTGAGCCAAGATTGCGCCACTGCATTCCAGCCTGGGCAACAGAGCAAGACTCCATCACACACACACACACAAAAGAGAAATGTAGTGGTCCAACATGGGGCCAGGAGAGGCACTCTCTAGTCCTCTGAATAGTCTCAGTCTTTTGAACCTGTGCCCTGGACTGTGAACTTCACCGATGCTTTTCAGTTTTTATCCTCCTTAAAGGTTGGACAGGATGACCAGAAGGGCCTGCAGTTGGGTTTTTCCCTTCTCCCAGGTCATCTGTGCCCCAATAAAACCTCAGCAGGCCAGGCTGATTAAATAGCTTATCTTGGGGGCAGCCTTGTTAAGAACAGAATGCTCTGGCATGCTTTAAAACGATTCCTTTCTCCCTCCCCCCACAGAAAGCACGAGGGAATTTTTCTCTGACAATTTTTCTCTGACATTCACTGTGAGGACCTGGTAGAGCTCCTGGAGACAAAATTCACAAAGGCGCGGTTCCCACAACTGGGTCCCCCTAGAGTTTTTAACTCTCAAAGTTGTCCACACTGAACCGCAGCGCATCAGTTTCTTCCAGGTTTTCTTATCCTGGCAGAGGTTCCTGCGGAGGTGTCTGCCCTTGGGAAGCTGTGATTCTCTGTGTCTGTCAGAATTTCTCTTCAATTTGGGAGCAGTTTGTCCTGTGACCTAATTTCTCTGAAAGACTAAGAAGAGGTGATTTTTCCATTTTTCAGTGTTTTACTTGTTAGGACAGAGTGGCAACTTCTAAGTTCTCCACATCTTTTCAATTTTGTGCATTATATTTTGATTTCTAAAAATCTTAATTGGCTGTTTAACAAATCTGTTGGTCCTGTGTGTTAATTAACAGAAAACTATATTTTCTGTTATTTTCAAGTTGATCTTTTACTTCTTTAAGCATAATGATAGCTAAAAATAATATGTGTTGATAATTCCATTTTTTTAAGTCTTTGTGGATTTTTGCTTACTATTTTTTCTGCCAGTTCTAACTCACGGTGCCTTGCATCTTTGTATATTTAGCTATTTTTTACTGTGGGCTGCTCATGTTGCTTATACAGTTATTTGGGGAAATTCTTGTTTGAGATGAATTTGCATCCCTTCACAGGCTGTATTTGCTTTTCCCAGGCTCCTGCAGCCCCATCAATCTGAAATCTTTTTAAACTAATTTCACAGCCTAAGGATTTTTGGACTCCCAAGGAACAGAGTCTCTGTGGTTCGTGGCCTGGGCAGCCTGGCTTGTCCAGATGGAGCCCACGGCTGGGGCCTCACCTGCAACTCGGTGTGGGCAGTGGCCAGGATGTGACCGTGCTGAGACCAGGCCTTGCCAGAGCACACACTCGGCAAACACGGATCCTCACTTGTCGTATGTGGCGGGAGCTTCTGGTGCGTTCCTCACGTTGGAGCCGGCATGGAGGAGCAGGGCGGTCCCTGGGGACCAGCTCCTCATTTGCACCCCTCTTTTTAATTAAGTACATTGTTTATTTTTGGTACCTACTTATAGCCTAGTTTAGGGCCCACCGCATATTCTAAAGTGACGCACCCAGTGGTGTCCAGAGACCGACTAGCCTGGAGTTGGATGGGGGGCCAGTCTGGGGATGCAAAGGTCTAGAGAAGCCCAGGCCAAGGGCAGGCAGAGCAGGGTGGGAGTGGGGGCAGGAGGGGATGCTGGGGTGATGGCAGCACATGTGTCCCAAACCACTGCCTTCTACGTGGGGTGGGATGGGCTCCAACACACCACCTGGCTGTGCCCTGTGTGGGGGTCAGGGGTGTGGCGAGGAGGGTGGGTGTGCAGTGGGGTCAGGGGTGCGGCGAGGAGGGCTGGGTGAGCAGTGGGGTCAGGGGTGCGGTGAGGAGGGCTGGGTGTGCAGTGGGAGTGGAGTCAGGGGTGCGGCGAGGAGGGCTGGGTGTGCAGTGGGGTCAGGGGTGCGGCGAGGAGGGCTGGGTGAGCAGTGGGATCAGGGGTGCGGCGAGGAGGGCTGGGTGTGCAGTGGGGTCGGGTGCGGCGAGGAGGGCTGGGTGTGCAGTGGGGTCGGGTGCGGTGAGGAGGGTGGGTGAGCAGTGGGGGTCAGGGGTGCGGCGAGGAGGGCTGGGTGAGCAGTGGGGTCAGGGGTGCGGCGAGGAGGGCTGGGTGAGCAGTGGGGGTCGGGTGTGGCGAGGAGGGCTGGGTCTGCAGTGGGGTCAGGGGTGCGGCGAGGAGGGCTGGGTGTGCAGTAGGGTCAGGGGTGCGGCGAGGAGGGCTGGGTGTGCAGTGGGGTCAGGGGGGTGCGGCGAGGAGGGCTGGGTGTGCAGTGGGGTCAGGGGTGCGGCGAGGAGGGCTGGGTGAGCAGTGGGGTCAGGGGTGCGGCGAGGAGGGTGGGTGAGCAGTGGGGTCAGGGGTGCGGTGAGGAGGGCTCGGTGGTGCAGTGGGGGTCGGGTGTGGCGAGGAGGGCTGGGTCTGCAGTGGGGTCAGGGGTGCGGCGAGGAGGGCTGGGTGTGCAGTGGGGGTCGGGTGCGGCGAGGAGGGCTGGGTGAGCAGTGGGGTCAGGTGCGGCGAGGAGGGCTGGGTGAGCAGTGGGGTCAGGTGCGGCGAGGAGGGCTGGGTGAGCAGTGGGGTCAGGGGTGCGGCGAGGAGGGCTGGGTGTGCAGTGGGGGTCGGGTGCGGCGAGGAGGGCTGGGTGTGCAGTGGGGGTCAGGGGTGCGGCGAGGAGGGCTGGGGTGAGCAGTGGGGTCAGGTGCGGCGAGGAGGGCTGGGTGTGCAGTGGGGGTCGGGTGTGGCGAGGAGGGCTGGGTGAGCAGTGGGGTCAGGGGTGCGGCGAGGAGGGCTGGGTGAGCAGTGGGGTCAGGGGTGCGGCGAGGAGGGCTGGGTGAGCAGTGGGGTCAGGGGTGCGGCGAGGAGGGTGGGTGAGCAGTGGGGTCAGGGGTGCGGCGAGGAGGGCTGGGTGAGCAGTGGGGTCAGGGGTGCGGCGAGGAGGGCTCAGTGAGCAGTGGGGGTCGGGTGCGGCGAGGAGGGCTGGGTGAGCAGTGGGGTCAGGGGTGCGGCGAGGAGGGCTGGGTGTGCAGTGGGGTCAGAGGTGCGGCGAGGAGGGTGGGTGAGCAGTGGGGTCAGGGGTGCGGCGAGGAGGGCTGGGTGAGCAGTGGGGTCAGGGGTGCGGCGAGGAGGGTGGGTGAGCAGTGGGGTCAGGGGTGCGGCGAGGAGGGCTGGGTGAGCAGTGGGGTCAGGGGTGCGGCGAGGAGGGCTGGGTGTGCAGTGGGGTCAGAGGTGCGGCGAGGAGGGTGGGTGAGCAGTGGGGTCAGGGGGGTGCGGCGAGGAGGGCTGGGTGAGCAGTGGGGTCGGGTGCGGCGAGGAGGGCTGAGTGAGCAGTGGGGTCAGGGGTGCGGCGAGGAGGGCTGGGTGAGCAGTGGGGTCGGGTGCGGCGAGGAGGGCTGGGTGTGCAGTGGGGTCGGGTGCGGCGAGGAGGGCTGGGTGTGCAGTGGGGTCAGGGGTGCAGCGAGGAGGGCTGGGTGAGCAGTGGGGTCAGGGGTGCGGCGAGGAGGGGTGTGCAGTGGGGTCGGGTGTGGCGAGGAGGGCTGGGTGTGCAGTGGGGTCGGGTGCGGCGAGGAGGGCTGGGGTGCAGTGGGGTCTGGGGTGGGGCGAGGAGGGCTGGGTGAGCAGTGGGGTCAGGGGTGCGGCGAGGAGGGTGGGTGAGCAGTGGGGTCAGGGGTGCGGCGAGGAGGGCTGGGTGAGCAGTGGGGTCAGGGGTGCGGCGAGGAGGGTGGGTGAGCAGTGGGGTCAGGGGTGCGGCGAGGAGGGTGGGTGAGCAGTGGGGTCAGGGGTGCGGCGAGGAGGGCTGGGTGTGCAGTGTTGGCCTCTTCTCCACTCTGCATGGTACCTAGAGTGCTGCCACGTCTGGTGAAGACTCAGTAAATACTTGGAGAAAGATCAGATGAAGACGGAAAAGTTGTCAATGCTGAGGCAGGAGAAGCCGACCTCAGCATCTGAGCCTGCGTGGCGGTGGGACAGGGTCCTGCCCAGATACGGGCGATCCCCTTCCTGAGGGAGGGGCTGGCAAGGTGCTCAGGAGTGGGGAGCTTTGTTCATCCCACCTCTGTCCCCCACGCCAGGCTCTGCCCCAAGCGGGCTGAGGCGGACGGCCCGGCAGCTGTTGGTGAACCCTCCGTGGCTCCAGGGCCTGCGCAGGCCCCGTGGGGGGCAGGTTGCTGTGGGGAGGCTTGAGGACCCTCACTTCTGACCCTTGGAGGCCCGGACGAGGCAGCCCTTGATGTTCAACTGGGCAGTATTCCCCTGAGCAGAGTGGGGCCTCCAGACCCAGACAGTGTGGCCAGTCCCGGGCTGGGATTAGGTCCCCGCAGGCCTCACTCAGCCTAGAGGAAGGTGGGCCTGTCTCCTGCTTTGCCTCAGTGGCATTGGCTGCTCCTTACTCCTGCACTGTGGCTCCCATGTGTTGAATGACAGTTTCCTTAGGTGAGAACAGTTCCCTCCCAGCACACCACCGGCCTTTGCCATGTACGGCATTTACCCAATGCCAGTGAACACGAGCGGCCTCCATACCCTTGCACTAAGGCTGGAGAAGGACCCAGCCTGCAACACACGGCTCACGAGGCATCGGGGACCGAGCACCCACCATCCTAATGACTGGGGGACGGTGCCCAGGCCTGTCTGCCGACTGTCTGGTGGACGGGGTTGGGGGCATTTCAGGCTGGCTGAGCAGGTTACATAACAGTGCACACATGAGTTTACTTTACTTGAAACCCTAAACCCTCTGCACGCAGCCCCCTCCCTAATCCCTCCCTGTTGACTCTGTAGATGAGCCCAGGGTGCTGAAAGATGCAGCTGCAGCTACACGACTCCGCGGCCAGGCCCGGGGGCTGCAACATCCTGCAGCTGAATGCGGGTCCCCCGGGAGCCTCTGTGACCTCGCTGGTTACGATGGAGGCCAGAGGACTAGGTGCACGGGCTGTCTCAGCTCTGCCTGCCTCCCTGTTCGTGCCTCTCTCCTACCCGGTGGGGGAGTCTCTGTCGGCCTCAGAGGGGTCACCGGTGCGCACCCCAATCACGCTGACCACGGGCACCCTCCCACCCACGGGGCCACTTCTGTCTCTGCACTCGGCTTCCCTGCCCACAACATGCCACCCAGACAAAGCCCACAGAGAGGTCAGTTCTTGGCAACACACTGGTGCCCTCCTCATCCAGATACCTGCATTTAATAGAAGGTGCAGAGACACAGTCTCAGCCAAAGGAATGAATCTCTAGTGGTGAAATAGCATCTGGTAAGAGGAGGGATTTCTGAAAGGAGGCCCCTTTCTCCTTCTCGCCCCTCCTTGCTCTGGAGGCTGAGTCCAGCTGCTCCTCCCATGCCCTGCCTGGAGGGCGACTTGCACTAGGGCCTGAGAGCACAAATTCTAGGTGGGATCGCGTGTCAGCTCCGCAGGGCTGGGCACACGAGCGACGCGGCAGGCTGCAGAGTTTGGCTCATTTTCTACTTGGTCACTTTTCGATGCCTGTGATTTATTTATAACAATAGTTTGCATAATTCCAAATGTGGTGACACGGCATGCAGACTCTGAGTGAAATAAAGATAGAGCAGATCTTTCAGAGGGGAAGTGGTGTGGAGCGGGCAGGGCGGCGAGTGAGGGAACTGAGCCCCAGGTTGTGCTTGGAGCCTCTTGGTGCCAGAACACTGGGCTTCCATGGGACCTGAGGGGCTGAGACGGTGCTGGACCCGGACCCTTCCTCACAGTCACCCTCAGGCAGCCCATCTCAGAGAGGAGGGGACCCCTTGTCCTCCATCCCCGTGTTCGGAGCGTGCTGAGCTGCACACAGTCCTCCCTGGGTCTGAGACCGCTGGTCCTGCCCCCACCCAGCTCTGTCCCCTCTGGGTCTTGGGTTCCAGCTGTGCTGTCATCCTGCTTACCTGGAGTCCAGAGGGGTTGGCTGGGGGAGGGTGGCGCTCTTGTTTGTCCAGAATTCCTTGTGGCTGCCCAGTCTCAGCGCCCACTGCGATGCCTGACCCTCCGTGAGAGCCGGCACTGGGGTCAGAGACCGTAGCCTCCCGAGTGCCGCGTGTCCCCCGAGCTGCCCAGGCTCAGGGCATGTTTGTGCCTCATCGACAAGCGAGGTTTTGGAAGAGGACAAGTTCACATGCACTTGACCACCGAGAGACACAGGGAGGGCTTCATGTAGCCCTCGACCGTGGGGGAGCGGTTTTCCCCTGGGGCCCAGTGTGTGGCCCCGTCCAAGCTCACCCCGCCTCCCCTTGAGGGAACGCCGCAGATTCCAGATTCTCAGGCCATGCTGGAAGCTCAGGCCCTTGCAACACCTCAGATCCTACTCCAGCCTCTCTAGAAGCTGGAGTTTAATATATCCCAGCAGACGGGAACGTCCTGTCACTGAGAGAAAAGGCTGGGCAAGGCCTCTCTGGGGATGAAACCCCTTAGTGCTGTTCTCTTGGGTTATTTAAGTGCAGATGATTCGGAAACACTCAGGCTTCATTTCTTGACATGGGGCTGGAGGAGGTGAGAAGGGCGTTTACCAAATGAAATTTGGGTTTGGTCCAAGTCAGAAATGTGTGAGATGAATGGGGACAGGTTTCCCAAGCCCACTTAGATCTGTGCACGGCTAACAGCAGCGGCGGGGGCGGGACACCAGGGTGGGGCTCCTTGATGGGACATAAAGAAGGGAGACCCCTTCTGCCATAAACAACAGGCAGGGCAGATTTTACAAAAGCATTTTCTAGCATTGTTTCTTTCAGCCCAAAAGAAACCTTCAGAAATCAAGTTTCTGAGAGGTGGGGACACCCAAGAATCCTGGAGGTTGGAATGGCCGGGAAAACGGGGTCTTTGGGCCCGACAGCTGCCCACTTCCAGGCCCTTCCCCAGCCTGCCCCTGCAGGGCACAGCCTCCCTATGTCGATGGGGTTCCATGGCACAAGCAGGCTGGCGCGCACGTCTGTGTTTTGGCTGCGGGAGCTGCGGAGAGCGGTGATGTCGGGTCCACGTTGTGTACGGAGAACTCCGACGTGGCCCAGCCGGTGCTCGGGTGCCGTGTCCAGCAGCTTGGTGGGCTTCCTCAGCCCCTCAGACCCCAAAAGCCATTTTCTTTTTTTGCATCCATCAGCGTCCCGCACAGGAGCAGGCCCCTGCTGGGTGAGGTGGGCTTGGATGCAGGAGGGAAGTGGTAAAGACCCATCCCAGAGATAGTGCAGAATTGGCCGGCACAGGTGGGGCACTGGAAGCCAGCTCTGGGGGTGCTGACTCAGGAAGATGTCCCTCAGCTGAGCCCCAGGCATTAGGAATTGGCTGCAGGCACGGACGGTGGACACGGAGCAGGGAGGCGCGACGCTACCTGCCTACAAAACATGCCTGGCAGCAGGACAGCGGCCTCCACCTCGACCCTGCCGACGAGGTGCCACACACGTGCCAGCGTCCCGGCTGCAGGGGAGCCTGGGACGTGGGCTTCTGTTCCGCAGCCTGCAGAGCCTGCTGGAGCTGGGCTGCTGTCGAGGACCACCCGGCCCCCACCAGGCCCCCTCGTGGCTTGTTTTCTGGGAAAGCAATGGACTGAATGCTTGCTTCCCCCCAAATTCATGGGTTGAAATCCTAACCCTCAGGGTGATGGCATTTTGGGGTGCAGCCTTTAGGATGTGATGGGGTCAGGAGGGCGGAGGCTCCCGAATGGGGTTAGTGCCCTGACAGAAGAGGCCTAAGGCTGCCTGCAAGCCAGGAAGAGGGCTCTCGCCAGAACCCAGCTCAGCTGGCACCGTCTCCAGCTCCCAAACTCCAGAACTGTGAGAAGTAAATTTCTGTTGTTAAATCGACTACGGGGTTTTGCTAGAGCAGCCTCAGCTAAGGCAGGTGCCTTCCATTCTCCCACCTGGTCCTCCTGGGGCAAGGCCTGGGTGAGGCCCCAGTAAGCCAGTGAGTGGCTTCAAGCTTGTGGCACAGCCAGTTTCAAGCCATCCCTGGGGTACCTGGCACACACGAGAGCCGGGCTGTGTGACCTGCAGCCCACAGCTCCACAGAGGGGCTGTGCCGCCCCGGGCGCTTCCTCTGCAGGTCTCCAGCTTCAACCCTCCTTGCCGCTTGTGTGCTGGGGTGCACTTTTGGGGCAGCCTTTTAGCCTCAGCTCCTCCGTGGGGACAGAGCCAAGACCGACCGCAAGGCCATGTCCTAGGGCATGTCCAGGGGAGGCCCTCAGGTCTGTCCTTCCTGCCGGCCCGGCTCCTGCTCATTCCGTTTACAGGCATTTCCCTGATGAAATCCTCAGGAGGTTAGTCCTGTGTGGGCAGAGCTGCTCAGAGCACCGGGCTGTCCTCTGGCCCCTCTGGAAGCACGGCCTCGAAGCACCGGGGAAGCCTCGCCAGGCAGAGGTGGCTCAGCCCCACGGCCTGTGCCCCCGGCTTCTGGCCCTCCCTGGCCCGGCCGGCACCTGGCGCTGCTGTGAGGAGCACGGTCAAATCTGCACCTGCTGTGGGCCACAAGGGAGGAGCAGGTGCTGAGTGCCCCTGGGCCCCTGACCAAGAGGTGCCCTTGTGTCCCTTCCCCTCCCCCGGACATGCCTCTCAGGACCTTCAGGCCATGGTGCTATTTATTAACGACTTGAGGACAAGCTCAGAGGCAACCCACAGGCCTGTGTGGCAGGACTGGCCACACCTGGGCCCAGAAACGCTGCAGCTTTGCGACTCCGGCCACAGATCCTGGGGACTGACTGGGTTTGCAGGCCTTGGGCCAGCCCCTGAACCTGACCGTGCCTCACAGAGCTTTGGTGGGGATTACATGAGCGGATACATTCGGAGGGTTTAAAACGGTGCCTGCACAGCCGCCATTGCATCAGTGTTGTTGTGATTCTGTTTGAACTGGTGCTTTCCAACTGGTTTCTCTCTGTGACGATGCAGGATCTGTGTTCCGTGCCCAGGCACAGGAGCGAGGAGAGGCCAACAGGGAGGAGAGGAGTGCTCCTGCCTCAGGGAAACGGAGCCCGTGCAGGAGGGCCTGGCCGGGCAGCCTGGGGCTCAGGACAGATGCCTGTGGCGGGTGACCTCACAGCTGAGGGCCCCCCAGCCTCAGGGTTCCACGGAGCAGGTTGGGCAAGTGTGTTAGGACCATCAGCAACCTGTTTGCAGCCAAGGACAGAGCCAGGACCTCCAGCTTCTGCCTCCTCTTCCTGTGCCACCGCTTCCGGCTGACGGCTGGAGAGAGAAGGCCACAGAGCAAGGGTGGCAGCCCTTGGGGCGCGGGCTCAGTGCCGGCTGCAGGGGGACTGAGAGGACGTCAGGCGAGGGAGCTGCGAGGAGGCTGCGGCGGTCCCAGTCCGTCTGTTTCCTGAGCTGATGACAAACCGTTTGCTGTTTTCTATGAAAGGTACTTTGCTGGGAAAAACGCTCACACAGTGATACAGCCCTGAGGTATTTTTATTCTCAGTTTCCTCTATTCTCAAAGACCACCTCACATTTCTTCTTATTTACGTGGATAAGGATGGATGAGCTGGATGTTCTCCCACCTTCCTCTTGGTGCAGCTTTCTCCTCCTCCCTCTTGGAAGGCCTTTCACTTTGTATTATTATTTTAAAACTTTTTTTTTTTTTTTTTTGTGACGGAGTCTTGCTGTGTCGCCCAGGCTGGAGTGCAGTGGCCGGATCTCAGCTCACTGCAAGCTCTGCCTCCCGGGTTTATGCCATTCTCCTGCCTCAGCCTCCCGAGTAGCTGGGACTGCAGGTGCCGCCACCTCGCCCGGCTAGTTTTTTTTTTTTTTTTTGTATTTTTTAGTAGAGACGGGGTTTCACCGTGTTAGCCAGGATGGATTTTAAAACTTTTAAACAACAATCTCCCAGGCGCCCAACAAAGGCACTGCCAGTGCCAGGTGCTTGGCGCCCGCCTTCCCTGACAACACACCGGCCACGTCCTCAGCCCACCCCCTGCCCGGTGGCCTGTGACTCTCGCCCCAGTGCCAGACTCGTTATTTCATTTTGTTAGCATGGTGGGAAACACTGGATTTCCAGGAGGTGACCCCGCTTTCAAGAGCCAACCTTTGGAGGAAACAGGACACAGAAGCTGGTTTTGGCTGTGAGGCCCTGGCGCCTGGGTGCAGGTCGCACAGGCCCCACGTCCTCCTCACAGCCTGCCTTTCCAGCTGGCTCAGGAGTTCTGCGGCTGAGTTTGTCCAGAAGCTTCCCTTTCTCCCATAAGAGCTACTTGTGGAAGAGAGCAGTTTTCAGTGATTTTGTTGAATTTGACCTTCTGGGTATTTCAGTGAAAACAAAACCTCTTCCACAATGCAAAAACTTGGATCCAACAACCATCAAGCGTTCCCTCCGGATGCCTCACGGAGCTGGGACGACGACCACTGGAGTTCAGCGGACTCACCGTTGGGTGTCGGCACTGAGTCTTGCAGAGCAGGGACTAGCACGGAGCACGGGGCCTGGTGTGACTCCCACCTCCCTCACCCACTGGCCAGGGAACCCGCAGCCAGCACTCAGCACCTCTGAGCCTTCGTTTCTTCCTCGGCACGGGGGGCTCGGCGGTGGCACCCACTTCATTTCAGTGGTTCCCCCTTAGTGGTTCCATAAAAATGCTGCCCCAAAAGTAACCAAGACAGGTCAGGATAAGATATGCACAACTTCTAAACCCAATTCGGGATTAATTAGGAACATACAAGAAATTCCCCCAATTCATAAGAAAAAGACAGGAACTCCGGTGGATGGATGGACAAAGGATATTAACAGGCAATTTTCAGAGGAATTTAAAGCAGCAGACAGACCCATCATACCTGCCAGACAGGTGTGCGCTGCCTGGTGTGACTCTGCTGGAGGCAGTGAGGGCGGCAGGGACAGCAGCACCCGACAGCTAGGACTCGGCCAAGCTGAAGTTCACACACCCGAGAGCCACAGCCTCCGCCCCAGACAGGGATCAGAAGTAGATTTACACCCCCCTCGGAAACAACAACCGACAGAACACACAAAGCACATTTTTCAAAACCTTGGGCCTCAGTCACCCGCACCCCGCCACGGTGAGTCCACTGTGTGGACCAGGAACCTTGACTTCTCTTGTTTCTGTGAGGCTGGGACTTACGGGTGACGTGCAGAGGGGCCAGAGCTGGTATTTAGAGAGGAAATTTGGGGGCAATTAAAATAGGGGTTCTTGACAAGTCTGGCCTCCCTGAGCCCGGGGACCACCATGGAGCTCCGAACAGAGGAATGAGGTGGTTGCCGTGAGAGGAGGCTTTGCCAGAGCTGGGCCAGCAGGAAACAGAGCAGGTTCAATCAGGACTTGGGGGTGGGGTGGGAGAAGGAGGTCGGGAACAGTCCTTGACGTCTGACACTGACATCACTGGGGAGGGGCCAACGGGAGGGTTAGTGACGGGCTCGATTTTGTGCCCTCTTGAGTTCGAGGTGTCTGTGGGGCCTCCGGCTACAGACTTTTGTGTGTTGGAAAAGGTCTGCAGACCCTGAAACCTGGGGAGGCCCCTGGTCTTGTCTGATGGTTGCGGGTCATGGCGACCTCCCCCGGGGCATCCGCATTCCCCTGAGCCACACTGAGACGTCGGGTTTGAGACTCCCCAGCCGTGATGATGAGGGTTCAGCTCTGCTAAGCCATGTGCAGCCTCCCCCTCACAGAGCAGGTGCACGCCCACCCGGGGCCCCAAACACCCTGGCCCAGCGGGTCTGCTCACTCCTCGATGAGCTTACCTTCCTCCATCACCCCAACATGCAGAGAGAATCCCTCTCCATCACCCCAGCACATAGAGATAATCCCTCTCCATCACCCCAGCACATAGAGAGAAACCCTCTCCATCACCCCAGCACATAGAGAGAATCCCTCTCCATCACCCCAGCACATAGAGAGAATCCCTCTCCATCACCCCAGCACATAGAGAGAATCCCTCTCCATCACCCCAGCACATAGAGAGAATCCCTCTCCATCACCCCAACATGCAGAGAGAATCCCTCTCCATCACCCTAGCACATAGAGAGAAACCCGCTCCATCACCCCAGCACATAGAGAGAATCCCTCTCCATCACCCCAGCACATAGAGAGAATCCCTCTCCATCACCCCAGCACATAGAGAGAATCCCTCTCCATCACCCCAACACATAGAGAGAAACCCGGTCCATCACCCCAACATGCAGAGAGAATCCCTCTCCATCACCCCAGCACATAGAGAGAAACCCGCTCCATCACCCCAGCACATAGAGAGAATCCCTCTCCATCACCCCAACACATAGAGAGAATCCCTCTCCATCACCCCAACATGCAGAGAGAATCCCTCTCCATCACCCCAACATGCAGAGAGAATCCCTCTCCATCACCCCAGCACATAGAGAGAATCCCTCTCCATCACCCCAGCACATAGAGAGAATCCCTCTCCATCACCCCAGCACATAGAGAGAATCCCTCTCCATCACCCCAGCACATAGAGAGAATCCCTCTCCATCACCCCAGCACATAGAGAGAATCCCTCTCCATCACCCCAGCACATAGAATCCCTCTCCATCACCCCAACACATAGAGAGAATCCCTCTCCATCACCCCAGCACATAGAGAGAATCCCTCTCCATCACCCCAACATGCAGAGAGAATCCCTCTCCATCACCCCAGCACATAGAGAGAATCCCTCTCCATCACCCCAGCACATAGAGAGAATCCCTCTCCATCACCCCAACATGCAGAGAGAATCCCTCTCCATCACCCCAGCACATAGAGAGAATCCCTCTCCATCACCCCAGCACATAGAGAGAATCCCTCTCCATCACCCCAGCACATAGAGAGAATCCCTCTCCATCACCCCAGCACATAGAGAGAATCCCTCTCCATCACCCCAGCACATAGAGAGAATCCCTCTCCATCACCCCAGCACATAGAGAGAATCCCTCTCCATCACCCCAGCACATAGAGAGAATCCCTCTCCATCACCCCAGCACATAGAGAGAATCCCTCTCCATCCATCAGAGAGAATCCCTCTCCATCACCCCAACAGAGAGAATCCCTCTCCATCACCCCAACATGCAGAGAGAATCCCTCTCCATCACCCCAGCACATAGAGAGAAACCCTCTCCATCACCCCAACATGCAGAGAGAATCCCTCTCCATCACCCCAGCACGCAGAGAGAATCCCTCTCCATCACCCCAGCACATAGAGAGAAACCCTCTCCATCACCCCAGCACATAGAGAGAATCCCTCTCCATCACCCCAACATGCATAGAGAGAATCCCTCTCCATCACCCCAGCACATAGAGAGAAATCCCTCTCCATCACCCCAGCACATAGAGAGAATCCCTCTCCATCACCCCAGCACGCAGAGAGAATCCCTCTCCATCACCCCAGCACATAGAATCCCTCTCCATCACCCCAGCACATAGAGAGAATCCCTCTCCATCACCCCAGCACATAGAGAGAATCCCTCTCCATCACCCCAGCACATAGAGAGAATCCCTCTCCATCACCCCAACATGCAGAGAGAATCCCTCTCCATCACCCCAGCACATAGAGAGAATCCCTCTCCATCACCCCAACATGCAGAGAGAATCCCTCTCCATCACCCCAGCACATAGAGAGAATCCCTCTCCATCACCCCAGCACATAGAGAGAATCCCTCTCCATCACCCCAGCACATAGAGAGAATCCCTCTCCATCACCCCAGCACATAGAGAGAAACCCGCTCCATCACCCCAGCACATAGAGAGAATCCCTCTCCATCACCCCAGCACATAGAGAGAATCCCTCTCCATCACCCCAGCACATAGAGAGAAACCCTCTCCATCACCCCAGCACATAGAGAGAATCCCTCTCCATCACCCCAGCACGCAGAGAGAATCCCTCTCCATCACCCCAGCACATAGAATCCCTCTCCATCACCCCAGCACATAGAGAGAATCCCTCTCCATCACCCCAGCACATAGAGAGAATCCCTCTCCATCACCCCAACATGCAGAGAGAATCCTTGCCTTTCTTGGAGGGAGGGTCAGATGCTCACTCTGCACGGTCCCTGAAGACAAGCAGACACTCCCAGAGTGGCCTGTCTGAGGGATTCAGCTGGCAGCTGGGCATCCTCGTGTGTGGTTCCTGAGTGAGCGCCGGTGGTGGGGAACGGGCCTGGATTTCCACACCTGGGGGTGTGTGTCCATCACCCAGATACCACCTCTGGCATTCCTGGAGGGCATTCGGGCATCGCCCGAGGGTGGGTAGCACTGCCCTGACCCACACGGCCCCCAGCAGCAGCTGCCACTGTCAGCCCTGGGCTCCGGGTGTCAGCGTGGTGCTCTGGGCTTTTCCCACACTGGGGGGCCGTTTCAGGATGTGGATCCCTCCAGGAAGGGCTTGCTGAGTGGCCGTTTGCTGGGATGGGTGAGGGGCGGACAAAAGGCACTCAGGAGCCATGGCTGGGACAGAGCTTCCGTTCGTCAGCCACCTTGGAGGGGCGACCTGGAGAGCTCGGACAGCCTCGCAGCACCCGCCAGAGAGCTTAGCACCAGGACCCGGCAGAGCTCTCCCACGTGCACTTAGACTCACTGCTGGTGTGTAAGAGGGGAAATAACTGTGGCCGAGCCTTCTGAAGTTAGGGCCTGGCACAGAGGGTCCCAGATGGCCCAGAGAACCAAGTCCTGTGCAGCTATCCAGAGAAGGTCAGGTCGCCAGAGACAGACAGATGGAGTTCCAGGGTCCTGGAGGTAACAATTGCCTTTGTTTTACATGAAGACATTGAGCTTCCCCAGGAGGGCAAACGCCCTGGCCAGAGAAACTGGCAACATCAGGAAGGAATTCACGGGGCCCTTATGGCCCGTGCAGGGTGCAGTCAATTCGATGAGCTCAGCTGGTCCAGGCAGAGACACTCGCCTCCAGCTGCAGTAGGGGTATGTCTGGGAGCCTGTGAGGGCGGCTTTGCTCCTCCACCTTGGGCCAGGGCAGCCTGTGGCAAAGACGGTCTCACAGTGTGTGGTCTCCTTGAGGTCTGGGCCTGTCCACAGACAGGAAATAATGAGACGGGCTCAGGACAGGGCCAGGCTGGCCTCTGTGTTTTGTGAAAGTTCTAGTTTCTACACCCTCTGAGAAGACGCCCTGAGGGAGGGTGTGGACCAGAAGGAAGTCACAGGGTGAGTGGAGGGGGAGGGAAGCTTGTGTGCCATTTTAAGGTGACAGCAGAAACGGGAAAATCCTATTCCTCTGAATCCTATGTGATTCCACTTGAATTTTTTATAATTTAGACAAATGTAAATTGGAGTTTACTTTTGCATTAGCCATAAGGAGCAGAGGGACAAATTTGCTATCTAGAATATGAGTGTTGACGTGTTGCTGACATCAAAACAGAATTAAAACTTTGAGCAAAGAGAAATGCCAGTGCTGCCACAAAGCCACGGATGCCTGAGACAGCAGGGCTGGTGTTTCTTCACGCACACCCTTCGTGCTGCTATTGGCCATCTGAGGTCACGAAACTGGGTTTCTTCCAGTGCATTCCAGAATGTACACCCCTCACCATGACAGCCCCACATGTTTCTTCCTGGTTTGATCCCTGGAGTGCATACGCTTTGTCTCCAAGTCACCCCTGGGATTTTGCCAGTTTTCCAGGATTATCCCATTTTTTTGAACAAAGTAAATCGGTTTCCGACAATGCCACTGTTAGGGTTTCTCCGCCTGTCGCCTGGCTCTGGCCGGGGTTGTGTGTGACGCTTCCCACAGACGCCCGCACATTCATGGAGCAGACGCTGGTCTTGGTTCCTTATAATCCTGTCATCGCCCCGTCGTTGGCCCCCTCCTTCTCCTGCTCTTCCTCCGTTGCCTCAGCGAGACTTTCAAAGAACCAGCTATTGCTCAAGTGGTCTTTGAGAAAATGTGCACACACCTCAGCCACTCCACAACACCTCAAGATTGCAGTGGTTGCGTTTCGGGTTCACAAACGTGTGTGCTGAGACTCAGGGAAGTCCAGGGCCACACAGGAAGTGGCAAAGCCAAGATTTAGACCTGGTCCGGCTCCACATCCCAGCCTCTCTGTGGCTTGCCATGCGGGATGAGCTGTTTCCCAGGCAGGCCGAGCAAATGTCCAGGATGGCAGGTTCTTGGCAGTGCCCTGGGGGCTGAGGCCACCGAAGGCCTCCTCGCAGGAGTGGGGGTGAAGGGCTCCAGGTCCAGGCTGGATGACCTTCTGCCCTTCCTGACGTGGGTGACCTGGCTGTGCTGGTTTGAAGCAAAAACGTGGTTGGCAGAGAATTGAGACGCGGGGAAGGTCAGTTCAGGGCAGGGATGTTGGTGTCTGCGGGTGGCGACTGCAGCCTCCCCATGTTTCCCAGTTGGCACACCTCTGTTTATTGTCCGCGCCAGCCTCATACCCGCTTTCCCTCAGCGTATTTCCTTCATAACAGGATGGCAGACTCAGCGGCTGCTATGGGCTGTTCCAACTACTGAGAACACTGAGATAAGCCCCACGGTGGCAGAAATCCCTGAGGCTGCCAAGGACGCCCACCTCCCAGACGCCGGGGCTCTGAGAGTCGCCTCCTCTGGTCTTAGTTGCCTTGGATGTGAACAGGCAGTGATTAGGGGGTGTCACCTGAGCCCTGAGGTGGGGCCTGGGGTCTGCACTCGAATTCACAGTGCCCTGATGCCAAGTTTTAACTCTTAAAAACCTTTTCCAGCTCAAGCTACTCCTCAATATATTAATTATTGGCTGAAAAATGTCTTATTTTAATCTTGCAAATGCTAGAATTTCTGAGCTCCCTGCATTTTCCCTCAATTCTGCTGCAAGCTTGACTTTCCTTCCTGAGCTTATCTTTTTCTTGAGGTACTTTATCAAATGCAGTAGCAAAGATTATTCACTCTGGAGACATTTTGCTTGGAAAGCTTTTCGCCCAAAGCCAGGACTGCATTAGCTATGTTTCCTGCTTTCTAAGTTTTTACAGGAACCCATTTTAGTGATTTTTTTTACCATTATATGTCACAAGTTGCCATTTCCCGACTTTCTAAAGTAGTTTATTCACCGCCCAATCTATCAGCCAGTGCCATATATTAATACTTTAGGTTTTATTACGTCAGCACCTACTTTTGGCACCAAATTCTCTATTGTTCAGCTATTGTTATAATAATGCTGTGTACAAATGGCCCCACCAATCCCGGTGGTTTAGAAGAAGCTGTTTGTCTCTTACACCTATGTTGGTGTGCTCCAGGCTGCAGGTGCCTCTCAGGTGTGTGGCTTGGCTCTCATTCTGAGACCTGATGGAAGAGGCAGAAGGTCCCCCTGGGGCACGTCCCAGGCCAGGCGTGCAGCAGGGCGAGGGGAAGCACATACTTACCTGTGCTCAGAACTGCACCCACTGTCCCCTGCCACACTCCAGTGGTCGCAGCAAGTCCCATGGCCAATCCATGGTGCTGGGGCTGGAAGGGAAGGAAGGACTGAGTGTACAATGCCACCTGCCACAGGAATGGCTCAAGGATGAAGGCAAAGTTAACACCAGGAGTTGCCCTGTCCCTCTGCTCCTGAAGCCCTTGGCTTTGCAGAGACGATGTGGTGCAGTGGAAAGGACGTAGTGCATGGCGGGCCAGCTCGGCCGCCCTGACACACTCTGTGGCCAGCAGGCCTCTCCTCGGTGTCCCTGGAGCTGCAGCTTTGACATGAGGGTAGAAGATGAGTGGGAGGTGGAGGGGCATTTCCAGCCAACTCTATACACCAAGAAGCACTAAAGATTAACAGGTGACTGTCTGGGAAGAGCCAGCTATGTGAGAGACACTGGCAGACACCACTTCCTGGGCCTTCATCTTCCCTCTGGATGGATGGGTGGAGGAACAGGGACACCAAACCTGACATTGCTCCATACTGAGTGCCAGCCATGGCCCCACCTTGCACAGCCCATGCCTCAAGGGGGCCATGGCTAGCGCTGTCTGACAAGAGGATGCTGGGCAGCTGGGTGGGAGCAGAGGACTAGGTGAAGGCTGGGGCCTGTGTACCCCAGTTGAAGGGAGCTAGATTTAACCCCCTAAGACCCAAGAAGCATCCATCTGGCCACCCCAGTCTAATTGGCTGGGAATTTGGTGGTGGTACAGGTGAGAAGGTCCCTGTTCGTGGAGCTTGCGGGCTCTGGAAACAATCCCACCACATCTGTTGCAACACCTGCAGCCATCTTCTTGTGTCTTTGCTTTGTGCTGGGCACTTCCATACAGAACACTTTACAACATCCGTAGTAGGCTGAGGGTAACCCTCGAAGATATATGTCCACATCCTAATTCCCAGCGCCTGGGACTGTGACCGTATTTGGAAAAAGGGTCTTTGCAGATTTAATTACGTGAAGGGTATTGAGTTGGGGAGATCATTCCTGCCTACCTGGGGGGCTCTAATCCAGTGATAAGTGTTCTTAGAAGACAGAAGACGAGGAGGCCGTGTGACCACAGAGGCAGAGGCTGGAGTGCTGTGGCCGCAAGCCAAGAAATGCCTGCAGCCCCAGACTGGAAGGGGCAGGAAGGGCCTCCCCTGGAGTCTCTGAAGGGAGCCCTGCTGCCTGGTTTTGGACTTCCGGCCTCCTGAACTGTGCGAGAATAAATATTTATTGTTTTAAGCTGCCCATTTTGTGGTAATTTGTTAAAGGCTGCTGCAGGAAACTAACACGGCATCTTATTTATATTATGAAACCCAACATGGTAGGTATTTGATGCCCCTTTGACAGGTCACGAAACCAGGGCCTGGAGTTTGGGTCATTTGACGATAATAGTTGCTAATGGCAGAATCAGAATCCAGTCTGTGCTCCGGTCCTTGAACCAATCTACAGGCAAAGAGAAGTTCAGCGGAAGGAGCTCGCCCTGATGCGCTGGCTTTAACACAGGCAGGTGAGGGCTGGACAGCCTGCCACCTATGGGCTGCTGAAATGAAGTAGTTAGGCACCGAGCCTCTCTGCACCCGGCTGATGGTCCCTAGAGGAAGCGGAGGTCTTGGGCTGGCGCCACGTGCACTCTGGCTAATGGTCCCTAGAGGAAGTGGGGATCTTGGGCTGGCGCCACGTGCACCCCGGCTGATGGTCCCTAGAGGAAGCGGAGGTCTTGGGCTGGCGCCACGTGCACCCCGGCTGATGGTCCCTAGAGGAAGCGGAGGTCTTGGGCTGGCGCCACGTGCACCCCGGCTGATGGTCCCTAGAGGAAGCAGGGTCTTGGGCTGGCGCCACGTGCACCCCGGCTGATGGTCCCTAGAGAAAGCGGAGGTCTTGGGCTGGCGCCCACGTGCACTCTGGCTGATGGTCCCTAGAGGAAGCGGGGGTCTTGGGCTGGTGCCCATGTGCACTCTGGCTAATGGTCCCTAGAGGAAGTGGGGGTCTTGGGCTGGCGCCCACGTACAGTCTCAGGTAGGGCTCAGCCTTAGTATGGAGTTCCCATGCCTGGGGCTTCTCGGTGTGTAGAACTGGCTGGAAATGCCCCTCCACCTCCCACTCATCTTCAGAATGGGCCTCCCACTGAAGCCCTGTGTCTGACTAGGGAGACCCAAGTCCTTGCCCCCTCTGGCAGCTTGTGAGAGACCACAGCAGGGAGGACGGGGGCCTCGCTGGGGCTGGGGAGCCCAGAGGAACAGGCAGGGGGCCGAGGGCCTGAGATGCTGTATGCCTAGTTCATGGTTCCTGTTCCTTTCCCTTAGAAGAAAAAGGAGAGTAGTTTGGGGACAAAGAGTGGGTGAAGAGACGGGGCCTCTACCAGCGGCCGATCCGTTCTTTCAGACCCTCGTTTTGTCCTCACAGCAGCTCTCGGGGTGGGCCTCCCCAACTCCCTTTGTTAGATGAAGACGCTGAGAGTCAGGGGTTACAGAGTCAGCTTGAAGTCACAAGGTGCTGAGCGGAAGCCAGGGACTTGAGCTCAGGGCCAGGTGAATCCTGGATGTTCCTGGCAATCTGCTCCTGAAGGGTGCAGCAGGGCTCTCTGCTCCGGCTCTCCCATTTCCTGTGACCTTTGAAGTAGTGCCTGCAGGAACCCTGCGACCCTCCCAACCCCAGTTTGCCTGCTCCTGGTCCCTGGGCTCAGCAGAGTCACCATCCCAGCCCCAGGACAAGTGTCCTCCTTGGTGGCAGACATGTGGTCATTGCTGGGGCGATGCAGCAAGATGTGGTCACACAGCCAGGTCCAGACCTTGGGCACCACGCTGCTCATGCCCAGGACCTCCCATGCTCCAGACTTTGCTGGGGAGCACCTGGTCCTGGTTGTGTCGGCTTTGAGTCCGTCAATTTCTGCTGTCTGGTTTCCTGTCATAGCTCCCACTTCTCAACCCTGCCTGGGTAGCTTCTCTGACATCATCAGGCAAGACCTTAGAGTTGCATGTTTATATGATGGCTTTTCTATCATCCACGTGGGTGTGCACATGTATGGTGTGTGTGTGGATGCGTTTCTCTACGAGTACAGAGCACGTGTTTGCGTGTATTCTGTGTGTGCAAAAGGCATATTTAACATATCTGGTGTATATACAGGGTATCTATAAGGTTTATGTGGTGTGTGTGCATACTGTATGGTGTACTTGCAGGATTGTGTGCTGTGTGTGCAGTATTGTGTGTGCTGCAGCATTGTGCATGTACGTGCTGTGCTGTATGTGCATGCATGCAGTATTGTGTGCAGAATGTGTGTGTGTGTGCACATGTGCTGTAGTATGTCTCTGTGTATACAGTGTATTGTATATAGTATGTATGTGTGTGCAGTGTGCATGTGTGCATATGTGCATGAATCTGTGCTCTGAAAAGAAAGCCAACACAGTGGCTGGACAACATTCTACCAGTCCCTTGAGGGTATCAAAAGCCCGTGTATTCAGTCACACAGAGGAGCCTTTGAAGACTTCAGATGAATGACTCAGGAGCCCCCCTCAGTCATCTCAGCAGAAGACAGAGGCAGGACTATCTGTGAAAGGCCTTGGGAGGACCTTCTTGTGAAATCGGGTGAATCCTGTGCATGACATACACAGGAGACCACCACGTTCTTGAGAATGTTATATCAGCAGAAACACTGCCAACTGGGACTGAAGGGAACAGAGAAAGTACGAAATGAAAGATGAAAGAACACTCTTGGAGTCTCTGAAATTCTATCAGAAGGAAACAGGCTGATAAACCCACTCAGTGGCAAGCGCGTGCTACCTTTCATGAAAAAGGAAGGAGGACTCCAAGGGTGGAGCCATGAGCCCAGAGGTTGGATCTGGGACCTACAGAGGATTATTTTCTCTGGCCTTGAAATCTAATGTTTGCTTAGCTGGATTTTCAAAGTGCTTGGGACTGGGGACTCCTTTATTCTTTCCATTTTCTCCCTTTTTGAATGAGAATGTCTATAACTGTCAACATATGTCTGTCCTAATATTATGTTTGCGAGCAGATCATTTGTTTCTTGAGTTCTGCAGGTTTACAGGTGGAGAGGAATTACGTCTCTGGATGGATTCTACCCTAACCCTAACCCATTCCTAGTTTACATTATGAAATTGGGACGTTTGAATTGAGTAAATTTGATGAGATTTCTGGACTTTGACTTGATGCTGTAATGAGGTAGACATTCACAGACGCTGGGGTGCAGTGGCGTCCATGTGAGTCTTTGGAAGCCAGGGACCAACTGCAGGCAGCAGGATAATGGCCCCCAAAGATGTCCACATCTCACTCCCCACTACCTTATGTG
Source organism: Macaca thibetana thibetana (assembly GCF_024542745.1). Lineage (NCBI taxonomy): Eukaryota > Metazoa > Chordata > Mammalia > Primates > Cercopithecidae > Macaca > Macaca thibetana. The sequence goes on along the minus strand of NC_065593.1, from coordinate 56,475,144 downwards.
TCTAGAGGGAGTCTACAGGTGTGATTAAATTAAGGGTCTTGAGGTGGGGGATTATCCTGGATTAACCAGGTGGCCAGTGCAATCATGACAGTCCTCACAAGAAGGAAGCAAGCAGAGAAGATGTAACTTCTTCAGAGAAGATGGCACCAGAGGAGACATAAGTACGGAAGCGAAAGTCAGAGTGATGCGTTTGCTTTAGAGGTGGAGGGAGGAGCCCAGAGGCATGGAAGATAGGAAGCCTCTAGAAGCTGGAAGAGGCACGGAAATGAATTCCCCCCAGAGCCTCCAGAAAGAAGAGACTCTTGCTGACACCTTGGTTTAGCCCAGTGAAACCCATGTGGGACTTCTGATTCCCAGAACTGTAAGATAATGTGTGTTGCTTTAAGCCACTAGGTTTGTGGTAATCAGCTGTAGCAGCAATAGGAAGCGAATACAGGGATGAACATCACAAGAGCAGGCCAGGAGACAGGCGTCCCGGAAGCCGCAGGAAGAACACGCTTTCTACTGCTCCTACTGGGTGCTGCTGCTCAGCCAAGATGAGGGCTGAGGATTGACGCCAGGGTTAGCCTTTGCCGGTAACATCAGCAAAAGCATGTTTAGTGGAGTCGGGGCGGTAAAAGCTTGGTTAGAGAGGACTCAGGAAAGACTAGGAAGAGAGGAAGTGGAGACGGAAGGCTGTGTTCCTAGAGGGGCATCTTGAAAAAGAGCAGACAGGCAGCAGCTGGGGGCCCCTGGCAGGCAGGAGAGGGGACAGCACGACTGTTGTTGAGGGTGGCCCCACCGAGGGGCAACCAGAGCTCCTGGCCAGCCTGGAGTGGGGGGTGGGGGCGGGTCTGGCTGGGCAGCACAGTTGGATGGGAAGATGGTGTGGTCGGAGCACGTGGACATTCTTTTCTGATTGCTTCTATTTTCTCAGTGAGATGGGAAACAATCGTCTCCTTTCTCCTAAATGTGCTGAGCAGGCTTGAGGGATGCCTGGACTTCAGCAGGAAGCAATAGTCATGCCTCGCACATGCGGCTTTCAATCCTGTTTGGTTGGAGAAATAATATACCGCCCAACTAGTTTGTTTTAAATTAGACAAACACCGCGGAGCCTGCCTGCTGCTGGAGAGGGCTCTGTTTGGAGTGGGACTCTCGGCGGTGCTGAGGTCAGCTCTGTTTGACATTCCTGATGTGTGAAGGGCGCACTTAGAACAACAGCACCAGGCCCTGGGCATGCAGCTCCCTGGAGCTGCTCCAGAGGCCCCGCCTGAGAAGCGTTCCAGTCCTAGAAATTTCTCCCCAATCTTAAACATCTGTTGGTGCTTGTGGAAAATAAGGTTGGGATTGTTTTGCTCATGGCCCGTGAAAGCTGCCATTGCATGGTCTGTAAAGTGCTGGTGACGAACGGTTCACGCTGACAGGCTGAGCCTCGGCCCCGGCCACGTGGGTGAGGCCCCAGCTTCTGCTCAGTCTGCTGGTTCAGCTCTCCATGGAGTTAAGTCATGGCAACCGAGGAACACAGGCATTTGGGGGAACAGCTCTGTTCCCTCCGCCTTGTCCTGGGACGAGCTGCGTAGACGTCTGTTACCTTGATAAACCCAAACCTCTTGGGGCCAGGAGCCCTGTGCCTTCCTTCGTCCCTCTGTCCACCTGGCCTTCCATGAGCCTCTAGGGTGGGGCTGTCTCCTTTCTCTCCTGACTTCCCAAAGCACAACTCAAAGCCAACTCTTCCACCCACCGTGAGTCTCATTCCATGTCTCCAGTGGGCGAGACATGTCAGTGTTTTGTTTTATTTCATTTGCTTTGTTTTTTCAATCAAACCGAGGCCAGCTTGGAGTCCCATTTCCCTTGCGACGGTGGACACAGGGATCTCAGGAGTTTGGGGGTGCCCCTTCTGGTCACAAGGGACCCTCTGGACTCTGTGCCTCCCTCCCACCAGCCTCCCCTGACATGGCCTCCGTGCTTCTCCTCTCCCGGTGGTCTCCACCCTCACTAGGGCTGAGAACCTGGAATGTTCTTTCCTGGCCTCCTGCCAGTCCCCTTCCCACCAAGCCCCCCAGTCCCTGCCAGTCCCCTTCCCACCAAGCCCCCCAGTCCCTGCTGAGCGCCACTGCCTGGCTCAGCTGCTCCCGCCCAGTGCTGGTCTGAGCCCCGTCACCCACGCCACACGACAAAGGCTTCTTCACGGCAGACGGCATCGCCCCCCGCGGGGAGGCGCCCTTCAAGGCAGGAGCCTGTTTCTCGTGGAAGTGTCTTAAGCCCTACAGTGGTGCCCAGCACACAGCTGAATGAGAATCAGAGCCCTGAGAGCAAACCTTGGCCCCTCACGGTGACTACAGCCCTTCCAAAGAGGGGTCACATCAGGCTCACAGTGACCCTCTCCACGTTGGGGATCTAGGAACTGTCTGATACGTGTTCACGGTCACGTGGTAGGACTGACGCACGAACTCAGGTCTGTTGATTTCAAAGCCTGTGTTCTCAGTCACTGGGTAGCAGTTGTTGTTTGAGCCTACAGAGTCTTCACACACACATACACCCCCTCACACGTCTGTCCTCTCTATGTGTCCAGCCGTCTGCAGTCTCTGTACCTACCTCTATCTGTCCATCCGAAGTGCGGTGAGAGTTCACACACAACCTCCAGTCCTGGAATGCACTTGCACCTGCCTGGCCCAGGGCCTGGCTCACTCCCATATCTGCTGGAGCCCTGGCTGGGCCGCCCGTCTCTGCAGTGCCCTCCCGCTCAGCCAGGTTTCCTGGGAGAGCTCTCTGCCCAGCTGCCCCACGTTTCCTCCTCGATGGCTGGCTGGCTTCCGGATCAGGGCCTCCCTCTCAAAGGTCTTCACCTTGGTGTTCATTTCTTGCCTGACAACCCCAAGCTGTGTCAAACGCACTGACTGGAATGGCCCCTTTGCATCCCCACTGGAGGTAGCTGTTTATCTGCAGGGAGGAGGAGTGACACTCACCGAAGGGACAGGGACTCTCCCGTCTGATTCTGCCCCCACGGCGACGTTGTCGAGATACAGCCGCGAGGCCAGGAGAGGGGCTTCTGGAACCCGTGGCTGCCTCCGGCACAGCCCTCTGGGAGGCCTCTGCTTCTGCCCTTGGGGAAGAGGGTGTGCAGGCCATAGACCCACACAGTGGCACCTGGTGTGAGGACCTTCTGAAGGTGACCATGGGTTGGGGGATCCTTTGGATGGATTGCAAAATGGCCAGGTGGCTTTAGTGACACCTTTAGTATAGAACAAACTTCAGAGTCAACCGTGTTCCTGGGAGACGGACGTCTTCACTTTTCTGGTGCCACAACTGCCTCTTTGTGGAAAGAAAAACTGAAGTCACTTTGCCTGTTTGTTTTCAAGGCCCTTCGGGCTCCAGGGTAAGTTTCTGGTTTGGAGGGAGCGCCTTTGCTGCTGAGTCCAGCCCTCCTTGACAAGGCCTCTGTCCAGCTTTCTCTTAGGGACCCTCAGAGGGACATGGGGTCAGGGACATCATCAAATGCTCGACGCCAGGCTGGGGCCGCTCCTAGGGCTCCGAGAGGAGGGGGGCTCCTGTGTGGTCCGGCGGGCGGGGGGTGGGACCTGGCTGGTCGGCAGTGGCTTCCCTCCAAGGTCCTGCCAGGAGCTGAATCCCACAGCCACAGCCATCAGTGGCTGATCGAAGGTTGTTCCAGGGTGGCCTGACCAAAGGCAGGCTCCCAGCCATTGCTGGAAACTGGCACAGGAGACCTAAGTACCCTCCCTCTGACCAGGTTAGGGGTACTGATGGGGAGCCCCTTGGTGGAGGCAGGGGCCACCTCCTCTCCTTACCCCAAGGGACCCAGGCCAGGAAGGAGCCCTCTCTCCACCAGGGCCAGGGGGACCCCGGCTTGCCCCCACACTGGCACCTTGCGGCACCAGGGAGAGACCAGGCCTCCTCGGGGACATGTGCCAGGCTTACGGGGGCTTTGGTCAGAGGGGCAGCCACCCCCGCTCACCCTGAGAACGTGACCCCAGAAAGGGCATCATTTCTTCAATAGAAGAGGAGGCAAGACGAGCTCGGTGCCAGTTCCACAGAGGCACAGCGACATAACCCTCTGAACATTCTTGACCTACCACAGAGGCACAGTGACATAAACCTCCAAACATTCATGACCAACCTCGACTAAACAGTCACACCCAGCCCCGAGTGGATTTACGAGAGACAGAACGTTCCCCACCAAGCTCCCCCACCGGGCAGATACTCAGCACTTGGCTCAAGAGTGGAGCAGACCCCACGAGCCAGTCGCAGGGCCTTGGGCAGGCAGCCGTCCGACCTCCGCCCGTGTGCATATAGGGTGGGGGAACCGTGGGTAAACTTGGGGTCCCACCTGGGGGGTCCCACCTGGGGGGTCAAGCCCTCCACACACAAGTCCTGGTCAGAATCACTCAGAACTGAACCTCCCTGGTACCAGCCCCTCCCCTGTACCAGCCCCTCCCCTGTACCAGCCCCTCTCCTGTACCAGCCCCTCCCCTGTACCAGCCCCACCCCTGTACCAGCCCCTCCCCTGTACCAGCCCCACCCCTGTACCAGCCCCTCCCCTGTACCTGCCCCTCCCCTGTACCAGCCCCTCCCCTGTACCAGCCCCTCCCCTGTACCAGCCCCTCCCCTGTACCAGCCCCTCCCCTGTGCCAGCCCCTCCCCTGTACCAGCCCCTCCCCTGTACCAGCCCCTCCCCTGTGCCAGCCCCGCCCCTGTACCAGCCCCTCCCCTGTGCCAGCCCCTCCCCTGTGCCAGCCCCCAGACCCTGCACAGCATTGACCACTGCATGGAGATGCCACCCCTGGCCCTGGCCCTGGCCTGGGTGGGTGGGGGTCCCCCTGGGAGCACGGCACAGTGCTGGGGCCCCCATAGCAGATTCCCGGGAGACACATGCCCGGCTGTGCCTGCAGTTTCCCAGGGACACTGTCATGATGCCTGGCCCCTGACCTTGCCTGAAGCTCCTTGGTGTCTGGACATTCAGCGTGACCTGCTCTGAGGTTTGAGGCAGGCCCAGAACTCTGTGGGTCCACGTCATCAGCCCTCAGGGTGGGACTCATGCAGCCACAGGTTGAGAGTTCCAGGAGCAGCAAGTCCTGAGTCAGCGGGCACCTGCCCCCGATGCCACCTGCCCCAGGTGGAAGGAGACGCTACAGGGGACAAGCACTGTTGGTAAACGCGCATGTGTATGTGCACTCACGCGTGTGTGTTAAAATGCTTCAGAGGAAGAGCAGCCCAGGAATGCGGGGGGTGGATGGGAGGTGGAGGCGTGGGCTGCGCCCAGGGGTCCCTCCTGGGGCTGTGCGGGTGGGGGACTGAGGGAGAGCCTCCTTCCCGGGAGTGTGTGGGAGTGCCGTTTCTCATACTTTATTTCCTGTTTTAACACATGTGAGTGTCCTGAAATAAAAGCCGTTAGCCGCCCACAGGAATGAGCAGGTTTGCTGGATCACAGTTCCCCCACCTGGCGCCAGGCTGCCTGCCTGGGAGACTCGGGGTCCTCCCCAGTCCTGCCTCCCCACCTCCACACAAGGGTGAATCTGAATCCCCAGGCACCCAGGCCAGGGGAACGGAGGCAGAGCAGACCTCCAGTGTCCCCCGTGACCTGGCAGGTGGCAGTGGACATTCTCCTCCCGCAGACGCCCCCGTGAGTTTTCATCTCTGCCTGCTGGGTGGAGCCCCTGACTCGGCTGAGCCAAGGGTGGGGGGGTTGGTGAACCGACCGGCCCCCTGGGTTTCTTGAACCCTTTCTCAGGCTCCGGGAAGGGGCTGAGGGGCCTGGCACCATCCCACCAGCGCAGCGGTCCCCAACCCTTTTGACACCGGGGACAGGTTTTGTGGAAGACAATGTTTCCGTGGGTGCTGGGGAGAAGACGGGATGGTTTCCTCCTCAGATCATCAGGCATTCGATTCCCGTAAGGAGGGGACAACCTGGATCCCGCGCGTGCGCCGTTCCCATTAGGGTCCGCTCCTGTGAGAAGTTAGTGCTGCTGCTGATCTGACAGGAGGCGGAGCTCAGGCGGTCACGCTCGTCCGCCACTCACCTCCTGCCGTGCGGCCGGTTCCCAACAAGCCACAGCCTGGGGACCCCTGCTCTGGAGGACGGCGAGTGTCTCTCGGTCATCCCCAATGGGCCAGTGATCCTGCTGGAGGGTCTGGGGCTGCACAGGCCACAGGCTCAGTTGTGCTGCTGGCCAAAGATGTCCACTGAAGTGGCTCCAGAGTCCCTCAAGGAAGCCGACGTCCACTTCGCTTCCTCCTCCCAGCCCCACCTTCACTTCCGGGACCATGGAGCTCATGGGGCCTGCACGCCACGGAGTCCCCGACTGAGGAGTGAGGAGGGCTCTTATGGGGGCAGATCTGGGTGAGTCAGGAGACCCTGTGGGGCTGGACTGGGCTGGGCTGGGCGTAGGGGCTGGAGCGGGGAGGGTTTCTGGGACTGGAGTGGAGACTTGAGGTGGGGTGCGGGTCAGGTCAGGGTCAACCCTGAAAGACTGAAATCAATGGGGCGCTGGCCACCTTGGGCGTGAGGAGAAAGGTCTCTGGGACTGACCAGGTGGAGACCAGTTTCCTGGATTGAGCACGAGACTGACCAGGTGGAGGCCGGTTTCCTGGGATGGGCACGAGACTGACCAGGTGGAGGCCGGTTTCCTGGGATGAGCACGAGACTGACCAGGTGGACCCGGTCTCCTGGGATGGGCACGAGACTGACCAGGTGGAGGCCGGTTTCCTGGGATGGGCACGAGACTGACCAGGTGGAGGCCGGTTTCCTGGGATGGGCACGAGACTGACCGGCTGGAGGCCGGTCTCCTGGGATGGGCACGAGACTGACCAGATGGAGGCCGGTTTCCTGGGATGAGCACGAGACTGACCAGGTGGACCCGGTCTCCTGGGATGGGCACGAGACTGACCAGGTGGAGGCCAGTTTCCTGGGATGGGCACCACAGGGACTTGAGCCCCGTCTTAGGCTGTGTCCTGGCGGCCTGGAAACTTGCCGGCTTATGCGTCATGGAGTCCCAGGAGTCGGTCGAGGTGCAGGAGGGGGCCTGGGTGGGGCTGAGTCAAGGGCTCCGGCCAAGCCCCTGTGGGCCAGGAGGTATTTGCTTATGCCCCGTGGCCTGGAGGAGCTGCTGCCTTGACCACATCCCACTGGGGCAGGGCGGGCACCACCCTCTGGGACAGGGAACCTGGGAGGTGCTTCAAGTGGTAATTTGGGCAAATTTGAACTCAGCTGGATTTTCAGTTTGTTGTTCTTTGATGGAATTCAGGTCTGTGCCAGAGCTGGCCGCACCACCAGGAGGCCTGGCTCGAAAGGGACGCCAGCTTGGCATCTCCCACAGGGCCGGGCGTGTTGGGAGCCGGGGGTGGCTGGGGGCTGGCCTGAGCTTGAGCCTGGCTGCCTATGTGGAGGGAAGACCGCTGCTGCCAGCACAGGGCCGAGGCTCTCACGGCTGAGGAAAGGCTCAGGACAGGCCTAGGCTCTGGGGTCCTCAGCCCCCTCCCAGCAGGGCCTGGCCCACGCTGCCAGACCTGGGATGTGCCTCCGGACCTCCCCACCTCGGGCCTCCGCCCATCCCAGCCTCCTCCCCCAGACGCCTCGGTCTCCGCCCCTGGAGGAAACCGGGAGTGTTTCTTTTGGAAATGACCCCAGTTTGTGGTTGTTCTTTGTGGACACACCCCCTGCTGGGGATGAGAGGTCCCCCTGGACCTTGGTTTGGGCGGGAAATGGGTTGTGTCCCATGTTAACCTAAATCATGTTTTCCTCTTTACATTCCAGAGTCATACTTGAGGCCAGGCTCGAATCCTGCCTGCCTTTGGTGGCTCTGAGATTCAGGGCTGGCTTTTCTGAGAATACCCAAGTGAGGTGCCTTGGGATGCCCCTGACTTGGAGACACAGAGGAGGCTGGGCACCCCTTTTCCCCGACCCACTGAGCCAGGTCAGCAGAAGTGCTGGGAACCTCTTGTGGGGTGGGAATTGAATCCCCGCGCTCGGTCCCGGCACCCCTTGGCGGGTGACAGGAGGGTATCTTGAAGGCCGCTGCCCTGTGGCAGTTACGGCTTTGACTCTGAGACAGGTGCCTGGGTGAGGACCTGGTATCCTCAAAGTCCCCGTGGCTGACCCGTGGAGAAGACTCTGCTGGGGGAGGGCGCTGGCTCCCAGAAGTCTCCCAAGGTCCAGGAAGGAATGGGGGGAAGAGGGGAGGAGGGTGGCCTCACAGTCACGGCGACCTCTGGTGAGCAGAGGGTCCTTCCTGAGCTACCAAATCCTCACGGGGCTTGGGTGAGGGAGCGAGGACAGGCCGGGAGCCAGAGGCTCAGGAGGGGACGGCCTCACTGTGGAAGGTGCAGGGATGGTCCAGCCTGAGCCCTCTGCCCCCCACTGCAGCTCAGCACTCCCCCCACGCATACTCCCCCAAGGGGCTGCAAAATGCCAGGGTGTTGGCTCTGGGTGGAAAAGCACCTGGAACAAATGCCATGTTTCCCAGGGAAGGGGCCACACCCTCTTCAGACCTCTGGCTGCTGCATGAAACGGGAGCCCTGCCTGGGCTGCCCACCGCGCATCACAGACGGATCCCTGCAAATTTCGCAGGCATCTGGATCGAATAACAGGCTGATAGGGCGTATAAAATCAGAGACAGAACTCTCCAGAAGGCCGGGTGCGGCTCCCTGGGATTCCACGCGAGAAGGCAGGGATGCTGCTGCCCACACAGGAAGGATGGAGGCTGAGTCAGAGGGAAGACAGTGGCAAGCCCAGCCCGGAGGGGAGCGGGGGATTGGGGGGGTCCAGGAAAAGACCAGCAGGAGGTTGGGGTGGGACACAGGGAGCGTGCTGCCCGGGGAGGTCCCCCAGAGCAGGAGGGCCGGACCCTCCCACCCCCTCCGCAGGACCCCGTCCCTGCTTCACTCCCTCACCCCTAGTTCTGAGTTGGGCCCAGCCCGAGTCTCCACCAGGCGGACGGTAGCTCCTCGGGGCAGCTGGGTGCGGCATCTGCAGGCTGAGGCAGCCACCCAGATACTAGCAGCGTCCCTGGCCTCCAAGCCCAGCCTGGGGTGAACCTTGACAAAGGCCCTAGACCCCATCCACCACCCCACCAGGGCTCTGAGTTCTCCGTGAGGACTGGTTTCCCTGGAAGGTGAACACTTGGGAGCTGGGTCCCTTGAGGATTGTTCTTCCCAGGTCTTCACTGTCTCCAGACGTGTGCCTTAGACATCTGCATGGACATCTCTTCCCAGGGATGGGGGTCTCAGGGCAGGTGCATTTAAACTTGTGATAGAGACTCCAAATCACCTTTCAAAAGGTTGTTCCCATTTGCACCCCTGCATGCGTGTGTCAATGCATCCCTTCCTCACTGAAGCAACACTAGATTTTGTCATAAAATATTTTTCAATTTCTTATTTCTATGATTAATAGGGAGGTTGGATATTTTGTGATATTCATCAGTTTAGTTGACTATGTTTTCTGTTTTCACTCTTTACCACTTTTCTATCTCATTTGCTTTTTTCTTGTTATTTGTGGGAGTTCTTTATATATGATGGATGTTGTGTTTACATTGCAGATATTCGTTCCCAGTCTGCTGCTTATTATTTTACCTTTTAAAGATTGTTCTTTTCATCACATTTAAGTTTTTAAATTTTAAGTAGTCAAATGGTTTCCTTTAAGGTTTTGGATTTTGCATTTTTTATACCAAAATGCTCTTGTATTTTCTTCCAAAGCTTTATAATTATTCTTTTTTTTTTTTTTTTGCCTGTAATGTAAGTTCATTTTGGGTCATGGGGTGAGACAGAATAGAACCATTTTTCCACATTAAATCTTAGATATTGTGAGTCCTGGAGGACACAAATTACAGCTTAGGGGCCTGGAGCATGATTCTGGAGCCAGGCTTCCTGGGCTGGAGTCCATGCCCTGCCCACGGTGGCTGGCGATGCTTTGGGGATCCTCTCGGAGCCTCGGTTTCCTCTTCGAAAGAGTGGTTGTGCAGAGTGAGAGAGCATCTTCCTGTGGACGACTCAGCTGGTGTCTCAGCCCACAGTGAGTGAAGAACCAGGGGGTCTCACAGAGCCCTGACTCAGGCCTGGGGGGACCCCTACCTCCAAGCAATTCTACCCACCCCCCGCCCGCCGCTGCTGCTTGCCTCTTCTAGAAGAGAGGAGGGTGGCGGTACGGCTGGAGGGGGAAGAAAATCTGTTTCCCAAAGCCTCCGGGTGACTCAGCCAGAGAGAGACCAAGGGCGCTCAGTAGCCCCGCCTGCCACTCCATCTGGTGGCCTCAGGACAGACAGGCGGCTTGGGCTTTCAGCTTCCTCACCTGGGCAGTGCAGGTGAGAGCACCCCACTTCCCACTCCGTGGGCAGGTTACACCTTCCTGCTCTGAAAAAGGGAAAACATCTCCACCTTCCCCAGAGGCTGCACGGCCAGAGGTCACAGTGAGGCGGCCACAAGCCCCGGGCTCTCGCTCTGAGGGGACACTGTCCCAACAAGAGGCCCCTCACAGTCTGGCCTGACCCTGGCTCTGTGGCCCCTCCTTCTCCTGATCAGGCCCCTCCCAGGTCTACCAGGAACTCTGGCTGCCCCCTGACCCCACTGCTGCAGCCCCAACCCTAGGTCTGCACAAAGACTTCGGGACATCCAGTGAGCCCCTGGGTCCTGGACCCCTCTTCCTCCTCCAGCCCCTCCTCTCCCAGCTGCTCCTGGCTGCCCTTTAACTGCTCAGAGCCGTTCGGCAACCTGGCATGTAGCTAGTACATAAGTGGTTGTTGGTTGGAGTCGAGTGAGTGAGGAGGAGGAGATGCTAGAAAAAGCGAAAGGTGCCATGGTGCCAGCAGGGAGCAGGTGCTGGGGTGTGAGTGCTGCGGAATGAATGTGTCCTGGGATGCTGGGAGCAGGTGTGGGGTGTGAGTGCCACTGAACGAATGTGTCCTGGGATGGGATCCTGATGCCCAGCCTCCCGCCGGGCCCCCACAACCCAGAGCACACACCAAACTTTCTACAAGTCTTTCCCAGGTCCTTGTCTGAAAGAGGAGGAAAGTGTGTGTGTCCTCAGGAGCCCCTAGCCTTAAGGACAGGCACACTGGCCCTGGCAGGCAGGTGGCCCTCGGCCCCCTCGCCACCTGGCAGCCCCGCCCACGCCTGCGGTGACTCGCTGTCGGGCAGGCGTTGCCAGGGCAGAAACCAGCTCTATGTGGTCAGTGCCCCGGAGCTGCAGGAGCAGCAGAGGTCTGAACGCCTTCCTCTGTGGGCACTGCCACGGAAATTTAAAGACCTAGTGTGCCCTTTCGCAAACCGGGCTTGTTGATTCTACAGAAGGAGGTAACTATTGTGAGTTTCTTCTTTTTCAAAATGAGTGGCATCCGAACCTGACTCATATTTCCAACTTTATTAATTTTTGCGAGACTCTGGAGGATGCTCTGTGGCGATTAATGTTGCTGAGCTGAGCACGGTTGCAACACTTTCCTGTAAAACAGACTAAAGGAGAAGTTGATGGTCTTCCTCATGCAAGAAATTCATAAATCAGTTAAAAATAGTTCTCCGAGCGGATGTGATGATGTCGTGGCTGTCACAGGAAACACATGAATCAGCCTCATCCTCAGTTCCAGGGAAGTGGGGACAGTCAGTGGTCCTTGGACCCCTCTTGGGGCGCTTGGGTGAGGCAGGGTCCCTCTGGCTTTACCTCATACCTGACTGGCAAAGCTGCCCAGGAGGACAACTGAAACCATGCTTGTTTGATTCTGTGGACGTTGCTAATTGCTGGGGGTTCCTTTCTTGAATTCAGACCTTCTCATGAAGCAGAGGGGCTGGCTCAGAAGCGTGGGCCTGAACTAGTCAGTGCAGCTCAGAGATGCTTGCTGTGGGGGACGTGCCGTTTGCCTGTGGGCCAGTTGTCCACCCGTCGCTGTGACCCCACTGAGGAAGCTGTGGGTGCCGCCCAGAGAGCTTGAGTACAACATGGTCTCTGCTTTACTTGTGAAAAACCAAGACCTATGTGGTCATGGAGAATTGAAACAGAAATTTCACACCAGGCTACATGGTCACCGAGGCCCGGGTGTTGGCACATTTCACATCCGGGAGGTGCCATTGCCGTCACTGGCTCAGCAAAGCCAGAGCCGAGGCCACTGCGACTGCCTGAGGCCCTGTGGTGGCTGGGAGCCGATGGGTGTCACTCGGTCATCACAGGGAAGGGGACGTGGCTGGAGGCGCTTGGCGCAGGCCACAGAGAAGTGACTTTTGGGCTCGAGGTCTAGAGGGTGCGAGTCAGCACAGGTGTCTTCCCCGACACCAAGCCCTAGGACCCTGAGCGCTTCCTGACCTCAGGTTTCTGTTTCTAGGGTGGGGGGTAGAGGTGAGGGGGAGCAAAGTCGGTGTTGAATATAAAGCTCCAGGAAAACTCAGCTCAGAACTGACTAGAGGGTTGGGATCCCGAGATCCCTAAGGGGACATGTGAACCCAGGGCAGCCCTGCGGAGGGAGACTGACACGGTTTCCATGCCCCTTTCGCTGGGCTGGGGCCCTCCCTCGGGAGTCTGTGCTGGGCTGGATCATCTTCCCTACCCAGTGGCCTCTCCTGGCTGGGTGGGGAGCTCCGGGTGAGCAGAAGGGAACTAGGCTGGGCAAGAGTCTTGTTTGGAAACACACCCTTCCCAGGAAATCCCCAAACCAAAAACCCGGGGAGAGCTCCCGGAAGCTCAGAAGCAGTTTTCACATGTTGGGCGGATAAGAGTTAATTTCCCCAGTGTCAATATTTTCATGGATCCTTAGAAGCTTTCTGACCCTGTGCCCTGAGCCTTAGGGTCTGGTGGCTGAAGGAACCATGGTCCCTGCTCCCCTCTCCTGGGGAGGGGCCGTCAGAGGGAGAGAAGAGCTCGCCCCGGTTCACTAGGCCAGTCCCGAAAGAGAACCAGGAGAGAGAGCAGCATAGCCCGTGTGCACAGAAGCATATGCGCAAACGTGTGCTAGGGCAACTCACACATGTCCACATGCATGCACACCATACATGCACATTGTGTGTGCACACAGATTCACGTGTACATACACATGTCCACATGCATGCACATACACCATAACACATGCACACTTGTGTGTGCACACACAGATTCACACATGTACATTAGCATGTCCATGCATAGCACGCATGCACACATCTGGCTTCACATACATACACACGTACATGCACATAAATCACACGCATGGTTTGAATTGGAGGGGAGGGTCCTAGTTGCTCCCCTGGCCTGACCATCTAGTAAGTGTCATGCCCCACACTGCCCCATCCTGGGCTCCTGGCCAGGGCTCTAAGATTAACTAGAGTGGCCCTGTCCCTAAGAAAGGCCATGCACTTCAGGGCAGGTAAGGTGGACAGGAAGGCCTGGTGACCTCAGCCCATCCATGTGCCTCCAGAAGCCATAACTCACCTCAAGGAGGTTTTCCTGATGGAACGATCTCTGAGCAAAGAGGCAGACTTCACGGTTCAGGCGCCCTCCTGAAGGTAAGAGGCACTGGGTTGGCCTATCACAGCCACTCTCCTGTCCCCCCAGGTTCCCCCATGTCCACCAGGGACTTGAGCTCCAAAGTCTCCTGCCCTGCTTCTAGAGAATGCAGAGGCTGCCTCTCCTCCCCCGGTGTAACCCAACCCTCCTCTGTGCCCCTTGACCACACTTGCATCCTCTAGCTCCTAGCACCTTCTTTTTGACTGTTCATGGGCAGGATCTGAAGCCTGCAGAGGTGACCTTTGGTGCCTTGTGCAAGGCCGGCCAGCGAGGAAGCATGACTTTTGGCTCTGCTGCCAGCTGGGCTATTTGATCTGCACACACTTTTCTGCCTCTACCTGGAGCTAGGCGAGGCTCTCTGTAGAATGGGTCCTTGTCCACAAAGTGGGCTTAGACTCCGGGCAGTAGCAGTTGAGGCAGGAGCAGTGGGAGAAGCTTGGGCTAACGCCAAGCAGCCAGTCCCCTCTATGAGCTGCGCCCTTGGCCCAGGCACTGCCATGGCCCTTCTTCTGCCTTTTAGGAGCTTTCATGAGGCCTCTCACAGCCCGAAGGGGCAGAGCTTACTGTGCCAATCCCCAGCATCCTCTGCAGAGTTCTCAACACCTTGTGGCTGAAAGGCCCTTCAGCTTGTCCAGGCACCCACCCCGAAAACCAGCCCTGGCATGGGGGTGCTGACCCCTCCTGGAGCAGTGGGGTGCAGGGCTCATAAGGTGGGGTCTGCCAAACATGCTGGGGTCTTGCTGTGTGCTTACTACAAGGATGCAGCCTGGAGTGCCCCTGCTCCTGGACTTTCCCTGAGACCCCAGAGCATTATGTGGCCATCACTTCTCACACTGGCTGCTTAGGGGGCTGGCCTGAGTCAGCTAGGGCCAGCGCTCACCTTATCCTAATCACCTACTGGGGGGTTTTGTAGGCTTGACCCTCCATGCTCTGGTGTTTCCCACAGGCTGTGAAGTTCTGGGCTGTCCCAGGGAGGGTAGACGAGGCTGGTGTCCTAGGATCCCTCCCTGTCAGATCCAAGGTGAGGCTGCCAGGGAATGGAATCTGGCTGTCAAGTGTGGGGGCCAGACTCGCCCTGCAGCCTCAATGTGGCCCTGAAGGCCAGGGGTGGGTGGGGTGCAGCCCAGAGCTGCCTGCAGCTGAATCACCCTCTGGGTACAGGAAGCCTGACCGCATGACTTCCAAACTGATGCAACTTGGACTTCCTACTGAATCTGCGAGCGGTTAGACTACCACTTCTGAAGTCAGAGAGGCTCAGAGGGCTCACGGAGCTTTCCTTTCAATGACGATCAATCTCTCTGGAATCCCTCCAGCGTCAGCGGGGATGGTGTCAGGGTTCTCCAAGCAAGAGGGCGTAAGGAATGGAAGAGTTGAGAAAAATGAGGGTTAGAGTGACACCGTGTCAGTGCCCTGGCTAGTCTCCGCCAGCTGGACAAGCTGGGGCCTCCTCTCCGCCTTGACTGGCCTGTACTGGGGGAGGGAGCCAAGGGCGGGACCCTTTTGCACCTCTACCCTGGCCCTGGTCCATTCTTGCTCCTGGGACCTCCCCAGAAACCTCCACAGCACACACCACCAGCGCAGAGACCCAGACCGAAGTGGCCACGTGCTCCGTGTGAGGGCTCGTCTGTAAGAAGCAAGGACGCACAAGTGGCTCCTTTCCCCTTCCTAGGGGTCCCTTGCAGGGCTGGGGACCACTCTAGGCAAGGCCTCTGGGCAAGGATGATAGTCCCTGTCTGCCTCTGGGACAGGGTAAGTTCCCGCTCCTGGTGTCAGCGCCGACTGGCGCTCCAGGGACTGCTGCGGAGGTCTGCCCCTCTGTCTTACTTTCTCATAGAGGTTTTCTGTGGGACATGGGCTCCCTGCCTGGCTAGGTTGAGGAATAAGTGGGAAGGGTGGAGGAAGGAAGGGGATGTGCCAGCTGTTGCTCTGGCCCTTTTGTGTGGATATCGATCCCTGGTGAGAGGCAGACCCTGAGGTCAGAGTGGAGCCCGCCACATTCACCCGGGAGGGTGTGTCCTGGGCTGCATGGGGGGAAAGCTGGTAGCGAGGGTCATGCCATGAATGCATGGGCAGGAGCAGGGACATTTCTCCCTGCGGACACTGGTGCTCCCCAAAGCAGGGGAGATGGCACAGAGCCATGTTGTGGACACATTTGTGAGAAAATTTCTCTGAATGTCAGAGAACATGGAAGAGATGAAGCTACCAGTTTAGAGAAACACAGGAACACATACTTCAGACACACAGCACGCACATACCAGAGACATACCCAGACACACTCACCACACACAGAGAACGTGCCCATCACACAGAGATTCACAAGGAACCACGTCATACACACGTTTTCACCCACAGCATACCCACGTCATACCCATGTGCTGACACGAGCATGCACACACGAACGCACACTGAGAACACAGGCATCACACACATGAACTCACACCAAGAGCATACAAACGCTACACACGTTCTCACACAGAACACACCCCGTCACACACACAAACTCACACCAAGAACATACGAACACTACACACACGTTCTCACACAGAACACACCCCGTCACACGAACTCACACCAAGAACATACGAACACTACACAAACTCACACAGAACACACCCCGTCACACACACGAACTCACACCAAGAACATACAAACACTACACACACGTTCTCACACAGAACACACCCCGTCACACACACGAACTCACACTGAGAACATATGAACACACACGAACTCACACTGAGAACATACGAACACTACACACATGAACTCACACAGAACACACCCCGTCACACGAACTCACACTGAGAACATATGAACACACGAACTCACACTGAGAACATACGAACACTACACACGAACTCACACTGAGAACATATGAACACTACACACACGAACTCACACAGAACACACCCTGTCACACACGAACTCACACTGAGAACATACGAACACACACGAACTCACACTGAGAACATACGAACACTACACACATGAACTCACACTGAGAACATATGAACACTACACACATGAACTCACACAGAACACACCCTGTCACACACACGAACTCACACTGAGAACATATGAACACACACGAACTCACACTGAGAACATACGAACACTACACACATGAACTCACACAGAACACACCCCGTCACACACACGAACTCACACTGAGAACATGAACACACACGAACTCACACTGAGAACATACGAACACTACACACGAACTCACACTGAGAACATATGAACACTACACACATGAACTCACACAGAACACACCCTGTCACACGAACTCACACTGAGAACATACGAACACTACACACATGAACTCACACTGAGAACATATGAACATACACATGAACACTCACACGAACTCACACATGAACACTCAGAACTCACACTGAGAACATATGAACACTACACACATGAACTCAGAACACACCCCGTCACACACACGAACTCACACTGAGAACACGGGCATCACACATAGGGACTCACGCACAGAGAACATGCAAACACCACAGGCACGTCCTCACACAGAACACCCCACATCACGCCCACACGCTTAGACACGCACATCCTCACTCTGCATCCTTGGCCTGGTGGACGGAAGATCGAGCGCTCTGGGTGGACTTTAGGCCGCAGGACGGGCGCAGATATGCTCCTCTGAGGCCCAGTGGGCTCCGTGATGGCCCCGGCCGCAGATGGCCTCCTGCTGCGTGTGCCCTGGGTTCTGTGGCTGACCTGGCCTCCACGTCTCACCCGTGAAACACGCATCAAAGGCTGACTAGGTTTGCTAAGTGGGACCACAGCAGAAGCATGAGCCTCAGAATGTGCACGAAGGAAGAGAAAGCTGGGGGAAGTGGTGGGCTGCGTGCTGCAGTGTGGGCCTGAGTTCCGGCCACCTCCCCAACACCCTCCCGTGGCCACAGCCATCCCTGCACCCACTGGTGTGGCCTGACCCCTCACCCTGAGCCCACCCTTCACAGCCACTCGGGAACCTGAGGAAAGGCTGGGCCCCAGTGAGTGGCCACGGTGGGGCGGGGGGGCGGGTTCTACCCGGAGCCCGCCCAGGTCTCCGCTTCTGAGCACTCCTGCAGTGCCCCCTCCTGGCCACCGGGAACCGTGTGCGCCGGCCGCCAGGCCTGGGCATCTCCCCAGGCCCTAGTTCCTCTCCTCACCCAAGGGGAGGGACTCCCCGCCTTTCCATCCACCGCTCCTTGGCTCTGCAGAGCTCCAGGAAAGGTTGGCACCAGGTCACTGCACTGAGACTCCATCGGGTTCAGACAGTGGGTCAGAGTGCGACAGGGACGTGGCCTCCAATTTCGGGAGAGCAAGAAGGGCAGAGGCAAAGGTTTGGGCCCAGGGACTGGGCTCCGTTCCCAGAATCAGTCTTGGAGGTGATGAGCAGAGGGCTGGACACTGGCCTCCATGACCAGCCACTGCCCTCCCCCCTAGCTCCCTCCCCTTGCCAGTCCCAGGGTTCAGGCTTTACCTCGATAAAGTGGGGTCCAGGAAAGGCAAAGCCTCCTCCCCTGGCCACACGAACCGCGGTGCACAGGCTCCCACTAGGTAGGGCGACCAGCTCATCCCATGGACACACCAGGGGCCCTGAGGAAGGAACAGTGGCCTGAGCCCCAGACCCAAAGGGTGGCCCTCAGCAGGACCCCCAAGGCAGGGAACAGGCTGCAGAGGGTTTGGGGGAGCATCTTGGTGCATGGAAAACACCACCATGCGCCATGGTGTTGGGAAGCTGCTGTGAGTGCGTGTGGCTCTCGGGCACGTTCTGTCCTGGGTGTGCTGCTTTCCCCAGGTGGCACCATCTCTCTGCCTCTGTTCCCTCTGCCTGCCCCCCGTCCCCACCCACCTCCCGCCCAGCCCCACAGGCCCTTCCAGACCACTGCTGGGGCATTCCTGGGCCTTGCCCCCTCGGTTCTTGGGGACCACCACGCAATTCTCTATGGAAACTGACTCTCACTGAAAACAAGAGTGAGTGTAACTGTCTACTTGAGAGAATCATACGGAGTTCTCAGCCAGGTCTCCAGGACAACCAGATACACCTTGCCATTCTCTCACCCCATCACCGACTAGCTTCTCAGCCCAGCCCCAGGGGCAGGTTTTCCCCTTACTTGAAATGCCTCTTGGAGCTGAAAAATCCCAGCGTTCACCCCGGCACTGACACTTGCCTCTGTAAACTTCCGCCTGCTGCTTTGCTCTCATCGCGACCGGTTGGCACTTGGCCCCCTCTGGCCAGCGGTTCCCCAGAGACAACCATCTTGCCCACCTTGTGGAAGGCCCCGTGGCCTGCCTCACCCCTCACTCACATTTTACAGCTCTCGTGGTGCTCTGCAAGAAAAAATCTGCTTTCTAGATGAGGAAAGGACCTTGGGGCAGACAAGACAGTCCCTGTTTGACTTAATTCCTTCTCTCTTCTCCCCCAGCTCTACCGTCCCCTGCCCCACACACATGAGGGAGCAGAAAACGTGCTGTGTGCACCTGTGCCTTTAGGGGCTGTTGACATGGCCGTGCTTTCATACTGCCGGTGAGGGTGGGCAGAGGGGGTGGGAGACAGGTAGAAATAGATGAAGTAGATGATGGATGGATTGCTGCCTAGAGAGGCGGTAGATAGAGAGAGAGATGGTATACAGATGATCGATAATAGGTGACGGACAGATGACAGAAGTAGATGATAGATGGATAATTGATAGGCAAATTAGAGAATAGATAGCAGTAGATGAACTAGATGATAGATGGAAAGGTAGGTAGGTAGATATATGATAGATGGTTGATAGATAAAAATAGATGAAATAGATGACATACGGTTAGATAGGTGGGTAGGTAGATAGATGACAGAAAGACAATAGACCACTGGGGGCTGAGCCTGGCCTGAGCCAGGAAGGTGAGAAAGGGACAGAGGTGAGGACCCCGCAGGTCCCTGTTCTTACCCCTATTAACCCCAGTGTTTGGCCTGAGCTCTGACTGACCCTCTTTCCAAGATGAGACTCAGGAGGAGGAAGAGGGGACCTTCCTAAGAACAGGGATTCTAGTGTCTCCTTGGGGCTGGTCGACACTGCCTGCCTCGCCTGCTGTGGCCTCTCTGCACACAACAAACGACCCCCGAAGGGCTCTGTGGGTGCCCGTGCTGCCCCCATCAGCTGACACCCCTGTGAGAAAGATCCTCCTCCTCTTCCTCCTGCCTTTCTGTCCCCCATCCTCCTCTTGATGGAATTAACTTCCCTTGGTCAGCATCTTCCTGCTTCACTCACTTCCCTAAACTCCTCCCTATCCCGTCTCAATCTGTAAGAAAAATAAAAGAAAGAATATGGTAAAGTAAAGCTTTGAGCCCATATTCAGGTCCAGTGCCGATGCCACATGCCCCAAAGTGCCGTTGAGAACATGCACGTCCATGATGTTGAGTATTGCCCGAGCTGGGGTGAGATTTGCCTCTCTATGGAGCTGCCTTCCTGCAAATCAAGAGCACTGTCTCTTTTCTGGGCCTCCTGCCTGGTGCAAGGGCCCCAGCTGAGCCTTCTCCACCTCTGACCTCTGGTGGTCCCAGGCTGCCCCAGAGGGTCTTGCCCAGGCTCTGACACTCGGCCTGGGTTGGGAGCTCCAGCAGCCACGGCCCAGCCCTGGGGAGACCTTGTGGTCTCTAAGGAGGCATGTCCACTCCCCCAACTCCAGTTCATGTTGTTCCCTCCAACTCTAAGCCTTTTTCTTCCCGTGCTATTACCCAGACACCTTACCCTGTCAACAACACTGGCCTTCAAGACCCTTTGCAGCATAACTCCTCACCTCTGCTCCTCTGATGCCCGGGACAGCTTTGACCGTGGGTAGCTCTGACCTTGGGCAGCCCTGACCCAGGGTGGCTCTGACCTCAAGTAGCTGTGACCCTGGGCAGCTCTGACCCCGGGGAGCTCCCAGCATGGGAGTTGCACGCTCCTGTTTAGACAGGTACCGTCCCCCACGCTGGCGCAGCTATCCCATGTTGGAGTGCACCGTTCGGGGCTGCCTGCCTGGACTGATGCAGGGAAACTTGGTTCCAGCCCTCTGCTTCCTGTGGAGTCTGAGTCAGGAGCTCTTCCCTCGGCCAGGCTGAAAGGCCTCTGTTGGTCCTTCTGTGGGGTCTTCCACGATGGCCTGCGAGAGGCTCCCCATCTCTGCAGGCAGAAGGGAGGACAGTCCATAATGTTCCTTCCAGTCCTCTGACTTGTCATTTTTCCACCCCAAATCTTGTGCTTTACCCCCATAGCGAGCTCCTGAAGGAGGAATTTTAACTGGCAAAACTCGGAACTCCATCCAAACATAGCCAAAACCATCCTGGGTGGTTCAGAGGCGGCTGCCTCCCAGACAAGCCCATAGCCCCACAGAAACGCCTGGTCCTTCGCCTGCCAGAGCTCAGGCTTTTTGGTTGAAGCCGGAGACAGGCTCAGCTCAGAGTGTGTCCTGGTTCATCCTGAGCACAGAGTTGGTGCTGTGTGTGTGACAGACCAGCGGAGTGGGTCTCTGCATGTCCTGTGGCTGGCCCTTGGCTCCCAGCCTCGAGTCCTACCCTTGGGCCAGGTCAGAGCAAGTTCAGCAGCAGGCCCGGCTCAGACACCACCCAGGCTCACGAGGTGGCTTTGTGGGGAGCAAATGAGATTGTTTTGTTTTATTTCCCTTGTAAAGTTGCTTGTCGTTAATTTAAAATTTTTAGTTCATTTCTGAATTAACATTCGGTAAAACTGCTATTTTTTGGTGTACGGTTCTATGAATTTAACACATTTACAGATTCATGTAGCAACACTGTGGACACAGAACAGTTACATCACCCCCAGAACTCCTTTCGTAGTCGCACTCCCCCAGCGCAGCCCCGGCAGGTCTCCTGTGCTTTTGTCTTTTGTGGAGGAAATCACGCAGCTGGCAGCACTTGGAGACCAGCTCCTCCCGCTGGGTGCGTCGGACCCGCCGAGCCGAGCCGACCGTGTGTCCACAGCTCCCTCCTCGGCGGTGCTGGGGAGGGTTCTGTGCGGAGGCACCTGTGCCACTGAAGCATATTTGGGTTGTTTCCAGGGTGGGATGATTGTTGAGTAGAGCTGTTTGTGCATTTACGTTGTAGGTTTCTGTGTGAAGATAAGCTTTCATTTCTCTTGGGTAAACACCCAGAAGTGCGATTGCTGAGTCGTGTGGGAAAAGCACATGCTCAGCTTTACAAGAAAACACCAAAGGCTGGCCCTGCACTCCTGCTGGTCAGGGGTGAGAGCGCCCGGCGGCCAGGGGTGAGAGCGCCCGCTGGTCAGGGGTGAGAGCGCCCGGCGGCCAGGGGTGAGAGCGCCCGGCGGTCAGGGGTGAGAGCGCCCGGCGGTCAGGGGTGAGAGCGCCCGCTGGTCAGGGGTGAGAGCGCCCGACGGTCAGGGGTGAGAGCGCCCGCTGGTCAGGGGTGAGAGCGCCCGCTGGTCAGGGGTGAGAGCGCCCGGCGGCCAGGGGTGAGAGCGCCTGATGCTCCGTGTTTTTGCGGGCACTCAGCATTTTCCGTGCTTACATTTCAGCCACCTGGAATGAGTGAAAAGCGTTTCATCGTGGCTGTTTTGCATCTCCCTAGTGGCTAATAGAAGCATCTTTCACGTGCTGATTTCCCATCCGTGTCCCTTACTTGGTGAGGCATCTGTTCAAGTCCTTCCTCAATTTGTAATCGGATTATTTGGTGTTTTTACTGTTGGAGTTTGAGAGTTCTTTATGTATTCTAGATACAATTCCTCTGTCAGATATGCGATTCACAAATATTTTCTCCAACTCTGTGTCTTGTGTTTTAATTCTCTCCACAGTGACTTTTGCAGCATTCATGAAGATTTTCGGTTTTCTTTTCAAAGTTTTATAAGCCACTATATTTAAAATTTTAATTTAAAAACTGTAAACCTATTATAGTTTTTAAATTAAACGGTAAACCTATTATGTAGATTTTCTGTTTAAACCTATGATTCCTTTTAAGTTAATTATTATGTAAGGCGTGAGGTTTGGGTCAAGGCATTCCTTTCCTTAAAATTCCCAAACAGCTTTTCATTTATCTTAGACAGAAGTCTTGACCTGCAGGGTCAGGCTCCTCTGCTCTCTGAGCTCCTCCTCCCCACGCAGTGCCAGCCCCTTGACTATTCTCACCATTCAGGCCTTGGCCTCCATACCCGCTTGGCACCCACCAAGAGGGTCCGGGGATCCCTCCACAGGGCAGCCTTCTGTCTATGGCGTGAAGCGGGAGCGGTGGCCAGGGAGAGCCAGGCTGGGACCCAATCTCTGCTTTAGGCTGTCATTTTGCCAGAGTTGGTGTTGGATTGAGGGACATGGAGGGAGGAAAGGAGGTCAGTTAGGGGCAAGTTTCCTCGTGCGGGTAACCAGCTGAGGGCTCGACGGGAGAGGAGAGACAAGGAGGGCAGAGCTCAGGGGAGCTGGCCTGACGAGGCGACCAGAATGTGATCACTGGATCCCTGACTGGAGGCCCAGGTGTGGCCCCAGTCTGGACAGTTATAACCACCGTGGGGAAGCTTCAGAAACCAAGAATACTGTCTGGGAAGCTGATCTGCAGAGAGAATGGGGCAGACGGAGGTGCGGTGGGGGAGAGAGACAAAGGAGAGGAGGGTAAAAGCCTGTTGCTGGTCCCACTACGTTACGCTTGTCAGCCCGGCTTCTTCTTGTCTCATCCATAAAATGGGCTGATGTCGCCCGTCATGGTTGGGAGGCGCAGGGAAGCGTTGTGCTGCGTGCTCGGCCCGGCTGACCCAGCAGCTCTCCGGCCTCGGGGACTCTGCAGACAGGTGTGAGCAGGTGAGGTGCTGGACCAGGGAAGGGCGGGGGGAGGACATGGCCGAGGGGAGCTCTGTGAGCTGAGCTGCCTGCTTTGAGGGGGCCCTTAAGGCCCAGGACTGAGCCCTGGAGGGACAGGCTTCCTTCCTCCTGTTGGGGCTCAGAAAACAACGCCCCAAAACGAAGGCCTCAGCAGCAGCCTCGGAAGCAAACGTTTTCTCTGACCTTCTCCTGCCCTCCTGCCTCTCGGTCTCATTCTCCCCCACGGCACCGTAGAAACCAGACTGTTTTTCCCCAAGGCCAGTCGTAGAAACCAGAACCCCTTCTCCCCAAAGCTGGTCATAAAACCTAAAAATATTACTCAGTTTTCCATCTGCGTTTCTATATGAGAACTGACTACAAAGAAACGATCTGACAGACCCTGTTTGACTACAGGTCACAAGACTCCCACTCCAGAGAGGGCCCTGCCCCACGCCCAGAGAAAAAAATGCTCAAAGAGGCCAAAAAAAATCTAGACAGACCTTGCTGGGTTCCCACTCAGTCTGTTAATATTAGATCAAGTCCTTTTTGTCCAATCCTTTTTCTAGAGGACTGTTCATACCTTTTTAAACCTAAACATAAAAATGGACAATTTCCCCCATCTTTGGGTCTTTGCTTTAAAGGCTCTCATATATACACACTAAATAAATTTGCATGCCTTTTCTCCTATTGATCGATCTGTCTCACGTAGTGATTTTCACACTCCCCGCGGCAGGCACAGTGGGCCTGGGGTGCAGTTGTGGCCACTCGGACCCTCCTCGGAGCTGGTTTAGCTGTGCTATGTGCTTGTGGGAATGGATTACCATGATTTCTGGGCTCTAATAAACTGTGCTTCAATCGGCTGTTGAGTTAACGAGAGGCCTCACTTCAGACCATAAACACCCTCCGTGTGGGACAGAAACACACATCGTCACAACCAGGAGGTCAGTCGGGTGGGGATCTGCTTTGCTTACAAGGTCCAGAAACCCAGCAGAAAACCCCAGAGGCCAGTCAGTGAAGAGTAACTTGTTTCAGCGACATTGCCACACACGTGACACAAGCCACACATTGCCAGCCTCCACCTTTAAAGTCAAGAACCTGAAGCTGGATAAAGCCAGCAAGCCGCGAAAAACACCTCCGCTGAGTTTGGTTGTGGCAGGGAAAGGGAAAGAGCTGTGAAGAAAGGAGAGGGGGACGGAGAGGGGCAGCTGCAGAGGGAGGCGGGGGAGGCTGGCTGGGCGAGGACACTGAAGAGGGGACACAGCCACTCTGGGAACAGCGGCCAGCGGCGGATCTGCCTGGAATCCTGTTCCCTCCTGTCCAGGACGGGCCTATCTCTGCAGACGGACACTTGTATGACCGTGTCACCCTTTCATCTGCGAATCGAAGGGGTGGTTATTCTTCTGGTCCTACTTTAGTTAAACCTTTGGCTAAGATACTCTGGGAGTAGCAGGAGGTCTTGGAGCTGGCGTGCCCCTCCCGGGGGTTGACTTGTGGGTTTATCAGCAGCAAGTGATAGGGTGAGTGCAGCCAAAATGAGTGGATAGGGGGAGGGGCTGGAGAACCACCACAGCTGATGCGCGCCAACGATGAGCTCTCCTGCTTGGTGCTGATGTGCCTCGGCCCCTAACCCCACTGGTGTCCAGATGAGGACCTTGAGGCTCAGAGAGGTTAGGTCAAGGTGAACACCAGCGTTGAGTTTCAGCCCCAGGTCTACCTGCTGCTGCCTCCGCATCGACTGAGTTGGCCCGGTCCATTGTGAGGGTGGGTAGAGCCAGGGCCAAGGTGGGGAGGCCAAGTTCCCATGCTGCAAAGATGGGTGGGACGGCACAGCGGCCAACCATCATCCCCAAAGACACAACTCCAAATGCCTCATCCTGAAATCCCAAAGAAGACATAACTCTGGAAAAAATAATGTCAATGTTATTTATTTACATTTTAAAAGGTATGTATTTGAGAAACAAAAACACAACAGAACATTTCATAGGCCAACTTACACAATAAAATAGGCAGTGATAACACAGGTATTTTTGCATAAACCCTGAGGAAAGTAACAACGGTGGCATGGGTGTAGCAGTTACAAGAAGACCATAAAGAAATAAGTCAAAAGAGAAACAGATACATGTGTATCACCATGGTTACTAATTGTGTGCACCCAGCCCTCTAACTGTGGCCATCTGAAGCATTAGAGATGTTAGACTTTAGGGATATTGATCTTTAGGGATTTCAACATTGGAGATTATGGTTTGGGACTGTGTCTTTCAGGATTATGATCCAAACCCAGCTGGCCCTCCCCTACCTGCCCCAGGAATGTGGAGAGAGAACATTGCAGCCGTGGAGAACAATGCAGCAAAGCACAGCAGGGGAACCGGAAATGCTCAGCCTTTGACAGGGCACTTTTAGTTCTGGGGCCTTATCTTGAGGATATTCCAACATATACAAAAAGATTCATGCACAGAGATATTTACTTTAGCATTATTTTCCATAGGAAAAAAGTTGGAAACAATACATTTTATGTTCTGTAAAATGAAAGAACAGTTAAATAAATCATGACTCGAAGACGACTCCAGGGCTGTGCACCGAAGTTCAGGGACAGAATCAGCTGAAACTGTTCCACCTGCACCTCAGCTTCCTCTGCTGTGTGTTGGGAATCAGGCAGGGGCCCAGTGAGATCACCAAAGTGCAGGCCAACGTGCAGGGCACAGGTGGGCGCCAGGGCGGGGACGCTGCACAGCCCCATGCTCTTGCCGAAAACGTGCAGAACGATTCAGACGAACACATTTCCATCAGTTAACAAAGAGCGACGGCCTCCAGTCGTGAGTGACACGTGACCCTTTGCCTGAGTCTTTTTATATTTTTCTGTATGTTCCATATTTTCTACACCAAAATAAGCTACTTTCATAGCCACAAAAACTTAATGGAAAGAGGAGGAGGAGGACAGGGGTGGGGAGTAGTAGTCATGGGTTCAAGCCCTTCCTCTCTGCATGACTTGGATAACACAGTATATTCACACAGCCGTTTCCCCATCTATGAACTTCTCAGGGGCTTTTATTAGTTGATGTCCGAGACCTCTAGGGGCTCTCTTTATACCTCATGATATCAAATGCCCACCTTTCCAGCTCCTCTTGGCCTCCTGCCCTTCCTGGAGGGAGATGCACTCACTGTAGCCGCTGACTAGATGGAGACAGACTGGCTCCTTCAGTGGGGAGGCCAGCCTGCCTCTCTCCCCAGCCCAGTCCCACTGTGCTGGCCTCAGTGGTGGAGGCAGACATGGAACCCTGGAGGAACCACTCCTCCCCAGTCGCCAACATTTGTGGCACTGAGAAGCACCTGTGCTATGAGGGACAGTGATGGGGTTGGATACACAGGTGACCCTACACCCCCAGGCTTGGTTCTGGGCTAAACAGTGGGTGTGGATTTGGGCCTAGGCCTCAGAGAAGCCATCAGCTAGGGGGCAGGATGTTATTTAGGAATTCCAGGGCTTTCTGTATTCCAGATGTCCTGTACTGTGCATATGTGCATGTGTGTGTGTTTGCACATGGTGCGTGCATGCAAACACATGTGCGTGCGTGTATGTGTGTTTTTCTGGCTGGGGTTGCAATCGCACAGTTTAGAAGTCACTGCTCTGCAGATTCTGATGACCACCTCCTCTATTTCTCACCAAATTCCCGTTTCTTCTGTTTTCGTTCCACTGCAGAAAGCGTTCCGACAGGTCTCCTGCACGGGGGGGCAGTGGGTCCTGGTGTTCAGGTCTCTCTAGCCAGGGCCTGGAGCCCAGTCCTGGTGGCTGGGGCACGGGCTGACTCCAGGTGGGCCAAAGGCACCCTATCCAACTCTTTAGAACGGCTTTTCTCTCCTCCCTATAAAACATATTTTTGTATTACAACACCACACCAGAAAAAACACCAATTGCCAGTGAAAGTAGAAAACAGGGTGTTTGTTAAAATGAAAACATTAGATCGTTGATTCATAATGAGAAGCAGTTTCATTACTTCCCAGGCCCTGTGGAAGGTGCAAATTGGTGTGTTAGTGGCTGTTTGCATCTTTTCAGTTCCTTTCGTCTTTTCTCCTTATCCTGCTGTTTATATGGTCTCTGCTTTAAGTCAAACATTGTGAGTGGATTGATGGATGTACACGTGTGTGTGAGCGTGTGTGCACAGATGCATGAGAACTGCAGACAGAGATGGGAGGTAACCAGGGGCACCACTGTTCTCTTCTTCCCAAACATTAATGTTAGGCTGTTTTGCTTCTGTTCTTGAGAGGGCACCCACCTTACTGCTTGGGAGCCTGGAAATAGCCCCACTGAAGCCGCTCTGAGGCCCGGGGCACCTTTTCCTGGTCGTGGCCAGCTGAGCTGTGCATGGTCCTATCCGTGGGATGTGCATGGAGCATCTGCTGGTAGCAGAGCCTCAGTTCCTCTCCTGCGTTCTCTTGCTGCAGGTGTTAGACCTGCTGCCCACCTGCGACCTGTTTACTGCCAGAGATAGACCTGTAGCCAGTGTGGAAAGCCAGATGCTTTGTCCGTACAGCCTGCGGGGCTCGGCTTTCCCAGGGTTGCCCACAGCTAGGCAGGGCCAGGACCCCCAAGTCTGGGAACCTATACCTTTCTCACCTCCCTTCCTAAAGGTGATTTTCCTTTGTGATCTCTCTCCCTGAATGATTAAACCACACTCTGAATAGAAAACTGTCTTGAAAACTGCTTTGCACGTACATCTGATGAGGTCCTCTGGAGGGCGGCCTCCACTCTCTAGCGGGCGAGGATCGTTCAGCCACCGTGGCTGTGTCACCGAGCTGCCAGACGCAGACTGTAGCCCTGGGCTCACCAGCATGCAAAGATATTTTATTCTTTTATTTATTCCACAAATATATATTTATATTATTTGTATTTAGAGACAGCGTATGTCTCTGTTGCTCAGGCTGGAGTGCAGTGGCCCCATCTCACTGCAGCCTCAAGCTCCTGGGCCGCAGTCCTCCTACCCTGTCCTCCCAAACAAAACATTTTTACCGAGCTCACTAGGAGGGTGCTGATTTTTAAAATCTAAGTTCTTATTTCTTTTTTCTTGATGCATAATCGATGTACATATTTTCAGGGTACATGTGATTGTTTAATACATTCATATAATTGTAAAAATCAAATCAGCACACTTGAATATCTATCACCTTAAATATTTGTCTTTGCTTTCTGCTAGAACCATTCCGAGTCTTCTCTTCTAGCTCTTTTGAAATACACGGTAGACAACTGTCAACTATGAGCTATGTAACACTAGGTCTTATTCCTTTTATCAAACCATATATTTGTACCTTTTAATCAACTTCTCTTTGTCCCCCTCTCCCCACTACCTTTCCCGGCCTCTGGTAACCAGCAATCTACCCTCTATCTTCACGAGATCTACTTTTTCAGTAGGTGAGTGAGAACGTTCAGTGTTCGTCCTTCTGTGCTTGGCTTATCTCACTTAACAGAATGATCCCTGGTTCCATCCACTGTGCAAGTAACAGGCTGTCATTCCTCCGCATGGCGGGATAATATTGCACTGTGCATACGTACCACGTTCTGTGTGTCCACCGTCTGCTGCTGAACCCATAGGCTGATTCCGTATTTTGTTATTGTGAACAGTGCCGCAGTAAACAAGGGAGTGCAGATGTCTTTTCAATATATTGATTTTGTTTCCTTTGACTATATGCCCAGTTAGTGAAATTCCTGGATCATACAGTAGTTTTCCTTTTTTTTTTTTTTGAGACAGAATGTCACTCTGTCGCTAGGCTGGTGTGCAGCAGCGTGATCTTAGCTCACTGCAAGCTCCGCCTCCCGGGTTCCTGGGTTTAAGCGATACCCCTGCCTCATCCTCCCAAGTAGCTGGGACTACAGGTGCCCACCACCACGCCCAGCTAATTTTTTGTATTTTACTAGAAACGGGGTTTCACCGTGTTAGCCAGGATGGTCTCAATCTCCTGACCTTGTGATCTACTCGCCTCGGCCTCCCAAAGTGCTGGGATTACAGGCATGAGCCACCGCGCCCGGCCTACTTTTATTATTTTTGTTTGTTTGTTTGTTTGTTTGTTTGTTTTTGAGGTAGAGTCTCGCTCTGGTGCCCAGGCTGGAGTGCAGTGGCCGGATCTCGGCTCACCACAAGCTCCGCCTCCCGGGTTCACGCCATTCTCCTGCCTCAGCCTCCCGAGTAGCTGGGACTACAGGGGCCCGCCACCATGCCCAGCTAAGTTTTTGTATTTTTAGTAGAGACAGGGTTTCACCGTGTTGGCCAGGCTGGTCTCAAACTCCTGACCTTGTGATCCGCCTGCCTCGGCCTCCCAAAGTGCTGGGACCACAGGTGTTAGCCACCATGCCGGGCCCCTTTTAGTTTTTTGAGGAGCCTCCATCTGTTCTCCATAGTGGTGGTGCTAATTGACATTCCCACAACAGTGTGTGCGGGTCCCCTTTCTCTACATCCTCGCCAGCATCCCTTATTGCCCATCTTTTTGATGAAAGCCATTTTAACTGAGGTGAGATAATACCTCATCGTAGTTTTTTGATTTGCATTTCTCTGATGATTAGTGATGCTGAGCATTTTTTCATATACCTGCCGGTCATTTGTCCATCTTCTTTTGAGAAATGTCTACTCAGGTCTTTTGCCCATTTTTAAATTGGATTAATGGTTTGCTCTCGTTTGAGCTCCTGGTTATGAATCCCTTGTTAGGTGGGAAGTTTGCAAATATTTTCTCCCATTCTGTGGGTTGTCTCTTCAGTCTGCTGACTATTTCCTTTGATGTGCAGAGGGTTCTTAGCTTGGTGTGATTTCACTTGTCTATTCTTGCCTTGGTTGCCTGTGCTTTTGGGGTCCTATCCAAAAAGCCTTTTCCCAGAACGATGTCCTGGAGCACTTCCCTGATGTCTTCTTCCAGTCGTTTTACAGTTTCAGGTCTCAGTTTTACTTTAATGCATTTGATTTGATGTCTGTGTATCGTAAGGGGGACGGGAGGGTCTAGTTTCGTTCCTCTGCGTGTCGTTACCTGGTCTCCCCTGCACCACTTATGAAAGAGACTGTCTTTCCCCCACACGTTCTTGGTCGTTTTGTTGAAGATGAGCTGGCTGTAAATGTGTGATTTATATCTGGGTTCTCTATTCTGTTCCACTGGACTGTGTGTCTGTTTTACGCCATCACCAGGCTGATTTGGTTACTATAGCTTTGTAGTAAATTCTGGAGTCAGGTAGTGCGGTGCCCCTGGCTGAATCCTTGTGTCTTATGGACAATTATGGACACAACCGTGTTTGTCATCTTTCCACCTCTGTGTAACTCAGGGCTGCCTACTCGGTGATTCGGATTTCTAGAATGTGGCCTCGTGTCCCGAAGGCATTGTTCGTGGTCCTCGCTTCAGATTCCTGTGTGACTCCCTCCTGTGAATGTGGCTGCCGCACGCACCTTCTGCACACGCTGGCTGCCCGCATGCCCCTTCCGCACACAGGCCACCCGCAGTTTCAGGGAGGAGGTTTGACATCATCAGATCACTGGAGTTTGTTAGCAGCTGCTGCTATTCTTGCTTTGAAAATACAGATTGGAAGGAGTTTTGTTTCAGTATCCTCAGCTGTAGGATGTTTTTATAAATGTGCTATATGACAAATATATCATTTTGTCACTGGAGATTAGACCTGGAGTTTTCAATAACTAGATTTTTAGGTTGCTTGTGTTACAGGTCCAATGTGTATCCACAGCCTTATTCTAAAAGTGGATGTAGTAATAATTCACTACAAATTTGCTAGTATAGTGATTGATAATGATTATGTCTACATTCCTTTTCCACTGGAAAATGTGAACTGGGAGGGTCTGCGTGTCAAACATCTTTGCCTCCCGAGACGATTCTCCAGTAAGTGCTGAGATCAGAGGCTTGGAGTGTCCAGAATGAGATCCAACAAGAACTGAGCTGAGGCAGCCTCAAGAGGAGTGGAGTGCTGTGCCTTAGCACACCTAGTTCCCGTGGGTTCCTGATTTCTGTTCCAGAGGCAGGAGATCTGGCCCTCAACCTGATTTTTCTTTGCCCATAGAACTCATATCAGAGGTGATATTTCCACATTTGTCTACAGTTAAGAAGACATGCCTGGCATTTAAAGCCTTTGGCTATGGTCCGTGGAAGTCTGTCGGCTGAAGTCCTGCCACATGTGCCTGCTGCTGTGACCCTGAGGATATCTGTCCATGGGGCTGAGTCCTCACTTTGAGTTTCATTCATACATTTGTGGCCCTCTTGGGCCAGACACATGACTAGAACCAAAGTTACAGAGTCCAAGGGACCCCATCTGAGAGCCCCAAACAGGCAGGACAACACAGCGAGGTGTCTGAGCACTCGTTCATGCCAGACTAGAGCTGAGCAGTCTCTCTTATGCCCTTCTCAAAGAGGATTACTCACCAGACACTTGTTCAAAATGGCAAGAAACACTATTCAAGACTATTGCAATAGGTTGGGTGTGGTGGCTTATGCCTGTAATCCCAGCACCTGTGGAAGCCCAGGTGGGAGGATCACTTGAAGCCAGGACTTCAAAACCAGCCTGGGCAACAAAGCAGGACCCCATCTCTACAATGTTTTAAAAAATTATTTGGTGCAGTGGCACGCACCTGTAGTCCCAACTACGCAGGAGGCTGAGGTGGGAGGATCCTTTGAGCCCAGGAGTTTGAGGCTGCTGTGAGCTGTGATTGTGCTACTGCACTCCAGCCTGGTTGACAGAGCAAGGTCCTGTCTCTTAAGAAAAAAAAAGCTATTGCAATAGGAGAGAGAGAGACTGAATGCAACTCTCGATACGACAGAGACAAGTGGGGATGGCCAATGAGCAGGGTGAGGGAGATGATGAAAAGTTGCCAGAGGTACTTGGTTAGATAGCAAGGGTGGGAAGATTCTCACGAAAGGACCTTAGCAGGATTCCTTGCGAGCACTGAGCTCAGCAGGCCAAGGATGAGGCTTTATCACGGAGAAGGCTCAAAGGAGCCTGAGTGGAGTTTGGTCAAGGAGAGTGTCTTTGTCATCCTAGAAATGACTCATTTTATAGGTAATTAAGTAGGGGGTTCAGACAGGTCAAAGAACTTGCCAGAAAGAGGAAATTGTGTCCATGTGGCTGGTGGCTCACACCGGTAACTGACAGTGACTTACTCTTAGAAACTCAGAGTGTGCGTGTCTCTTTGAATCCGTGTGTGTGTGTGCACGCGTGTCCCTCAGTCTCTTCTGAATTTCTCTCCCGATCCCTGTCTCTCTCTCTCTCTTTCCTTGGGTCGGTGTTTCCCTCCTGCTGGCCTCTGGCCAGCTATTTCTGGAAGTGTCAGCTGCTCTGTCGTCCTGCCCCTGTCGACCCCTGTTTCTGACTCCCTTTCTTTCCCTTATAAAACCCTCAATGCAAGTCCCACTGTCTCTGTAACTGGCCACTGCCCATAACAAATCTTTTGCTTAGGTTGTGTTTCTTTGTAGGATAGATGATGTTCTGTGTGCTTGGTTTTTACAAGATGAGCACAATACCTATGTTTCTCCTTTATTAAAAAAAAGAAAAAGCCAACCGCAAGATTAATGTCTCGTCAGGGACTGTGCCGCGCTGGAGCCTCTCCACAGGCAGCCCGAAGGAAAGTGGAGGGAGCTGCCCCTTTCCGTGGCCGGGGTGCCCACCCCCACCAGGCTGCCTCTGCCACCCAAGACACAGGTTCTCAGACAATAAGTTACGGGGATTGTTTCCAGAGACCACACCCGAAGCTGCCCACCCCCCAGAGGGAAGGCCCTGGTTAATGGCCGACGAATTTCTCCCTGAGGCCCTGAAACTGCCTACTCAGAACCAAGCCAGTTTTTCCTGCCTGTCCTGTTTGGGCAGCCAGAGGAGGCAGCTAGAAACCCATTATGCAGGGGATGGGGGTAAGTGGAGGAGGGAGAGGTGGGGGGAGGAGTGGGGAGAAGGAGGGACACAGGGGACCCCAGGCTTTGGCTACGAAGGGGTCTGCCTTTCTACACTATTCTGGGACACTGATGTCCACCACTGCCGCCTGGGCGCGGGGAAGAGACTCTGCCCAGTGGGAGCAGACAAGAGGTTTGAGGATCTCAGCTCATTCTCTTCAGTGTGTGCCTGGGAGAAGGTGCAGGTACAGCCAGTGGGGTAGGATTGAAAAAAGGGACCCGAGAGTTTGGAGACAGTCGCCCACAGTGCACCAGCTCTCTGTGTGTCACAATCTTGCCTGTCAGGGACCACGATCCCACTTCACAGTTAGCAAATAGCAGCTCAGGGACATTCAGCAACTCGTCCAGCATCCCACCAGACAGTTACACCTTCAGGGTTGTCTGTGTCTGTTAAAGTCAAGTCTAGTTTCGGGTCTCAGAGCACCTTCCTAAAGCTGCCGTAAACCAAAAACGAAATTCTAAGCCCTACAGCCGATTGAATGGACCCCACCTCTGGGCCAAGGGGATTCCAAAGAAACCTGAAAAACTAGTTCAGGCCATGATGAGAAGGAGTGGGGGCTGGACAGGCCTCATTATACCCTCCTCCCTTCTTCGGAATTTGGGCACAACTGACCAGAAATGACATTAAAACAGAGATCTTAAGACTGACAAGGCACTCTGTAGCAATAAGACACCAAATTCCAACCTGACGCCAGAGTATAGCATCACATGACAGATAGAAGGCCGTGAAATCAATATTTTACCTCAAAATATATTTCTTTGACATATTTTGAAATGGCCCTGCCCAGCTGTCTCTTGTGGGGGACATTTACATTCTATAGAGAACCGCCTTCCCTTTCCAGGTCTTCTTCTGATCCTGAAGAAACTGGCTGAGAGTCTGGCACCTGCTATAGGTCTGAACAGGAAACATTTGCCATGTATTGTCTCTAAGGGTGGCCACCTATGAGACTTCATCTACGTAGTAAGAACCGTGGTCTCCACGGTCTCTTATCTTAACCCAGACATGCCTTTCTATTGACAGCAGGTCTGTAGATAAAAATTCTTTCAACCAACTGACAATTAGAAAATCTTTGACACTGTCAATGACCTGGAAGCCCCATTATTTTGAATTGTCCTCTTTCCAGACCAAACCAGTGCATGACTCCTGGGTACTGACTGTGGTCTTACGTCTCCCTAAGGTGTATAAACCAAGCTGCAGCCTGACTACGTTGTACACATGTTCTCAGGACCTCCTGAAGCGGCGTCACAGGCGTTAATCCAAGAACACAACCAAGGTGAGTCTCAATCATTTTAAGAAATCTGTTTGCCAAGGTTAAGGACACACCTGAGGAAAGAACACAAAACCACAGGAAAAACTGTGGTCCGTGCTTTTCCCAGAGATGGTCTGGGGAGCTCAGTAGTTAAAGGGGAAAATGTGGGTATTGGGGAAAGGGGAAGAAATGGAAGAAATGGGTAAATCAGAGGCAAGTGGTGCATTCTTTTGTCTTTGGTCAGCGTTCACTGAATACACATTTTACGTGCGATGGAGGTGGAGGCAGGGATGTAGCTTTTTTATCTTTGTGTAATATCTATCTTATTTGGGAACCAAATAGGAAGCAGGTTTGTGTGAGCCAGTTCCCAACCTGACTTTTCCCTTTGGCTCAGTGAGTCTGGGGTCCCAGGATTTGTTTTCCTTTCACACAGGTCATGGTCCTCGCATTTGGCTCAGAATATTCAAAGTTTTTTTCCAGAGTTTGGCTTTTCCCTCAGCACTGGGAATTGTGATCCAAAGCTTTTCCTGACGAAGCACAAAGTTGGAGAAACAAAACGCAAACTAAACAACAATAATCAAACAGAACAGAGTTAATCTGCTGTAGCTCAAGAGAGGACACACCTGCCCCCACCCCCCGTCCCTGGGCCCGGGTTTGCCTTGCTGACTTCTGCTGCCACCTGGTGCCGCACAGAGAAACTGAGACGAATCCACACCAGGCTCCTTCAGCCTCAGCTTCACGTCACCTGTGTAATGTGGGAAAGCTTCCCTCTCAGGAAAATGCACACATCCAACTTTGTGAAGATGCCCTTGGGGGCGCTTCAAGGATCCTAGATAAAGAACCCCCTTTCCAGAACGTCCAAGAACCTAAGTGTTCGATCTGGAGTGGTGTCAGCATGACACTGATTTCCTGAGACCCGGGGTGATGCACTGGCCTCCCATCCTCTGAAGTCACCCAGAACTGGGATGTGCTCAGGTTACGAAGCTGTCTCGAGGTGGGAACACATTAATCCAAGAGCAGATCCCTGATTCTATAAAAATGTACTAGATGCAGTGGGGGCCTTTCAAATCAGCAGGGAAGGACACCCAGAGAAACAGAAGGATAAACGATATTGGGACTGGGATAAATGCTCAGCTTTGGCCCAAATCTTAGTGACTTAACACAAGCCTCACTTATTTGCTCACGATTCTGTGACTGGACCATTTGGTTTGGCTCACAGGGCAGTGACTGCGCTTGTCTTACCTGAGCAGACCTGCATGTCTGCGGTTAACTGGGATGGCAGAGACAGAGCGACTGCCTTCCTCCAGAGCGACTGCCTTCCTCCAGAGCGACTGCCTTCCTCCAGAGCGACTGCCTTCCTCCAGACCGACTGTCTTCCTCCAGACCGACTGCCTTCCTCCAGACCGACTGCCTTCCTCCAGAGCGACTGCCTTCCTCCAGAGCGACTGCCTTCCTCCAGACCGACTGCCTTCCTCCAGACCGACTGCCTTCCTCCAGAGCGACTGTCTTCCTCCAGAGCGACTGTCTTCCTCCAGAGTGACTGTCTTCCTCCAGGAGGCAGCAGGTTGGCTCTGGCTCCTTCGTGGGGCAGCTGGTCTCCAGGGCAGCAAGAGAGACCAAGCCCCAGTTCACATTCCACAGCCCCAGTTCACATTCCACAGCCCCAGTGCACATTCCACAGCCTCTGTGCACATCAGACTTGTTAATATCATTGGCCAATGCAAGTCACACGGCCAAGCCCAGATCAAGGAGTGGAAAGATGGACCGTATCTCCTCCTGGGATAGGAGGCAAAGGAGGTAGGAGCGATATGTGGCCACTTATGTTTGCAATCTACCATGCTTAGCACTTTGAGAAAAGAATTAACTGAGAAACTTGTTTCAAATAGGGCATTCACTAAAATGAAGCCCCAATTGAAGTAAAACGTGTATATAAAAAATGAAACTGACAGATTTTAAGGACAGTATTGGCAAATATTTCTGTGCTCCTGGAGGAGAAGACCCTTATTGGCATGACATGTCAGAAACCACAATGGAAGAATTATTTTAACTTGCATTCATAAAAATTAAAATTATTCCTTAAAAACATGGTGAATGAAATTAAAAGTCAAAATGTAAGCTAGAAAATTATTTACAACATATGTGTCGGGAAGAGACAATACCCTTCAGACTTGAGAGTTTACATCAGAAAGGAAACAGCAAATGACATGATCCGAACTTGATAAAGGACATGAAAAATAGCCAGCACTTGGTAGGTTTTCTGAATGAATAAGTAGCCAACAGCACATGAAAATGTGTTTAATCCATTTGTAAGCAGAGAAATGCAAATTAAAACAGTAAAGTGTCATTGTCACTTCCTGAATTGGCAAAGGGTTTTATGTATTTTACTGACAGTGCTCAGTATTAGCAGTAAACAACAAATGGTGAGTAAATACGAGCTTCAGAACCTCAGGGAAATGATCTCCTCATTTCATCCTGTAGATTCCTTCTGACGTCCAGTGTCTGCTGAGCACCTACTTTGTGCCAGGCACAGCCTAAGCCTGAAGGTGCAGTCTCCACCGAGAAGGTGATATTTGCACAAAGACCTGAAAGGCCGGAGTGAACTGTGTGATACTTGTGGGTACCCTCCAGGCAGAGAGGCAGCAATGTGGGTCCCAAGGTGGGACCACATCAGACACGTTCAAGGGCTAGCTGAGGGCGAGGTGGGGAGGAGATCAGAGGCGATGGGGGCTGGCTCTGCCGGCCAACACAAGCACTCCGGGTTTTCCTCCAAATGCTGTGAGAGCAGAGGAGTAACCTGGTCTGACTTGGGTGTGAGCAGATCTCTCTGGTTGTTGTTCTGGGAAAAACCGAGGTGCCCAAGTGAAAGCTGAGATCCGTTAGGAGGCTGCCGCAACAATTCAGGCAAAATGGGTGGCGGGGCTGGGGCACAGTGGAGAAGCAATCGGATTTCAGATGTTTGGAGTCCCCCAGTGAGATTTCCTGGAGAAGGAGATGACTTCAATCTTCTGGCCTGAGTAGCTGAAAGCGTGAAGCTGTCCTTCGTGGAGCTGGGGAATCCAGAGAGAAGCGGGTTTGCAGAGAGTGTCAGGAGCTCAGTTTCAGCCGTGGATGTTCAAGGGGAGGTGCTGAGCAACAGATAGAGACACAAGCCTGTGGTCCCAGGAAAAGGTCTGGGGGTCACTAGCCCATGGATGGAGTCACAGGCTGCAAGGATCCCAGGAAAGTGAAGGTGGAAAGAGAAGAGCAGAGCACCAGGACGGACCGTGGAGCACCCTGGAGTTGAGAGCTAGTGGCCTCCAGTCAGAGCTGGGTCAGGGCCACTGTGAGTGAGCTGGGTCTGCTGTCTGGGATGGTTTATCTGCTTCTCACTTTACTGGTACTATGAGGCAGCTCCTGCTGTCTTCCAATTTGGTGTTTGTAAACTGAGGCATGAAAAGCAGGTGACAAGGATACCAGGAAGTGCACAGGTCTGAGTGGAGGATGGGGCTGTCTCCAGGGGAGCGCTTTGTGCCTTTGCCTCCACATACCTCCCCTTTCCTCCCCAGAGCCTCCATAACCCTGGCCATGGAGCACAACAGATCGCTACTGAGGTTTGGGAAGCAGGTAGGAGTGCTGGGGTCCTGAACCTCCTTGCTGGACCTGAAGGTTTCTGGCCCTTTCCCTTCTGACTTGCAGCAGGGAAACCGAGCAGAGGGGACCCTGCAGGGGCCTTCTGAGTATTCATGTAAGTTATTCATTTGTTCTGTCATGTATTTTATCATTACAGGCATGCATGGTCATAATTTTTCTGTCTTTTCTAGATGAGAAGCTGAGGTTGAGAGAAGTTACCTAATGGGCCACAGTCACACAGCTGGGAAGTGCAGAACCAATATCCACCTCACATTCGAAGGTCTTTTCTGAACTCCGTCTGCCCGACCCTAGTTATGGGTGAGGGCAGATCCGCGAATGGCAGAGCAGAATCAGTTTCCAGGGCTGAGGAGTGTGCGTTCGGGTGGAGGGTGGGGTTGGAGGGTGTGGTGGCTCCTGGATCCCCTGCATGTCGGAGCTTGCAGAGGAAGGGCCCCCAGTGCGAGTGCACAGCTAGCCCTGGCCTTATGTCCCTGCTTGGGGAGAGGCTGTGCAGAAGAGGATGACACCAGCAGGAGGTGTCCCTGGAGAGGGGCTGTTTGGAAGGAGGGTGACAACTGAAAATCAGGGCCCATGGGCATCCCTGCTTGTTTTGGAGCCATGGACACTCAAATTATGTTATAAGGCTGTTGAAGAAAAAAATGTCCACAGGACCAAGAGGGCCTGGAAGACCCCAGCTCTCCCACTGGTGTTTGCTTCTCTGCCATCAGGGTCAGGAGGCCATGCCAAGCATTGCCAGTTGCAGAGTCCGTGAGACAGGAGCACTGCCACCTCCTTGGGGCCTCTCCCAACACCGCCACATATTGGCCGTATACCTGCAGCACAGTGGACAAGGACCTCAGTGGCCTGCCTCTGCACACAGCCAGCATGTAGCTGGCTCCTTTCTTCTCCCACTTGCATGCCTCCAAGCCTTCAAAACAAACTCATCTCCATGTTCTGTGAATTACCAATTTTTTTTAAAAATGAAAAAAATAAACACACTCATCTCTGAAGGTCACACAATTTTTAAGTATCTTGTTTCTCCTAAAATTGCCATACTACCTTTAGCTACCTCATTAAAATTCTAGTAGACATTTTTGTGGACATCAGCAAATTAATTATAAAATTTATATGGAAATGCAAAGGGTTTGGGTTTGGGTTCGGGTTCAGGTTTGGGTTAGAGTTCGGGTAAGGGCTAGGGCTAGGGCTAGGGTTAGGGTGAAGGTTTTAGGGTTAGGGTTAGGGTGAAGGTTTTAGGGTTAGGCTTAGGGTTTGGGTAAGGGCTAGGGCTAGGGCTAGGGCTAGGGTTAGGGTTAGGGTGAAGGTTTTAGGGTTAGGGTTAGGGTGAAGGTTTTAGGGTTAGGGTTAGGGTGAAGGTTTTAGGGTTAGGGTTAGGGTGAAGATTTTAGGGTTAGGGTTAGGGTGAAGGTATTAGGGTTTGGGTTCGGGTTCGTGTAAGGGCTAGGGGTAGGGGATAGGTCTAGGGCTAGGGGCTAGGGCAATTGCAAATTCGGCTGCTCAGGGTATAGTGTTGTGTTTGTTAGCTTTCAGCAATGCTAATCCCAAGTGCCAGGCTGCTCTGTGATCTTTTAGAGGGAAAGCACATTTAGTTGATTATATCAAGGCCTGTGATGGTATCAGAGGTAATCTGCATAAAGCTACTTTGTTGGCACTGGCAATGGCAGGACTGAGAGTGGATAAAGGAAATACTCTGTTTCCTGGAGCTTATTTTAACTGTGGGAAGCATGGTCATACTAAAACAGAATGTAGAAAAAATCAGTGAGTCAGCCCACCAGATAGGGGAAAAAAGAAAACTGCTGATCCTGAAATATGTCCAAAATGTAAAAAAGGAAAACATTGGGCTAATCAGTGTCACTCTAAATTTGATAAAGATGGGAACCCGATTTCGGGAAATGCTGTGGGGACCGTCCCAGGCCCCGTTCCAAACCAGGGCATTTCCAGCTCAGGCCATTCCCTCCTCCCTGTACAATGTCTGTCCCCCACCACAGCCGGGAGCGCCGCAGTAGATTTATGCTGTACACAAGCTCTGAGCCTTCTGCCTGGGGAACTCCTGCAAAAAGTTCCAATAGGGGTCTGTGGACCCTTGTGACTGGGGATGATAGGATTACTTCTAGGAAGGTCTAGTTTAAATTTAAAAGGAGTACAAATACATACAGGAGTCATTGATTTAGATTACAATGGAGGAATTCGAACTGTTATATCTACATCTGTTCCCTGGAAAGCAGAGCCAGGAGAGCGTATAGCACAACTCCTGATTATGCCATATGTGGAAATGGGGAAAAGTGAAATTAAATGAACAGGAGGATTTGGAAGCACAAATAAACAAGGCACAGCAGCTTATTGGGTGAATCAAATTACTGATAAACGTCCTACCTGTGAAATAACTATTCAGGGAAAGAAATTTAAAGGTGTGGTAGATACAGGAGCAGACATTTTAATCATTTCTCTGTAACACTGGTGATCCACATGGCCAATTCAATTTAACATAGTTTAATTTAACATAGTTGGAGTTGGTAAATCCCCTCAAGTATATCAAAGCAGTTGTTTTGCATTGTAAAGGCTCTGATGTACAACTTGGGACTATTCAGCCAATTATAACTTCTATACCTATAAATTTATGGGGGAGAGACTTATTACAACAATGGGGAGTACAAATTCTAATTCCAGAACAATTATACAGCCCCCAAAATCAACACATGATGCATTATGTCCCTGGTATGGGACTAGGAAAAAATTTGCAAGGTTTGAAAGAACTGCTTAAGTGGAAAGACAAAGTTCCCGCCGAGGTTTAGGATATCATTTTTGATGGTGGCCATCATTAAGCCTCCAGAACCTATACCTTTAAAATGCTATCCAAATTGGCTAGAACAATGGCCACTGAGTAAAGAGAAACTGCAGGCTTTAGAGGACTTGGTTACTAAACAATTCTCGATAATCATTTTCCTAAAATGAAACTGTTTCAATTGTTGAAATTAACAAATTGGATTCTCACTAAAATAACTAAATTTAAACCAACTGAAGGTGTGAGAATGTTTTTTACAGATGGGTCTAGTAATGGTAAAGCTTCTTATTCTGGCTCAAAATGTAAAGGTTTTCAGATGCCCTATACTTCAGCTCAAAAAGCAGAGCTTATAGCTGTAATTGAGGTATTGAATGCTTTTGATATGCCTATTAATGTGGTTTCTGTTCTTCATATGTGGTTCATTCCACAGAATTAAATGAAAATGCTCAGTTACAATTTCATACAGATGAACAACTGATGACTTTATTTATCCAATTGCAAACAGCAGTTAGGAGTAGAATGCCCCCTTTTTACATCACTCACATTAGGGCTCATACACCTCTTCTAGGACCTTTGACTGCAGGGAATCAAATGGCTGATCGCCTAGTTGCTACTGCCATATCTAATGCTAGACAGTTTCACAATTTAACCCATGTTAACACCTCTGGTCTCAAATGCAGATGCAGCATTACCTGGAAAGAAGCTAAAGTTGGGTGGTTCCAAGATGGCCGAATAGGAACAGCTCCAGGCTACAACTCCCAGTGTGAGCGACACAGAAGACAGGTGATTTCTGCATTTCCAACTGAGGTACCGGGTTCATCTCACTGGGGCACATTGGACAGTGGGTGCTGGACAGTGGGTGCAGCCCACTGAGCGAGAGCCGAAGCAGGGTGAGGCATTGCCTCACCCAGGAAGTGCAAGGGGTAAGGGAATTCCCTTTCCTAGCCAAGGGAAACCCTGACACACAACACCTGGAAATTGGGGTCACTCCCACCCTAATACTGTGCTTTTCCAAGGGTCTTAGCAAACTGCACACTAGGAGATTGTATCCTGCACCTATCTTGGAGGGTTCCATGCCCATGGAGCTTCACTCATTGCTAGCACAGCAGTCTGAGATCTAACTGCAAGGCGGCAGCGAGGCTGGGGGAGGGGTGCCCACTATTGCTGAGGCTTGAGTAGGTAAAAAAAGCGACCGGGAAGCTCGAACTGGGTGGAGCCCACTGCAGCTTAAGGAGGCCTGTCTGCCTCTGTAGACTCCACCTCTGGGGACAGGGCATAGCCAAACAAAAGTCTGCAGAAACCTCTGCAGATTTAAATGTCCCTGTCTGACAGCTTTGAAGAGAGTAGTGGTTCTCCCAGCACGGAGTTTGAGATCTGAGAACGGACAGACAGCTTCCTCAAGTGGGTCCCTGACCCCTGAGAAGCCTAACTGGGAGGCACCCCCCCAGTAGGGGCCGACTGACTCCTCACACAGCCAGGTGCCCCTCTGAGATGAAGCTTCCAGAGGAACGATCAGGAAGCAACATTTGCTGTTCAGCAATATTCACCATTCTGCAGCCTCTGCAGCTGATACCTAGGCAAACAGGGTCTGGAGTGGACCTCCAGCAAACTCCAACAGACCTGCAGCTGAGGATCCTGACTGTTAGAAGGAAAACTGACAAACAGAAAGGACATCCACACCAAAGCCCCATCTGTACATCACCATCATCAAAGACCAAAGGTAGATAAAACCACCAAGATGGGTGAAAAACAGAGCAGAAAAGTTGAAAATTCTAAAAATCAGAGCACCTCTTCCCCTCCAAAGGGACGCAGCTCCTCACCAGCAATGGAACAAAGCTGGATGGAGAATGACT
The DNA here is from genome assembly GCF_024542745.1 of Macaca thibetana thibetana. Classification (NCBI taxonomy): domain Eukaryota; kingdom Metazoa; phylum Chordata; class Mammalia; order Primates; family Cercopithecidae; genus Macaca; species Macaca thibetana. The sequence continues at coordinate 56,432,484 of NC_065593.1, read as the reverse complement.
TTGACGAGTTGAGAGAAGAAGGCTTCAGATGATCAAACTTCTCCGAGCTAAAGGAGGAAGTTCGAACCCATCGCAAAGAAGCTAAAAACCTTGCAAAAAGATTAAATGAATGGCTAACTAGAATAACCAATGTAGAGAAGTCCTTAAATGACCTGATAGAGCTGAAAACCATGGCATGAGAACTACGTGACAAATGCACAAACTTCAGTAACTGATTTGATCAACTGGAAGAAAGGGTATCAGTGAGTGAAGATCAAATGAATGAAATGAAGCAAGAAGAGAAGTTTAGAGAAAAAAGAGTAAAAAGAAATGAACAAAGCCTCCAAGAGATATGGGACTATGGGAAAAGACCAAATCTATGTCTGATTGGTGTACCTGAAAGTGACGGGGAGAATGGAACCAAGTTGGAAAGCACTCTGCAGGATATTATCCAGGAGAACCTCCCCAACCTAGCAAGGTAGGCCAACATTCAAATTCAGGAAATATAGAGAACGCCACAAAGATACTCCTCAAGAAGAGCAACTCCAAGACACATAATTGTCAGATTCACCAAAGTTGAAATGAAGGAAAAAATGTTAAGGGCAGCCAGAGAGAAAGGTTGGCTTACCCACAAAGGGAAGCCCATCAGACTAACAGCGGATCTCTCAGCAGAAAGTCTACAAGCCAGAAGAGAGTGGGGGCCAATATTCATCATTCTTAAAGAAAAGAATTTTCAACCCAGAATTTCATATCCAGCCAAACTAAGTTTCATAAGTGAAGGAGAAATAAAATCCTTTACAGACAAGCAAATGTTGAGAGATTTTATCACCACCAGGCCTGCCCTACAAGAGCTCCTGAAGGAAGCACTAAACATGGAAAGGAAAAACTGGTACCAGCCACTGCAAAAACATGCCAAAACGTAAAGACCATCAATGCTAGGAAGAAACCATCAACTAATGAGCAAAACAACCAGCTAACATCATAATGACAGCATCAAATTCACACATAACAATATTAACCTTAAATGTAAATGGGCTAAATGCTCCAATTAAAAGACACAGACTGGAAAATTGGATAAAGTGTCATGACCCATCAGTGTGCTGTATTCAGGAGACCCATCTTACATGCAGAGACACACATAGGCTCAAAATATAGGGATGGAGGAAGATCTACCAAGCAAAAGGAAAGCAAAAAAAGGCAGGGGTTGCAATCCAAGTCTCTGATAAAACAAACTTTAAACCAACAAAGATCAAAAAAGACAAGGCCATTACATAATGGTAAAAGGATCAATTCAACAAGAAGAGCTAACTATCCTAAATATATATGCACCCAATACAGGAGCACCCAGATTCATAATTCCTAAACAGTATAATTGTGAATTAGCGATGAACATATTTTTGAAAGTTCTTTAAGAGATTCAAGCAAGCACCCAGGTTTGAGAGCCATTGACACAAGGCAATCCTGTCACTCACAGATGAAGCTGTTAAGACATCCAGATCAGTCAGAGCTGACAGTCACTGCACACTGGCAGATGTGCCATGGGCACTGCTGGTTGTTATGACCACCATGCTTTCTCATTGGTCAATGGCCATCCTGTGTCCATAGTGATGGTTAGCGTCCATGATAAAAATTTCAAATACAATTATATTTTGCAGCTATAAGTAGAAAGATGAAAGATCTGATGAGAGTTCATTATACCACAACTGACAAGGATATCTGAGTTTTTTTTTCCTGTGGCATACAACATTTAAAATAATAACTGGAATTATGACTCATAACTCTATACCAGCACATAGCATGAATAAGGAGGACGTTGACAAATTTCCAGGAATTTTATATAATTTCTGAAAACATACCATTTTACCCATACAAATATAACAAAGGTTAGGTATCTCTTTTTATTTGTATATTTTGTATGGTTTTCCTTATAAAATATTACATCCTATTTTTCTTGCACAACATGCCCTATGTTTCTTTTTTTTTTTTTTTTTTTTGAGACAGAGTCTCGGTCTGTCCCCCAGGCTGGAGTACGGTGACATGATCTTGGCTCACTGAAAGCTCCACCTCCCGGGTTCACACCATTCTCCTGCCTAAGTCTCCTGAGTAGCTGGGATATAGGCGCCTGCCACCATGCCCAGCTAATTTTTTGTATTTTTAGTGGAGACATGGTTTCACCATGTTAGCCAGGATGGTCTCGATCTCCTGACCTCATGATCCACCCACGTTGGCCTCCCAAAGTGCTGGGATTGTAGGCTTGAGCCACTGCACCTGGCCTGTTTCTAGTAGTTTTATTTACATATATTTTTAATACTTTTATTTTCCAGAGAAAACTAGGACATACACAGTTTTAAACTGTCATATGTTAGCATTCTGTAGTAGATTAGAAAATGTATGAGTATACCATCTCCCAACATTGGGATGTGTTTTCTCATAGTACAATTTCTCAGTGTGGTAGGCAAAAATATGTTTATTAACAGGTCAAAATATTTAGTGTCTTTGTAAAAATAAGAAGCGAAAAGTATATAAACTTGAATTACTTATGTTTAGTAATTAATGTTTTAGTATTGTATCTTATTTATAAATGATCTAGATATTTAATGGAAATATTTTACTTAGCTTAACTTCAAGGTTAAAAATTACCAAAAGTATTTTGGAAACTACTATTAGGCAGATTTACTGTAAAAAACTTATTATTGAAATAATGTTTTTCACTTTTCACAAGATGGTACCAAAAGTGAAGAAGGAAGCTCTTGCCCCTCCTAAAGCCGAAGCCAAAGCAAAGGCTTTAAAGGCCAAGAAGGCAGTGTTGAAATGTGCCCACAGCCGCCCCCCAAAAAGATGATCTGCACGTAACCCACCTTCCAGCATCCCAAGACACTGTGACTGCGGAGGAGCCCAGATATCCTGGGAAGAGAGCCCCCCGGAGAAACAAGCTTGACCACCATGCTATAATCAAGTTTCCACTGACCACTGAGTTGGCCATAGAGAAGATAGAAGACAACAACATGCTTGTGTTCACTGTCGATGTTAAAGCCAACAAGCACCGGATCAAACAGACTGTGAAGAAGCTCTGGGACGTGGATGTGGCCACGGTCAACATCCTGATTCGGCCTGATGGAGAGAAGAAGGCATATGTTCGACTGGCTCCTGATTACGATGCTTGGATGTTGCCAACAAACTTGGAATCATCTAAACTGAGTCCAGCTGGCTGATTCTATATAGATGTATATCTTTTCACCATAAAAAAAGGAAATAATGTTTTTCATAAGAATGATGACTTAAAATCTTAAAACTTATAGATTTGATTCTAATTATCTAGTAAGTATAATATTAGCTTCTTGTAAGCACTCAAGCAGAATAGAAATTTGTTTGTTGGCTGGGCATGGTGGCTCACGCCTGTAATCCCAGCATTTTGGGAGACCGAGGTGGGCGGATCATGAGGTCAGGAGATCAAGACCATCCTGGCTAACACTGTGGAACCCTGTCTCTACTAAAAATACAAAAAATATTAGCTGGGTGTGGTGGCAGGCACCTGTAGTCCCAGTTACTTGGGAGGCTGAGGCAGGAGAATGGTGTGAACCCAGGAGGCGGAGCTTGCAGTGAGCCAAGATCGCACCACTGCACCCCAGCCTGGGGGTGACAGAGAGAGACTACACCTCAAAAAAAAAAAAAAAAAAAAAAAAAAAAAAAAAGAAACTTCTTTGTTTTTATTTAATAGTGATAACTCTAAAGACATAGTTGTTTTATTACACAAAAAATATTAAATTTATCTTATTTAACTAAGTTGTGTCCAAATTGCATTCACTTGAAAAACATTTGGATCAGTTGCTATATTTCTAGGAGTTTGGGGGATATTTATTTATAAATGATTATTTTTTTTTCTTTTTTTTTTTTTTTTTTTTTTTTTTTTTTTTTTTTTTTTTGAGACGGAGTCTGGCTCTGTCAGCCAGGCTGGAGTGCAGTGGCCGGATCTCAGCTCACTGCAAGCTCCGCCTCCCGGGTTCACGCCATTCTCCTGCCTCCGCCTCCCGAGTAGCTGGGACTACAGGCGCCCGCCACCTCGTCCGGCTAGTTTTTTGTATTTTTTAGTAGAGACGGGGTTTCACCGTGTTAGCCAGGATGGTCTCGATCTCCTGACCTCGTGATCCGCCCGTCTCGGCCTCCCAAAGTGCTGGGATTACAGGCTTGAGCCACCGCGCCCGGCCGATTATTTTTTTTTCAAGTCAAGTTAGAACAGAACACTTTTAGAGGATTTTATAAATGAATTTTGCAGTGCTATCCAGAGTTAAGAAAAATCACATATACAGAACATACATTAATAGACATACAAATATAAATCTCATAGCTTTCATCCTGAAATTTTAGTCATGAATCAGGCATAAATATTCTGATGGTTAATTTTAGACGTCTGCTTGTTTGGATTGAGAGATACTAACATAGCTGGTAAAGCAGTTTCTGGGCATAAGTGTGAGGGTGTTTCTGGAAGACACTGAGATAAGGAAGATCCACCCTGACCCAATGTGGATGGGCACTGATATGGTTTGGCTGTGTCCCCACCCAGATCTCATCTTGAATTGTAGTTGCTATAATCCCTACATGTTGGGGGAGGGACCCGGTGGGGGACGATTGAATCATGGTGGTGGTTACTGCCATGCTGTTCTCATGATAGTGAGTGAGTTCTCATGATCTGATGGTTTTATGGCTTAGCACTTCTTGCTGCTGCCATGTGAAGAAAGACATCTTTGCTTCCCCTTCTGAGGCGCCTCCAGCCATGTGGAACTGTCAGCCCATTAAACCTCTTTGTTCTTGGCTGGGTGCGGTGGCTCATGCCTGTAATCCCAGCACTTTGGGAGGCCGAGGTGGGCAGATCACGAGGTCAGGAGATCAAGACCATCCTGGCGAACACGGTGAAACCCCGTCTCTACTGAAAATACAAAAAAATTAGCTGGGCGTGGTGATGGGCGCCTGTAGTCCCAGCTTCTAGGGAGGCTGAGGCAGGAGAATGGCATGAACCTGGGAGGCAGCAGAGCTTGCAGGGAGCGGAGATCGCACCACTGCACTCCAGCCTGGGCGACAGAGCGAGACTCTGTCTCAAAACAACAACAACAACAACAACAACAACAACAACAAAAAAAAACCTCTTTGTTTTTATAAATTGCTCAGACTCAGGTACTTCTTCATAGCAGTATAAAAATGGACTAATACAAGCACCATCCAATTACTTGAGAGCCCAGATAGAACAAAAAGGAAGAGGAAAGGTGAATTATCTCCTTCTGAAACGGAAACATCCTTCTCTTGCCTTTGACATCAGAACTTCAGGGTCTCAGGCCTTTGGCCTCAGAATGAGAGTCACACCATTGGCTTAACTGATTCTGAGTCCTTTGGACATGGACTGAGCAATGCTACCAGCTTTCCTGGTTCCCCAACTTGGAGACAGCCTATTGTGGACTTTCTCAGCTTCCATAATTATGTGAACCTTCCTCATCTGTCTATCTACATATATCCTACGGATTGTGCCTTTCTGGGGAACCCTGACTAATGTGATGACAATAATACAAAATTCACTAGTTTATATAGAAAACTTGGTTTTTGTCTTTACCCCATTTTATGTTTGTATTATAACTGTGTTTCTGGAAAAGGAACAAGTTTTTATCTTCTTCATATGAGGGCTAAAGCTTTTTTCTCACCAATATTTTTGGAGATTTTTAAGATTTTCAAGATTTTCTTTTGACATATAATGTTATGAAGCTGAGAATTAAAATTTTTTTTTCTATTTTATTTTTCAGCCTCAGGTGTTTGCTTTTGCAGATCCTTGAGCACATTGAGAGCTTCCATGGCATGGAGTGGGGTGCCTAAAGTTTCAATGATTATAGGGAGTTGAGAGACTCAATTAGGAAAGGAAAGATCTAAAGGATGTAATTTGGAAGATCAAAATTTTCTCAAAAGAACCATTAAAGTTCTAAATAATTCTTGGTAAAGTCATGCAAACAGGAAAGGAAGTAGACAGAATTAGTTCCATATTGGTGGAACACACAGTCAGTAGAGGTTTGAGAAGGGAGAATTTAGTCAACTGAGAAGTTCCCATGAAAGGAGCAAGACCAAGATCACAGAGACACCTTGAAACAAAAAGCCAGGAATAACTTCCAACCCAAGAGGAGAACACAGAGGCCTCAAAACCAAAGCTAGGATAAGAAACTTCTAGCCCAAGAGTTACCTTTCAGACAAAGAAGCCTGAGATTCCAACCCAGCTTCAGAGAGTACTCACTCAAAGTGTTACTCAAACTGTAGGCTTTTTAATGACTTAGCCATGCATGCAAAAGGCATTCCCTAAGGTGGCACAGAAGGTGAACCCCCATATCCAAAGAGAGCCAAGAAGAAAGAAAGACCCCTGTTGCCAGAGTCAGTGGGCAAAGGCAACAGAGAAAGAGACAAGGGTCCTTATGGGATGAGACCCTTGCAGATTTAGACTTATACAAACTCCAGAGAAGTGGCAGGATGACAGCCATAAATGGGGTACCAACATTTCTACTCATTGGATTACAAGTTCTCAGGCATCCAAAATGATTAACAAAATGAAGATTTCTAGGGCTTCTGTGGGAGAGTACGGAAGGTCTTTTTGAACTTTTTAATGCTGTCAAATGAAGAATGAGGAGCTTCATAAATTCGGAAAGGAGAGATTTCATTATGTTTTGTTTTGTTTTGTTTTGTTTTTGAGTCGGAGTTTCACTCTCGTTGCCAAGGCTGGAGTGCAGTGGAGTGATCTTGGCTCACTGCAGGCTGCACCTCCCCGGTTCAAGCGATTATCCTGCCTCATCCTCCCTAGTAGCTGGGACTACAGGCATGCGCCACCATGCCCAGCTAATGTTTGTATTTTTAGTAGAGACAGGGTTTCACCATGTTGGCCAGGATGGTCTCGATCTCTTGGTCTCAGGTGATCTACCCGCCTCGGCTTCCCAAGGTGCTTTGATTACAGGCATGAGCCACTGCACCCAGTGAGAGATTTATTTCCTGTAAAGGGTTGCAGCCTGCAGGATAGTCCTGACAGGCTAGGAAGCATAACCTCCAGCCAGAAGTCAGAAACAGACACTTCAAGGGAGAGATAAAGGAAATAGTAATTTATACTGAGTGGCATGGCCAAATACACATACTTAATAAGCTCTAGGAGTCATGCGTATTTCTGAAAAGAGAAATGCATGCATGCGCAATTGAGTTTCTTGCTCCTTCATGGGTCCAATGTACAAAAAATGGCAGTGTTAGTGTGATCCCAGGGTGGAGTTTTCAGCCCTCTGACATTAAAAGGTGAAGCAGAGGATATGAAAATTCGCTCTGTGCATCCTGTGTACGCTGTCCAGAACCTCTCCATCATGGGTGGTCTCTTATCAGGCAAGAGAGGAGAGGCAGCTTCAGGCAGTTGGTTGAAATCAGTGGTGGAGTCTTTTGAAAGGCTTGTTTCCGTTAAATCCTTAGGGAAGAAAGCCTCATCATGGTTAGCAAAGGAGGGGGTACAACGAGGTGTATCTGACCCCTGTCATCCCATCCTGCCCAACTTGTAATAGGGGAGGAAAAATAATTTTCTCTCTACCTTTACGGAATTCTAAGATGGGATCCTCTGTAAATCCGAGAACTCAGTTTTGAAAGTCACTCTGGGATCCCCTCAGCCAAGAGTGGGTCTGTTCAGTCATTTGGGAGCTTAGGATTTCATTTTCATTTATCAGTGCTAATGGGAATGAGTAGGCTGTCTTCCTGGCAGCTGAATTTGAAAGAAACTCCTTGGATGGGGTTAATGGCAGCTGTATTTTCTGGGAGCTCTGCTACAATTAGATAAAGTAAGTTCTGGTGAGATTTCTTTCTTTATCTTCAGTATCTCAAATGTTTTCATTTAAATAATCTTTATAACAACTCTTTTTTTTTTTTTTGAGACAGAGTCTTGCTCTGTTGCCCAGGCTGGAGTGCAGTGGCACAATCTTGGCTCACTGCAAGCTCCACCTCCCAGGTTTATGCCATTCTCCTGCCTCAGCCTCCCAAGTAGCTGGGACTACAGGTGCTCGCCACCACACCCGGCTAATTGTTTGTGTATTTTTTTTTAGTAGAGACGAGGTTTCACCACGTTAGCCAGTATGGTCTCGATCTCCTGACCTTGTGATCCACCTGCCTCGGCCCCCCAAAGTGCTGGAATTACAGGCATGAGCCACCGTGCCCGGTCCCTATGACAACTCTTGATGTCTGAGTGGGTTCCCACACAGTCATCTGTTGTAAGACTTTCTGATTCCTTTTTTTTTCTTTGGTCATTATGAATAGGGCTTCTGTACATAATTGCATGGTAGCTTTTGTTTGGAAATAATATCAAAGTAGCTGTCAAAATACTTATGAATGTGATTTTTGGATTTTAAGGTGAGACTTGTTTAGCTTTGGGAAAAACTGCCCAACTTGTAAAAGGGGAGGAAAAATAATTTTCTCTCTACCTTTACGGAATTCTTAGATGGGACCCTCTGTAACAAATTACAGATTAAAATGAGAAAAAAGTTGACAAGTTTAAAAACATGTATACCTTATGGATACATGGGAGATACTCAGGGAAAAATGAGTAAATCCCCAGCAGGTGGCTTTCAATTGAAGTGTAAATGCTATCTTCAACTTAAAGAAAGATTTGAGGCTCAGTAGTGGGGAGGTAACAAGCAAAAGCACAGTAGACAAGGGTAAGTTTTCTTATACAAACTTAACTCCATGCGTTCTCTGTTGATAAGACTCTTTAGTGATTTAGTCATCCTTCTCTTCTTGGTTGGTGCTGAGAGAGAGGTCTTTTAAATGGGGATTTATTTTATAGATGTAAATTTTCCTTACACAAGGGTAACATCTACTCTGTTTTCAGAACTTCCTTTTTTAGCATTTTTTCAAAGTAATCATCTCAGAATAATTCTTATGCCAAAGGGACATATTTTGGGGTGGCATATTCTGGTTTCCTACCATCATATTTTGGGGTGGCATATTCTGCTCTTACACAGCATCTTTCACCAGCAATGAAAAGAGTTCTTGTTTTTCCTCCAGCAATTTGTCATTTTTTGAGTTTAGCAGTTCTAACAGATATAGACCAGCTGTGCTATCTCATTGTGGTTTTCAGTTCTCTAGTATGTTGAGCATCTTTTTGGATGTTCACTTGCCATCTGTAGATCGTCTTTGGTGAGGTGTCTGTTCAGAACTGTGTGCATTTTTAACTGAGCTGTTTAACTTATTGTTTAGTTTCAAGAATTTTGTATATATTTTGAATACAAATTCTTTCTCAGATCTGTATTTTGCAATTTTTTTTTCAATATGTCGTTTGTCTTTTTATTCCCTTAACAAGGTCTTTTCCAGAGTATAAACTTTAAATATTAAAAAATCCACATTGTCATTTCTTCCGTGTATATCAACCCTATGTGTCATTTGTTAAAATTCATTACCAAACCCAAAGGCACATAGCTTTTCTTCCATAGTTTCTTCCAGAAATTGTATAGTTTTGCATTTTTAGTGTAAGGATGATTTTGAGTGATTATTTGTGTAAGTTGTAAAGTTTTCATCTACATGCATATCATTTCCTATGGTTTCCAATAATCACTATTTTTGGGAAAGACACAGGGTAGTGGGCTCTGTTAGAGCAGATAGATGGCTAGACATGAACAGGAGGGGGAGCTCCTGGAAAAGGGAAAGTCTGGGAAGGCTCACCTGGAGGGACCACCAAAAATTCACATTTAGTGGCATCTGTAATGCTGGAGTGGATGGGCACTTGTCAATTGTGGGTAGGAGGGAGAAGAGGTACCTATGCAGAAAGAAACACCCTAGAAATCCTCTTAAGATGCCCCAGTCATCATTCACTCTGCAGTAATAATGTCAGAATATTGCTAGCTACATGCTGATAAGGACAAAGGGGACATTATTAAAAGAAACCTGGCACTATAAGTACAGATTAGGGCAGAGAAGCACATTTAAAAGAGATAGACGCAGTAGGTACAAATGTGACCGCTGTCAGCCTGCCTGGGATGGCGGGAAGGAGCCTGGTGCCAGAGTGGATTCGGATTGATCACCACACACGTGCCTCATCCAACAGTGAGGAGGTCCCACAAGCCTCAGTGGGGCAAGTCGGGGACCTAAGGCAGTAGCAGGAAAAGCAAAGAAAACAGGTGGAGACTTGAGACAGAGGCAGGAATGTGAAGAAGTCCAAAATAAAATTCCCTGCACAGAACTCTCAGGCTGCTTTCCTGCATGATCAGCCTCCTCTTATTTTTCTACAATAAGTTCTTCACACTGTATTTTTTTCAACGAAGTTACCTGCCCTCTTTGTATTGCCTCTTGGTAACAATCTTTCTTCCAAGTTAGACAAGAACCAGGACATCAATTTCCAGAACCGACGGCGCTTAGTAACTGGCGCTCCGACTTTTAAGTGGTGCAG